>NW_005359397.1:1971671-1971930 GCF_000412655.1 Myotis brandtii | reverse complement strand
GCCCCTGCGCCACTGAGGCCCGAGACTCGATGGCCAAGGCTCCCTCCTGGGCCAACGCCGGTGCTGCTGTGAGTCCGGGCGTGAGGGGCAGCGAGACGCTCCTGACGCAGCCCCGGCTCAAGTGCCACAGTCTTTCTGGAAGGTCCTGAACCGCTCCGGCCGGGCTTCGTCCTGGGGACCGAGGCCGCGTTTGTGCGCAGGGCCACGGTCAGCAGACCAGAGGTGGCAGCGGCGGGGCACCGTGGACCAGAGGAGCCAG
>NW_005359397.1:1967529-1971561 GCF_000412655.1 Myotis brandtii | reverse complement strand
GCGGACCACGCCAGCGGGAGGGGCGGCCTCGTGCGTAGTTCCGCTCAGAGGGCGGAAGTGCGCCCCCAGAACTCGGCCTCGGACCAGCCAGCAACATGGTGGCATCCGCGCTGGAGGCATCTCACGTATTTTGCTGCCCCAACCGGGTGCGGGGAGCCCTGAGCTGGAACTCGGGGCCCGGAGGACTTCTGGCCTTCGGCACCTCCTGCTCCGTGGTGCTCTACGACCCGCGGGTAAGGGCGGTGGCCGGGCGCCTGAGCAAGGGGCGGGGTGTCTGGGCGCGCCGCCATCAGCCTGGGGTCACCAGGTCCCACCGGTTAGCCCCACGTAGACACCTGAATGATGATGACCTTTTCGGAAGCCTTCTGTGGAAACTAATACTGCTAAAAAAATTAGTTTGGGTTTTGAAAGATTTGCAGTTTAGGTACGGACTAAATCCATTATCACAGATGCTATCTCATTCTATATTTCCCGCAGTTATGTAAACTTGCCACTTGTATTTTAGCTTTGGAATTGGACATTTTATTTTTTTTAAACAATTATTTCATTTATTGATTTGAGAGAGAGAGAAAGAGAGAGAGATTCATTGTTCCACTTATTTATGCATTCATCGGTTGATTCTTGTATGTGCCCTGACCCGAGCTACCCTGCCATGGCTGGAATTGGACATTTAAACGAAAGTGCCGCCCTGGATGGTTTGGCTCAGTGGATGGAGCATCGGCCTGGGGACTGAAGGGTCCCGGGTTCGATTCCTGTCGGGGGCACATGCCCGGATTGTGCCTATAGCAACAAGAGACTTTGAAACCAATATTTAGTAGAAGTCGCTAGAATAATAGAACTGGCGATTGGAAACTGGATTCCTGGCTAACATCCCAGGTCCCCTTTGATTCTGCTGAGTCCATTAATATTATTAAGATTCAGTTTGCCCTAAGCGGTTTGGCTCAGTGGATAGAACGTCATCCTGCGGACTCAAGGGTCCCAGGTTCGATTCCGGTTAAGGGCATGTACCTTGGTTGCCGGCACATCCCCAGTAGGGAGTGTGCAGGAGGCAGCTGATCGATGTTTCTCTCTCATCGATGTTTCTAACTCTATCCCTCTCCCTTCCTCTCTGTAAAAAATAAATAAACCATTTTTTAAAAATAAATAAAAGAAAGTGCCATTGGGGTAAAGGTCACAGGGGAAGGGTATCCTAAGCACTTATCAGGTGCGGATCAATACCTGATTAGTCATGACATGCAAAGTGAGCCATGAGTATGTACCCATTAGTCACAAATTCCTCTATTGAAGATTTTTTCCCCCTCAACAAAACCCTCAAATTGATGCAGGCATGATAGAAGTAGGGCCCTGAGACCTGTGGGAGCACCAGGAAGAGGTTTCTTATCCAGCCTGGGGTGTCAAGACAGGCTCCCCAGATGAGGACAGGAGTGGGAAGGGGAGTGAGTGGTGCTCGGGACCAAGGCAGGTGAAGACCTGAGAGCTTAGTATGATGAGAGCACAGGACACTGGGATTGTGGAGTGGTGAAAAGAATTAGAGTGAATGGATGGTGTAAGCCACAGTTACAAGTTTAAAAATTAAAGGAAGGTGATTTTTGTCTGAAGTAATCCATCAAAAATACTGAAACCTGATCTTTATTAATTTAATAATTCTTCTGTAGGATAGATTCTAATTTACTAACTGGTGCTTTCCTTTGTTAAAGAAAAGGGTTGTCATTACCAACCTGAATGGTCACACTGCTCGAGTCAATTGTGTACAGTGGATCTGTAAACAGGATGGCTGTAAGTATTAATCTAATTGTTAAAGCTGATCTGAATTGTTTTCTGATAAAGTATGATTAGTCATTTTTCTTTCATCACTTCTCTTATTTTACCATCAGCTTATCTGATATTATTCAATTGGAAAATAGAAGAAAAACGGTATGCCCAATGAAATATCTGACCTGTACTTTATAGCAGTTGAAGCATGGATAGCACAGCAGTGCTTAGGATGAGGGTAGAGGCAGCCCTGAGTGTGGTAACCCCCCCCCCCTCCCCCATTGCCCATAGCTTCTGCTTGAAAGCCTGAAAGCAAGGCCCATATTAGGACCCAGGCTGGGATTCCAAAAATTTGACTTGTTTCCATCACAGACAAGCTATTGTTTTTTTTAGGCAGGGCATTGCATTTTTTCTTGACCCCAGTTTGTACCTTAGTAACACCTGAAAAGTAAAGGCTTGGACTGAATCAGGGGAGCTTTTGAGGTTTGTGACACCTATGAGATCAAAATTATTTTCAGAATAATACCAAGGGGTTATTCACAGTTTTCATTCTCATTCTACCACAGTTATACAGTGGCCCTTTCAGCAGCTGTGTGGTGAGTGATATCACAACAGATTAAATACAGAAACAGATATGAAAATCCAGCTGTATGCTAATAGTTAAATGCTAAAGAGATTTGCAGAAATGTAAAACAGTGCCTCTTATTAATTTTTTTGTTTTAGAAAATGTAGGGGTTTTCCTCGCCATAAAAATGTTGTTTTGTTAACATGCAATGGAGTTTATTATTATTTTAGAAAATATTTTTTATTGATTTCAGAGAGGAAGGGAGAGGGAGAGAGAGATAGAAACATCAATAATGAGAGAGAATCAGTGACCAGCTGCCTCCTGCATGCCCCCACTGGGGACCGAGCCTGCAACCCTGAGCATGTGTCTTGACCAGGAGTCGGACCGTGACCTCCTGTCTCATAGATGCTCAACCACAAGCCACACTGGCCAGGCTGGAGTTTGTTATTTATTTATTTATTTATTAATATATTTTATTGATTTTTTACAGAGAGGAAGGGAGAGGGATAGAGAGTTAGAAACATCGATCAGCTGCCTCCTGCACAATCCCCACTGGGGATGTGCCCGCAACCAAGGTACATGCCCTTGACCAGAATCGAACCTGGGACCCTTGAGTCCGCAGGCTGATGCTCTATCCACTGAGCCAAACCGGTTAGGGCTGGAGTTATTTTTAAGAAAAATGATAAGCAAGTAGTTTTCACATTTCTTAGTTTACAAACCTAATGTGTTTAATATTTGTACATAGAGTCAGTCCATATACACAAAGCCTTTATGGGGTCCCCAAACATTTTTAAGAGCATAAAGGAGTCCTGACACTAAACTGAAATTTGCTGGAATAGATTATCTCCAGGTCTCTTTTATCTCTAACATCCTGTGACTCCATAGTGTTTAATTAGCATACTGTCTTTAGATGGTGCTTCCAAAATACAATGCAATTTCCTCAAATGTCTCAAATATACCTACTGTAGTTTTCTTATGGACTCTGAATTAATTTAAAAGAATATTTTTATTGATTTCAGAGAGGAAGGGAGAGGGAGAGAGAGAGAAACATCAATGATGAGAGAGAATCATTGATTGACTGCCTCCTGCATGCCTCCTACTGGGGCATGAGCCTGAAACCCAGACATGTGCCCTTGACTGGAATCAAACCTGGGACCCTCAGTCTGCAGGCCGAAGCTCTATCCACTGAGCCAAACCAGCTAGGATTCTGAATTAATTTTTATTCCATAAACATTTATTAAGAGCATTCTGAGCCAGGCACCAATGCAGAATTTCCTGAATTAGTGAGACTCTGCTATGATTTTATCTGTGACATTAAAAAAAAAATGAAGGTGAATAAGCTACTTATTTCATTTGGTAATGCAGAATCTACACTAATAAAAGAGAAACATGGTAATTGGCGTACGACCGCTACCCTTTTCATTGGCTAATCAGTGAGTATATGCAAATTAACTTTCAGCCAAGATGGCGGCCGGCAGCCAGGCACTGAAGCGAGCACGAGGCTTGCTTGCTGCAGACTCCAACGTTCCCCGCCTCACTTGCCAGCCTCTCAGCTGCAAGTCTAAGCAACTATATACTATGTTGCAAATAAGAAGCTAAACAAAACCCCAGAAAAGGGCTTCCATTCAGCCGGGCTCGGACCGCAACATTGTATCGATGTTTTCAGCAGCGAGGCCTCAGAGCTAAAGCTGGCCCAGAATAAAAAAAAAAAGAGA
>NW_005359397.1:1959647-1966367 GCF_000412655.1 Myotis brandtii | reverse complement strand
CCGAGTGCACAAATTTTTGTGCACCGGGCCTCTAGTTAGTTATATTAGGTTAGTAAAAACTATTAAATAGTAGAAAAAGTGGCTGTAGTGCAGATATTAAAACACAATTGTAATTTTATTGCCACCAAATGACATCAAAGACTACTTGAATCTCAGTATAGGGATTTGTTATAAAAAATTTGGGCTTGTATATTTTATCTTTTCTTTAAAAATGAGGTTACATAAAATAAATTGCTTGTGCATCACTAATCTGTAACTATTAGAATTGATTTCCTCTAAGAATAGGGTTCTACCATCAGATAATTTAGATATTCTTTCTAACCCACATATCAGGTATCTTATAGTGATGCTCAAAATCAGATAGTTAGATAAATGCCTTAATTTCCGTGATACTTGAAGATATTCGATCCCAAGATCATAGCTGGCTGACAGCAGGGTTAGGATAGGAAGCTGGAACTTCTGAGTCCTTATCTAATGTTCTTTAGACAGTCCCCCAGCTGCTTCCCCTAAATGTCTAGCACATAGGCCAGAAGAAACAAATGGAAAATCTAAACTAAAGTTATATATTATTTCTCCCTTTTAAAAAACCTAGATTGGGTACATTCTTCAAAACTACTGGTTGGGATGCTCATTATCACAAAAAAAGGAGGGACTGGGAAACTATTCTATCTTTTAAAGGAGACTGAAAAAGGATGACAACTAAATACACAATATATGGTTCTTAGATTCTGAATTTTAAAAAAGTTATAAAAGATATTACGGGGACAATTTGGAGAAATTTTAATATGGGCTATATAGTACATAATGATATTGTATCAGTGTTAAAATTCTTCAATGTGATAGTATTGTGGTCATGTAGGTGAATGTTCCAGTTCTTAGGAGATCCATAGTAAAGTGTTTGAGGATCAGAGGTCCTGATGTCTGCAACTTATTTTTAAGTAGTTTGTCAAAAACAATAAGGAGTCTCTTTATACACAGGGTTGGGCAAAAGTAGGTTTATAGTTTGTATGGAAAATAATACAGTAATTAGTAAATAATAATAATACAAAAATAAATAAACTTTCGCATACTCACAACTGTAGATCTACTTTTGCCCCACCCTGTATGCATAGAACAAGCTATTAAGCAACTATGGCAAAATGTTAACAGTTGGTGAATCTATGTAAAGGGTATATGAGTTTTCTTCTAACTTTTCTATAGCTTTGAAATTTTTCTAAGTAGCTGTTAAAAAATGAACAAAAATATTTACTGAGATATCTTTTCAGCTCCTTCTACTGAATTAGTTTCTGGAGGATCTGATAATCAAGTGATTCACTGGGAAATAGAAAATAATCAGGTGGGTAGGCATGTTTATAGTTATAAGAAATGCCTGTTACATCTTTTATTTTCAACTTTTTCCTCATTCTGTTATGTTCTTTCTTTATGAAATTGCCTTATTCTTGCTTATCTGTAATCCAGGTCCTGTATTTTCTGTACTTCACAGGCCCTGTACCCTTCCCTCTAATATTTGCTCCCATATTCATATGCTGTCAGTCATTTCTGTGAATTTCCTATTTATTTTGGAATAATTTTTAAGCAGCTCTTACATGGGCTGTTTCATCTGTTTTCAGTGATATAAAAATTAATACTGCTGTGTTCATAGAGTATCTGGTGTCCTGTAGATATAGATGTACATACTGTAATTCTCAGTGATATAATATGCTATGCTTGGTATAGATAGACCCTTATTGATGGACATTTAGGTTGTTTCTAGTTGTAAGAAAAGATTAAAAGTGAAAAACTAGTGTGGTAGGTATTGGAATATCTGCCATACAGAAGATGTAGATGAGGCAAAAGCCTATTCATGAATCATGTACGTAGTTTAAAGGCAAAATGTCCTTGAATAAAGTACAAGGGTGGCTCCAGCGTAGATGCTCTAACTTGCTGCCCCACAACCATGGTGGAGTGAGTTCAGAAAAGATTTAAGAGGTATCTTTTGAATTGGTTCTTAAAGTATGAGGTGATTTCCTTGGGAAGAGTTAAAGGAGTGAGAATTCTTGGTAGGAAAACTAGCATGAGTAAAAGCTCAGGTGAGAAAGGAGAACCCTCTGCTCAGGAGTGTTCAGTTGTTTTGTTTTTGTTTTTTAATATACTTTTATTGATTTCAGAGAAGAAGGGAGAAGGAGAGAGAGAGAGAAACATCAATGATGAGAAAGAATCATTTATTGGTTGCCTCCTGCATGTACCCTATTGGGGATGGAGCCCACAACCCCGGGCATGTGCCCTTGACCAGAATCAAACCCGGGACTCTTCAGTCCGCGGGCTGAAGCTCTATCCACTGAGCCAAACCGGCTAGGGCTAGGGCAATGCTTTTTCTAAAGTGTGTTCAGAGAATTATTCATTTCTTAAGATGTTCCATGAAAAAAGGAATCTATGGCCAATCCAGTTTGGGAAACACTGCATTTACCTCTTAGAGAATCCCAATGCATGAGGGTAGTGAGGGCTCTGAAAGGTTCTGACGTGGATAAACCTGCTTACTTTGTTTGCCTTGCATTTCCCAAACTTGTTTCAAGTCTGAACTTTCTTTTTTTCCCTTTCAAATCTCTTAGTAGTCCTTGTAACTTTAAGGAATTCAGTTTTAGGAATGTTTCTAGATAATATATTGTGGGCAGTAATACTAGAGAAGCAGAATAGGAGATGATCCTATTAGAATTTGAACACTTGCTTTAAAAGTTTGTTTTTTATTAGCAGGCATTTGGAAGTCATTGATAATTTCTAAGAAGAGGAGTATGAATATCAAAAGATTAATCTGACATCCACATGACAAATTAAAATGGAAAAAATGTGAAGGAAGGGATATGAGCTGTATTTTTGAAGGAAAATTATTTTGGTATTGAGTACATAGTTATCAAAGGAGTGGGGAGCTGGTGGTTAGGGGAGTGAGTAGTCAAAAACCATGAGATTGTGTCTTAGGGGCCCTGGAGAAAGATGCTTCTACAAAGGAAAATAGGCAAGTAGGAGGGAAGATGTGGATTTCATTTGTAGACATGTTATTTGCACACAGAATTGTCCTTCCCAGGTCTGGAGGTAGGGATTTTGGAGCCACCTGGACTTGAATAAATGCAAAGGGATGTGCAGCAAACTTAACTCCTGTTTGGAATGATTTTGGCAGAGGAATCCAGAGAGAGAGGATTTTAGCATTCATTTTTGAGATTTGAGATAAGACTTGGCAAGACTCTTTTCCTCAGTGCTTGCTCCAAACTTCTGTCAATAGAAAGTACTGCAGGCTCAGCAAGTATCTGATGGTGGACAGCAAGCTTAGCTTGGGAGGGGCCAGAGGGGAGAATGTGAAGCCAAATGGGGATCAATTGTGTAAAGACAGGAGGAGTAAGAGGATTTAGGGGAAGGGGCCACACATTGTAACCTGAGGGGCTTAAATGTTCTTTTCCATATGCATTTGCATGCACACAGGTGCTCAACACACCTTGACTTCTGATAACAGTAAGTAATTCTAAGCTGGTATGAGAGGTTTCAGTCTTTGAACAGTGAGCATTGTTTTTTAAAAAGCTGGTGAACTTGAGAGATTTCTTTTGCTTGAGTTTTTAAAATTCTGTGATGTTTGAAATATAACCCTGTTTAAAGATCTGAAGTGTTTTCAATAGATTTAATTTTTTAAGGCATAATGATACAGACTCAAAAAAAAGTTTCAATATACAGAAGTATAAAGAAGGAAAAAAAACTATATACAAAATCTCAACAGAGTTAACATTCTGATGAACATTGTCTCAGATGTGTAGTATGTAGGTACAATTATACATACTGTATCTGAGTAATTTTAAATGTTTTTCAAGGAAGCCAAAGGTTAATGATGAAAGAAAGTTAGTGTACAGACCCTTATACATAACAATTACCTCTGGAGTAGCAGAGTTTTGCCTAAGCAATTAGGAAATAGCTGAGGAGACACTTAAGGACACTGCTATTTGAGAAGATAATTTATGGAAGATACCTCTCAGAGGAAGTGGTGGAGTCTCACACATTTGGAAATCTAAGAAATATACCTAAAACAACAGAAATGGTGCCACAGTGAAGAATCTTGCATGGCAAGCAGGTGGACTTGATAAACAAATGGGGTCCCAGTTCTGTTTGCCATGTTTCCATTTTGCAGCTATGCTTGTTTAGGCAAGTGTCTTGTGGGGATGCTAAAATCACTAGGTAGTAGTTTGATGGAGAATAGAATACGTACTCACTCCCAAAGTATAATCTCGTATCAACCCCCAAAATTTTAAGTTCACAGTGAAAAAATCTGGCAGACACTACCTTTACTAAGATACCAAGGTTAACTTCACTAAAATTGGGACAGATTGACATCATGGATGTGATGCACTTAGATAGTATTGATGACAAAACATCAGACTTAATTCAAAAAGGACCATTCCACAAAGCTGGCCTATGTTCTTCAATTTCTCAATGTCATGGACATCTTTCCATAGTAATAAGCATATATTTATCTACATTATCTTTTTATTGGCTACAGTGTATGTGTGGAGTAATTAATCAGTTCCCTATGAATAATTTTTGGTTTATTTTTTACTATTATAAAGTGTGTGATTGATGCCCACATCCTCTACCAAAACACACACACACACACACACACACACACAACAAAACAAAAAGCGAGTGTGAATTTATCTTTTATTATTTGTTAAACTATTGCTGTTAGCACCTCAGATAGATTTTAGATGTGAGATTGCTGTGTCAAGGTTATGCACATTTTTTGTATCATTAATATGGTCAGACAGAGTTCTCGAAAGTTAACATTCTCTTCAACTGAAAGGACCTATTTCTAGGTCTCACATTTTATCAGTACCATTAATCCTGTGATTCCAGTTAAAGGTGAAACTGGTAATTCCTTTTTATCACAATGTTTTTGCCATTTTTTCTGACTCAGCTTTTAAAAGCGGTTCCTCTCTACGGCCATGAAGGACCTGTTTATGCAGTGCATGCTGTCTACCAGAGAAGGGCATCGGATGCTACATTGTGTACACTGATGGTTTCTGCAGCTTCCGATTCCACTGTTAGAGTCTGGTCTAAAGAGGGTTCAGCAGGTATGTCTAAAGACTTTATAATCTAACTGGGGGCCCAGTGTATGAATTCGTGCATCTTGAAAGGAACTGTGGGCTACGGCCGACGCCCACCATGTTCCATGCACACCCCCTGGTGGTCAGCGCACCTCACAGCGACTGTTCAGTTGTTCCACTGTTCGGTCTATTTGCATATTAGGGTTTTATATATAGAAAATAGATAGATGTAAATTTCCTCCCAGTCTTTTCATATGAGTAATTTTGTTCTCTGTAACCTTGGTAAACATTGACCATTTCAATTCACATGGTGTGTAGGGCTCAGGATTGACTTCTCTCAACCCCTGCTAGTGTGATGCTGCTGCCCAATCTCTAGGTAGATAAGCTCAGAGTTAGTCGTTCATGGTGTTTTTCGTTAATTTTTAGTAACCTGCCTTCAGACCTTGAGCTTTGGAAATGGATTCACTCTGGCTCTCTGCTTATCTTTTTTGCCTAGTACTGATGGTGAGTATCCTCTTAAGAGCAATGTATTTTCATATCTCCATATGACCAGAACTTAAAAGAAACATTTGGTCTCAATTTTGTATCTAAATTTTTTCATGAGACAGGTTGAGACCTAGCTAATATACTTTGTTGTCAATATTCAAAAGATCTGAATATAGAACATAAGATTAAAAGAGGCTATTAGGATTTTGGTAGCTGTTGAAAATTTAAATGGCTTCATAATGTAATCAAGATTGATACTGCTATTTATGAAATATATTGCTGATGTATGTAGATCTAATTTGGGAAAATTGTCTAGCTCTTTAGATGGTGAAGGTCTGGGATAAGTTGGAAAAGTACTGAAGATGGACCATGTGAGCATTACAAGAGGACAGCCCCTTTCTATCCTGCATGATGACATTTTTGCCTAAGATCACTTACTTAAAATCTCCAAACAGAAAATTTTCCCTTTTGCTAGGAAACTCATCTGTACTTCCCTTTGATCATCCCTCACAAAGATGATGGCCAGTGTGAGTCTGTCTCTCTGTGTCCTCAGTAACCTGGAGGACAGGCTAGGTGGAGAGAGGCGGGTCTGGAAGCCACCAGCCTCTTGCCTTTTGGGGTAGGAGCTGTGAACTCATGGTTTCATGTGATGCTTCCATTTTTGCGAGGGCCCCCTCGGAGGAGGAACTCACACATTCTGGTTTCATAACATCGAATTTAAATGTCTTCCCACATATACCAAGGCCAAGTGACTGGAGTTTTTTGTTTTTTGTTTTTTTAGCTGTGAACTCATGGTTTCATGTGATGCTTCCATTTTGTGCGAGGGCCCCCTTGGAGGAGGAACTCACACATTCTGGTTTCATAACATTGAATTTAAATGTCTTCCCACATATACCGAGGCCAAGTGACTGGAGTTTTTTGGTTTTGTTTTTAGTGGATTTAGAGTGAGAAAAATCTTTGAAAAATTCACCTGGTAGCAAGGTGTTTCCCTAGAGCAGTGGTCGGCAAACTCATTAGTCAACAGAGCCAAATATCAACAGTACAACGATTGAAATTTCTTTTGAGAGCCAAATTTTTTAAACTTAAACTATATAGGTAGGCACACTGTTATTAACTTAATTAGGGTACTCCTAAGGCTTAGGAAGAGCCACACTCAAGGGGCCAAAGAGCCGCATGT
>NW_005359397.1:1927654-1958996 GCF_000412655.1 Myotis brandtii | reverse complement strand
CTCCTAAGCTGGCCTTTGCTAAAAACGTCCTCTATCTGATTGAGGTACGTTCGCTGAGGTCGACCCCTTCCAACTCTCCCATCCACACTCGTCTGGTATACTTGTTTCGTCTATCTTTTGTCACCCACGCGCGATTTGCGGACTCGACTAGCACTAACCACTGCACAAGAGACTGCCTGCTGACTGGCTCACTCAACTCGTGCATGAATCGCACACGCCTCCCCTGTGCTGCGTATCCCACGGCCCGTTCGAGTAGGTACTTTTGCCACCCGCGCGAGATTTGCAGACGCGACTAGCACTAACCACTGCACAACGAGACTGCTGACTGGCTCACTCAACTCGTGCATGAATTGCACACGCCTCCCCTGAGCTGCGTATCCCGGGGCCCGCCTGTGCCGAGTCTCCCGTCACCCGACTGACTGACACCCCCCACTTCTTATAACGCCACTTCTTCAAAATAGACTCGCCCAGGCCGAAAACCAACTTCTGCGCATGGGCCACGAAGTTTCAATCGCACTGTACATGCGCGCCCGCACGTGGTATTTTGTTGAAGAGCCACACTCAAGGGGCCAAAGAGCTGCATGTGGCTCGCGAGCCGCTGTTTGCCGTCCACTGCCCTAGAGAAAGAGTTCCTACTTTATTTTGCTCCACAGTCATGAAGGCTATCCCTTGGTAATGTGAATTAGTTTTTTGTGCTATTAAAGAAAACCAATTTTACACTTGCACCTCTCATAGCTTTTTAACCACATATTTAATTATATGTGTTTTTATTTGCTTCAGGAATTTTGTTTTACTATTGGATTCTCAAAATGTGAGGCCCTCAAAGTAACAACCATACCATGACTGCATCTTTGTGCAGTAACCATGATGCTAGGCTGATAGTAGTTCTTCATTTTATTATTCAACTAGAGGCCTGGTGCATGGATTTATGCACTGGTGGGGTCCCTCGGCCTGGCCTGCAGGGATTGGACCAAAACTTGATTTCTGATATCCTCTGAGGGGTCCTGGATTGCAAGAGGGTGCAGGCCAGGCCAAGGGATCCCATCGGGGCTGGGGAGGGACCGTGGGAGGGCTCCAGGGTGTGTCTGGCCCATCTCACCCAGTCCCTCGGTCGGACTCCAGCAGCAAGTTAACCTACTGGTCGGAGTGTCTGCCCCCTGGTGGTCAGTGCTTATAGTGACTGGTTGAACAGTCGAACGAACGGTCGGACACAGCATATTAGCCTTTTATATACATAGATTGGGCTAACTTCATATTAGTCTTCAGGTTGACAGTGAAAATGCTCCCAACTGCTCTCATGCTTCTCCTTTCGCTGCTCCTTCTATCATAAAATACTTATAATGGAGAAAAGGGCTCTCAATCAGTAGTCATTCATTGCCAAGTAACCATTTAATAGGACGTTTAGAGAGTTCACTTTATTCCTATAGACATTTATTGAGCACTTTTAATTTATTTGTTCAGTGATGTGAGAAATAGAAACCAGGGTTTATTTAGAGCTTAGAATCCAGCAGAGGTGATAATCATAATGTCTGATTGAATACTTAACAGCAAAGCCTCTTTTTTCCCCCCAGTACCAATACTAGCATGTGGCGATGATGACTGCAAAATCCACTTATTTGTTCAACAGAATGAGCAGGTAATTGATGATGTTTATGAAGAGACTGACATTAGCTTCTGCTTAATTACATTTCTTAATGCCAACTATTTCCAGATTATAGAATTTCAGGAATGTTCTCATCTAAACCAAAATAATCTAATAGGAGTATTTCTTTTACAATTCTTTGTTAGATGGTTTTCCACCAAGCAGCTGCTGCCTTGACTACCAGGTCCAGGGTTGTTAGAAGGAAACAGGTCGCTAGGTGGGGGAAGAAGAGAAGGAAGATACTGTGGTAGTGTTTTTTCTTTAAAATTTTAAGTGATGTACATCATACCTACAGTGAAAACACTCCCTAGTAGTGTTCATTTGTCTTTCTGAACCTTATGTACACTTTGAGTAGTTAAACTAGGGGAGGGAATTTATAGAAAGGGGGTTCTTAACTAGAGGCTCTTTTATTTAATAAAGGAGATAGTTTCTTTGCATTCTGTAAGACAGTTTAAAATGGTTGTGAATGTTCCACTACCTACCTTTAATCTATGTTACATCATAGCGTATATCATTCTATTTTGTAAACATTTAGAGTATTTTAGGTCTACAGATCTTATCTACTCAGCATTACTCAATTAGATGATATAGGTGATTATGAGATTTTTTCATGAGACCTCTATCTTGTGTCTAATCAGATAGTGTTCCCAGTTTTTTTTTGGTTTGTTTTTTTTTTAAAGAAGAGATGCAGCAGGACTGGCTGGGACCAAATGAAATCGATATACATGAAACTATTAAATTCTTACCCCAGGCCTGATGATTTTTTATCTTACAGTTTCAGAAAGTGCTTTTTCTCTGTGGACATGAGGATTGGATAAGAGGCGTGGAATGGGCAGCCTTTGGTCAGTATGAAATTTTGCTAAATCACTGTGATGGGGACTAGTGTGTGTAACTTCCAAGAAAGCAGCCCCCTGTGTTTTAATTTAAAAGTTTCTTTGTATGTACTATTAGAAAAGAAGATGCTTATCCCTTCTGTTAACTATTAATTGGGGTGGTAGAAGATGAAACAAGTTGATGTTTAAAATAGGACACAAGCCGACTATTCCACATGCAGGCATTCTTGAAAAGTTCTTTGTAGATCTTAGTAGACTGTATATAAGATTATCACATGCTACAACCATATATCAGCATTGTACTATATTTGTCAATGTCAGTAAAACTGAATATAGGTCAAATGAATGAAGGGTAAGGAAGCAAAGTCTAATTTTTTCAGGAAATCTAGACGTGTGCCTGTTGTAGAGGAGAAAGTCTTATACCTAAATTTAAGAATATATTGTTTTAATAATAATAAACTTTTTTTTTAATTAGGTAAAGATCTTTTCCTAGCAAGCTGTTCACAAGATTGCCTGATACGAATATGGAGGATGTATATAAAATCAACATCATTAGAAAATCAGGATGATGATAATATAAGACTGAAGGAAAATACTTTCACTGTAGAAAATGAAAGTGAGTAATAATGAAAATATTTGATGTAATAATACTTAGGTCTCCTAGCTGAATCATTTTGTTTTATTATAAGCCTATGTGAAGGTTAGTTTTTCAGAAATATCAGAGCCCTACATGAAATTTGATACTATGCATTTTTCCTTTTTTTAATTTTTATGGAATGATGAGTCATTTTTCATATATGAAACTTATTTTTGTTGTAAACCATACTAGTAAGATTTTTAAAAATTGCTGAAAATATTTCAAAATGTTTTCTCAATAAATTAACTTGTATAATGTTACTAAATTTGTAATTTTAGCATATGAAGATCAAAAGAAATGTGAATTAGCCGTACCTTAGTTGGAAGATACTCTACAAGACAAGCTAAATTCCTACATTTGAGGAGTATATATAATTCTGATTTTCTTACTGTCTGGCATCAGAACAGTACCCCCGCATGGGGTATTGATCCTGTTGAAATAATTGTATTTGAAGAAGTTATTTTTGTTAGTTTTTTGAAGAAGGTATTTTTGGATGTGTATCTAAATTGTAAAGTTAGTTCTCAGTGAGCATTGTTCCCCCAGGAATTCTCTTCTTTGTTATTGCTCTTCTTTTTTTAAAAAATATATTTTATTGACTTTTTTACAGAGAGGAAGGGAGAAGGATAGAGAGTTAGAAACATTGATGAGAGAGAAACATCGATCAGCTGCCTCCTGCACATTCTCTACTGGGGATGTGCCCGCAACCAAGGTACATGCCCTTGACTGGAATCGAACCTGGGACCCTTAAGTCTGCAGGCTGATGCTCTATCCACTGAGCCAAACCGGTTAGGGCTGTTATTGCTCTTCTTGATTATAAAGCCCATAAGAGTTGAGATTTTGGTAACAGTTTTATGGGGGGAGCAAAGAAATACTCTAACCAGCATATTATGAGTAGCTATTCCCAAAGTTGAAATTTTTTGTGATATTTTTATGAATTATTTTGTTTGAAAGGTCACAAACTTTCAAACTGACTTGTCTTCCTTTACTTCTGCATTTATCTTTTTTTGTTTGTTTTATTAATCCTCACCTGAGGATATTTTAATTAAACCCGAGACTCTGATCCACAGGCCAACACTGTAACCACTAAGCAAAACTGGCCAGGGCTATCTTAATTTCTTTTAAGTGGCATTTTAGGTTATTATACTCTGATAATGATAAGCATAGCTAGGAGGCTGGCATGTCTGTTTTTTGCTTTTAAGTTGTAGTATAACAATATATCCCAGAAAATATTTAAAATAAAGCATATTCTTTAATGTTTATTTCTGACCGGGTAGAGACAAGGGTGTAGAAAAATTTATCTAGAAGAGTTTTGAGGAAACAGCGCTTCTTCATTGCATTTGTTAAAGGTATTAAAATGGCATTTGCGGTTACTCTGGAGACCGTGCTGGCTGGTCATGAAAGCTGGGTGAATGCAGTTCATTGGCAGCCTTCATTTTACAAAGGTAGGACAAAAAACATGCATATATCCCTCATCAGTTAAATCTCCCATGCAGAATGTTAAGCTGACCAAATAAAATGGAGGGTAGTTTGAGTGTGATTAGAAATCTCAAATGTAAGACATTTTCAAGTTGACAAAGTGCAATACTGCAGCCCTGTTCTGCTGGACACTCAATTCCACTGCAGATTGTACTCCTGAGCAGGAAAAGGGTGATTCCTGCCACAGTTACTGAAAGTGCCTCACCTCAGTAACTTTTTTTCTGAAAAGTTTCAGACTAGTCTTTATGGGATTGGAGAGAAATTGAGTTTTGGGCAAACTTCACTGGATCCTTTACCCTTGGCAATACAAAGATGGTAATACTGACATGCATAATTTATGAGAAAATAAGATCCCCTCCTCCTTTTGCCCTTAACCTCCACTTCTGGTGTGATGTGTGTGTGCTCATGCTGGTACTGGAGTGGAGCTGAGTAAGGCACAGCCTCATTCTTCCCCAGAGCTCCTTCCCCAAACCAGAAATGGAGACTATCCATCATTACTGTTCAGGTAACCACTATTCAGCTTTTATTATATTATATATTATTTGCTACAGTTTTTAAAAAAAGGCATAGATATTGAGGACCCCTGTGTATTCTTTCCGAGCCCTGGCCTCTCCATCCTTCCCTAGAGGCAACTGCAGCACTGAATTCTGGGTATTAGCACTCCCAGGCATGTTTTTATACTTTACATATTGATGTCACCACAAACAGTAGTTTCACAGCTATTGAAACAATCTCAGTGTGTCCTAGCCTCTTACAACTTGCCTTTTTAGCTTACCATGCTAAATATTTGGAGTTGTATCCATGTTGATTCATGTAACTCTAGTTTGTTTATTTTTATTGCAGTTTAATATTACACTGTTTAAATATACCACAACTTGTTTACTTGTTCTTATGGTAGACATTTGTGGTGTTTCCAGATTTTGCTATTGCATTGCGAAAGTGAACGTTTTTTGCAATATCCATGTTGTTTTTTCTAGTAATCTTCAAACATGATGCCTGGTGAAAACCTAAAGAAATTAGTTTATATTTTTTAGATGGTGTTCTACAGCAGCCAATGAGGTTATTGTCTGCCTCAATGGATAAAACCATGATTCTCTGGGCTCCAGATGAAGAGTCAGGAGTTTGGCTAGAACAGGTAAAAATGTGGATATTTAAGGAATAGAAAATTGAATTTATAAACTGAATATTTAATTCCCAAGTCTGTATTCCTAGAGCTGCAGATGTTCACTCTTTGTATATGTTAAATGAGTGAGAACATAATCTCTGGAATCAGTGGTTTCTATTGATTATGAATTGTTTTCTGTTATTGCTATAGGTTCGAGTAGGGGAAGTCGGTGGAAATACTTTGGGATTTTATGATTGCCAGTTCAATGAAGATGGCTCTCTGATCATCGCTCATGCTTTCCATGGAGCATTGCACCTGTGGAAACAGAATGCAGCTAACCCAGTAAGAAAAGCACTTGAAACCCAGGTTAACTTATAGCACTACATCAGTGCTTCTCAACCTTCTGGCCCTTTAAATACAGTGACCCATGTTGTGACTCATGTTGTGACCCAATCATAAAATTATTTTCGTTGCTACTTCATAACTGTAATGTTGCTACTGTTATGAATCGTAATGTAAATATCTGATATGCAGATGGTCTTAGGCGACCCCTGTGAAAAGGTCGTTCGACCGTCAAAGGGGTCGCGACCCACAGGTTGAGAACCGCTGCACTACATAGTACCAGTAGAGACATTTAAGTTTGAATGACATCACTTCTTTTTGTAAGCATTATACTATAGTTTACTAGGTAAGAAACTCATACTTTTCTAAGAATAAAAGTATTCATTTCTCCAGCATTGGTGAGGCATTGAAATTTGCACATATATAAAATTTCTACGTAAATGAACTTTAAGCTATATAAATTTTAAGTTCTTCCTTTAAGCTATGTAAATTTTTTTATGGGAGCTTTTCCTAAAATGTGTAACTTTCCTATCTTAAAGAAGGTAACATAGTTTGACATTTTCTTGTTGAATGGTTAGGTACTCCATAGGTAATGATTGAACAAGTGACTGACAAAAGGGCATTCTGAACACTTACTTTGTGATGGATTATATTGATGCTCTCAGGGGCTGTTGTTATGTGTAATTCTACATGGCCTTCCAAGTATTGGGTCCTTTTAGCTTTTTCTTATAATTTTGGTTTCTTCTCAAAGAGAGGTAATCTTCTTCCTCTGATCATGCTGAACATTATTCCATCTTTTACTTTCTAATTTGCTTCTTATCTGCTGCTTGGGTTTGGGAAATGCAATAGCAGGAGCATAGTGGCTAAGAGCACAGGTCTTGGAGCTAGACATCTGAATTCAGATTCTGCGCCAGCACTTACTAAGCAGATGTATGTCCTTGAGGACATTACCTAAGTCTGTCTCAGATTTCTCATTTGTAAAATGTGGATAGTAGTAGCATCTACACTTAAGGTTTTTATGATGCTTAAATGAGTTAATATTTGTACAGCATAAAAAACAGGGCCTGGCATATATTGGATACTATGTAAATGTATTTTAATAAATGAAAGAAGTCAGAACATTGACTGAAATGTGAATCACCAGATAATGGCTTCCTTTTAAAGTACAAATTCATGGATTTGCATAACATTTAATTTGTGGGCTTTGTAATAGGTGTGTTACCGATGAGGATTTGACTTCTCAATACATAGGGTGACTTGCTCTTTCCCTTGTGTCTTCTATTTGTAGTTGATTTTCATGATCGTTTCCACTTTTTTTTCTAAAATATATATATTTTTTATTGATTTCAGAGAGGAATGGAGAGGGAGAGAGAGATAGAAACATCAATGATGAGAAAGAGTCATTGATTGGCTGCCTCCTGCATGCCCAACATTAGAGACTTGAGCCCGCAACCTGGGCATGTGCCCTGACCTGGAATTGAACCCTGACCTTCTGGTTCATAGGTTGACGCTCAACCACTGAGCCACGCTGGCTGGGCTTGTTTCTATTAAGTGAAACAGGAAATCATCAGCAATGACTTTTAGAAATAAATATTTTGGGGGATAAATTTAATTTCATTCTTAACTCAGAGCTCCTTTGAGCCATATTGCAGGTGGTCTTTGAGACCCTTCATAGGAAAAAGCATCAGATGACTAAGGAGAAACTCAAACCAGAAGACAGAATCTCACTGTACTTGTGCTTGTAACTTGGCTTCAAATTTATAATAGCTACTTACAAGTATTGAGGGTGATTTTTTTTTTTAAATTGACTATTTTTTAGAGCAGTTTTAGGTTCAAAGAAAAATTGAGCAGAAAGCATGGAAGATTCCCATATATGCCCCCCCCTTCCCGCCTGCCAGCCCCACACACCCCCACAACCTTCTGCACTTCAACATCCCAAACCAGAGATGTACATTGTTATGATCAAGAGTGATTTTTTTGTTGTTGTTGTTAATTCTCACCCGAAGATATTTCGTCCTTTAATTTTTAGAGGGAATGGAAGGGAGGGGGACAGACACAGAGAGAGACATCGATGTGAGAGAGACACATCAATTGGTTGCCTCCTACATACGCCCAGACCAGGGCCGGGAACTGAGCCTGCAACTGAGGTGCGTGCCCTTGACCGGAATTGTACCCAGGACCCTTCAGCACATGGGCTGATGTCTATCTACTGAAGCAAACTGGGTAGGGCAAGAGTGTGATTTTTAAAAACAAACTGCCCTTTAGGGCTTGCAGTGGAAGACCACTGATAGTCCAAAAAGCTGCCCTTTGTTCAGAACTTTCCGGAAACTCCCATGAGTGCTAACTTTAGAATCCTCTGTATGCCACAGAGGAAATTAATAGCATTTCTTTGTCATAGCCTTTTTATTTATTTTTTGACCAGAAAATAGTACAGTTTAACTTAATCACTGACCCCATTCATCAGTCTTGTTTGTGAATGACCTTTTAGGTATTTAGACAAATTTAATTTTCCTCTTAAGACAAGTTTTACCACCACTTGGTTTTGCCCTAATAGACATTCAAAAGTTGTCAAGCCTGGCTGGTGTGGTTCAGTGGTTGAGTATCAACCTATGAACCAGGAGGTCACAGTTCGATTCCTAGTCACATGCCCTGGTTGTGGGCTCAATCCCCGGTGGGGCCACGTAGGAGGCAGCCGATCAAGGATTCTCTCTCATCATTGATGTTTCTATTTCCTCTTCCTCTCCCTTTCTCTCTGAAATCAATAAAAAATATATGTAAAAAAAAAAAAAGATGCTCTGTGGCCCTGGCCAGGGGGCTCAGTTGGTTGGAGTGTCGTCCCATACTCCAAAAGGTTGTGGGCTCAATCCCTGGTCAGGGCGCATATGGAAGGCAACCAATTGATGTTTCTTTCTCACATCAATGTTTATCTCTCTCCCTAAAATCAATAAAAGTATATCCTTGGGTGACCAGCCATATGACAGTTTCTGTATTTTGTTATCATTATTTATGTGGTGGCTTGTGTAGGCTCCCTCAGAAAGTGAACCAACTAGGCTTGATTCACCCGTCTGTCTTCTACTCTGCAATTCCCTTGACTTAGTAAAGGAAGCCATTGAGGCACACAATTGGAATCTAATAACTCATTTTACTCTTCGCTTATTTAGTTTAACAAATAAATCCTCACATAGTACCTCCTTTGTGCTGACATTGTTGTGTGTTCTTTACAAATACAAGCTCATTTAATCCTCATAATGATTCTATGAATTAGTCTTTCCCAGTAGAAGACCTGAGGGCTGAAGGCATTATCAGATTTTATTTTGAGTGGTGGTGGTCTTTGGTTATTTTGATGTGTCATGAGCACTTTCATTACAGAGAGAGTGGACTCCAGAGATTGTCATTTCAGGACACTTTGATGGTGTCCAAGATCTAATGTGGGATCCAGAAGGAGAATTTATCATCACTGTTGGTACTGACCAGACAACTCGACTTTTTGCTCCATGGAATAGAAAAGATCAATCACAGGTAAAATGTCGTCGTGCTTGACTGATCCCCGTTAATAAAAAACATCCATGAGCATGTGAAAAGTGGAGCAACATCATTAGCTATTAGGGAAATGCAAATTTAAAACCAAGATGAGATGTCACTACACACCCTCTGGAAAGGCTGAAGTAAGAAATACTGACAGTAACAAGTGGTGATAAGGATACAGAGCAACTGGAACGTTCATACATTGCTAGAGGAAATGTAAAAAGATACAAGCATTCTGGAAACAGTTTGATATTTTCCTAAAAACTTATGCATACATGCTCTCTTTACAATTCAAATAATTCAAGTGTTAAATGTATTTATTTCACTTCCACACAAAAGTTCTGTGATGCCTTGTTATTAATTCTTAGGAAACACTATCAAGTCTGCAGCAAAAGCTAATTCCTAAAGTCATAGTGTTAGATAGTAGTAGTTGAGGGTGGTTTTTGTCCAGGAAACTTATCAATCTTGGACTGAGCTTAGAAAACTTGACCGCTAGTAAGCCATCGAACTGTGGTACGCAATAGAGAAAGCCAGTATACGCAGCTTCAATTTCTGACAAACACTCATGGAACCCAATTGTGGGTCAGTTCATGAGAGCTAATGAAACTGGCCACTGACATCATTGCTTTAGTAGCATATGGTAGATTCACATTAATAGAGTTGAGATGGGAGTAATATTATAGTCAAATGAAAAACAAGGCAAATGATTTAGAGTGATTTTCTGTTGCTCTTGGTGATGTGTTACTGATATGGCTCAGTTGTTTTTCCATGATCTATTAAAAACAAATCATTAAAAAAAATAAAAATAAATCATTAAATTGAACTGAACAAAAATGTAAAATTTTTCCACTTTGAAAGACACTGTCAGGAAAATGAGAAGACAAGTCACAAACTTGGAGAAAGTATTTACATATCTGGAAAGGCTTATATCCAGAATATATAAAAAAAACTTTTCTGAAGACAGTAATAGGGAAACAAACAATCTAGTAAAAAAAAAAAAAGGACAAAAGATTCGAACAGATATTTCTCTAAGAAAAATAAGGCAGGAAAAGATTCTCAATACCAGTCGTCATTAGGGAAGTGCAAATGAAAGCTACAGTGAGATGCCATTGTATACATATTGGAATGATTCAAGTTAAAAGACTGACCAAGTGTTGATGAGGAAGTGGGCAATTAGAACTCTCATATACTGATGTTAAATGTATAAACCACTTTGGAAAATACTTTGGCAGTTTCTGAAATACTATATAATAAAAGCCTAATATGCTAAGTGTCCCGTCATCCGTTCAACCAATCAAAGCGTAATATGCTAATGATATGCTAAGACCGCTCAATCACTTGCTATGGCGTGCACTGACCGCCAGGGGGCAGATGCTCTGACCTGTAGGTTAGCTTGCTGCTGGGGTCCGGCTGATTGGGACTGAGTGAGACAGGTCGGATATGCCCTGGAGCCCTCCCACACTCCCTGCCCAGCTGGCCAGCCTCCTGCATCCCTCCCTGGCCCCGATTGTGCACCAGTGGGGTCCCTCAGCCTGGCCTGTGCCCTCTTGCAATCTGGGACCCCTTGGGGATGTCGGAGAGCTGGTTTTGGCCCGATCCCATAGCCCAGGCCGAGGGACCCCACTGGTGCATGAATTTGTGCACCGGGCCTTTAGTATTTAAATATACATCTCCCATGTCATTCAGCCATTCTACTTATAGGTAGTATTTACTAGTACCCAAGAGAAATAGAAGCTATAGCCATGCAAAGACTTGTACACGAATGTTCATGCCTGCTTTTTTAGTTAAAAGACAAAAACTGGAAACAGCCCAGATGTCTTCACAGGAGGTGGATGGATCAACAAGTAGTGGTATATCTGTACAAGGAACTACTTAGCAGTGAAAAGGATTGAACACAACAACATGGATGAATCTGCCCCAGGGTCATATCTCCATGGCATAATCAATGATTTTTGTGTCTGATATTTTGCTTGTTGAAAAAAATTCTGTTTTGGAACTGATGGTCACTTTTATTTATCCTATGTTAATACCCAGGTGACTTGGCATGAAATTGCACGGCCTCAGATACATGGATATGACCTGAAATGTTTGGCAATGATTAATCGGTTTCAGTTTGTATCTGGAGCAGATGAAAAAGTTCTTCGAGTATTTTCTGCACCTCGGAATTTTGTGGAAAATTTTTGTGCCATTACAGGCCAATCACTGAATCATGTACTTTGTAATGTGAGTATCCCTCTAAATGTTTTAACTAAATCTAGTCTCTTCATTGAAATTTTAAAAAATTTTGCTTAAGGCTATAAATGAGTAGAAAGGAAGTCAAACCATTTTATTGGCTTGACAAACTTGTGGTGCACTAATTTAAATATTAAGTATTTAAATATTAAAACCAGAAGTTTTGTAACAAATTAGCTCAAGACAGTAAAATAATTAAATATTAAATTAAGGTATGAATACTGTATATCATCACTGTGCTGGTTTTGATGGTTAGCACATAGTTTCATATGAGATAATTTGATGGATATAACTTACAGATCATTGGCATTTCAGATGGTACTCTGTAAAAATTTTTTTTGACTATTTGAGTATTTAAATATGTTTAATGAAAATATGGTGACTTCCTTTCTGGGAAACGTCTGTGTTTGCATGAGCATCATTAGGGATGTGCCCATGAGACTCTTGGAAGTAGAGCTCTGGGCCTTCCATTTTCAGCTCACTCTTTGCTGGAAGCAGCCCAATGCATTCCCTATGAGACCCTGAAACTCAGTGAGCTGTTAGGATTCGATGAGAGGATGCCCAGCTTTCTCGATTGGGTAGAGAATTGCGGGTTAGCTGGAACCTGTCTGTTGGGGAGTGATTGCCTAGCGTTGCATCTGTTGGTTCAGGAAATGAAAGTTGGGTAGGTCTCCATACAAAGGTGATCTTTAAACTGCTTCTCAGCATTTGTGAGCATGACATCTTTGTAGTGCCTGATGTAATAGTAACTTTCAGTGTTTAAAACGTGTATCGTACTTTTACTCCAGCAAGACGGTGATCTTCCAGAAGGAGCTACTGTCCCTGCTTTGGGATTATCAAATAAAGCTGTCTTTCAAGGTAAGGCTAAAAAAAATTATTGGTATGTAAATCTACTTACACACTTGTATAACATGTACTTAATATTCATTATAGCCGGTATTTTTTTTAAAATCACAATACACACATCTGTCTCCTTTTTTACATATTTTGTGATAAGTACTCTGTACACATGCAGACCCTGAAATGGTGTCATGGAGCACTACAACCACGGATGCTAATATGGGTAGCTGAAAGAATGTTCCATGTTTTACAAACTTGGGAAATGTTAGGTCAAAGGAAAAGGAAGGAATCCTTATGGAACTGACTAGTGCTCCTACGAGCACATTAGAAAACACTGGAGTGGCAGAAACAGAAGCACCCTTGGCTTTGCAATCACATGGATATGGCTTTGAATTACACTACTTTGAAGTACCACTACTTTCTGATTGGTGGCCTTAATATTGGAACATGTATAGGAGACGTAAAGTTGGTGACTATCTTCATGATGTTATATGTTTCTTTTAAACCAGGAGATATAGCTCCTCAGCCCTCTGATGAAGAAGAGCTGTTAACTAGGGCAGGTTTTGAGACTCATCAGATGGCCTTTCAACCCTCCATACTTTCTGGTAAGAACTCACAAAAAGATGATTTAATAGAATCATTAGTACTCATATTTGCCACTGCTGACCTAAATAAGTGCTCTAGCATTTGCTTTTTTATTTGCATGGAAATAGAAAAAATGATTGCAGTGCTATAAATTTATTGTAGAACCTCCCACTGAGGATCAACTTTTGCAGAATACATTGTGGCCTGAAGTTCAAAAACTGTGAGTTAAACTGTTAGCAATTTGGTCTGATTCTGTCATAACTTGTGATTCCCACCCAACCCCAACTTGATTTTTCTCCTTTGTTTTCCTCTTACCTACATTTCCCTCCCCCCAGCTCTAAAGATTTTTTAGTGGCTTTCATAATAGGTGAGACTCAAACTTCACATAGATTTTTATATTACTATGTCTTTATTTACTAGGTTTGTTTATTGGTCTTAATTTTTAATAACATATATTTATGTATCTTCCATTTAAAAAAAAACTTTTAGATTTGTTATTCTGTTTGTCTTTTTTTCTTTTGTTGGTTCCCCATCAAAACCTTTCCATGGTTTATTATTTATTGTACTGGCTGGCTGGTGGTGAAAACTTGTGTTTTTTTATTTTTCTTAATCCTCACCTGAGGATATTTTTCCATTGATTTTTAGAGAGAGTGGAAGGGAGGGGGAGAGACACCGAGAGAGAAACGTTGATGTGAGAGAGACACATCTATTGGTTGCCTCCCGCTCATGCCCCAACCAGGGCTGGAGATCAAGCCTGCAACCTAGGTACTTTTCCTTTATCGGAATCAAACCCGGGACCCTTCAGTCCGAGGGCTGACACTCTATCCATTGAGCCAAACAAGCTAGGGCTTTCTTTTTTCTTTTTTTTTTTTTTAAGTCCTCACCCGCAGACATGCTTAGAGAGAGATAGAAACATCAGTGTGAGCGAAATCATTGATGGTCGCCTTCTATACAATCTATTGGGATCGAACCTACAACCTAAGTATGTGCGCTGACTGGGAATCAAACCTACAGCCTTTCAGTGTATGGGATGATGCTCAACCAATTGGGCCAACTCTGGCCATCCAAACCTTGTATTTTAATCTTATTGTTTGAATAAGTTATATTACTTCTAGGACATTGGCATTTTTCTACAGTCTCTGTTTTCCCCCCAAATGTTTGCCTGGGCAGAAATTTAATGTTCCTTAAAAGAACTGTATGTTAGCTAGAGAGGTTGATGTTATTCTTTTCACATTTTAAAACTTTTAGCATGAGGATATTTACTAATACAGGGGTCATGTATTTTCTCATTTTAAATTTTAGATATGGACATGGTTACGAGTTGTTTTGTGTTGCTTGTAATAATTCAAAGACTCTGCTTGCCTCAGCTTGTAAGGTAGGGGATTTTACTTTTTTACTCTACTTGGTCACAGGTATTTGAGTCGTTAGATTGGTAGTATTTTAGTCAGAACACTGTGTGAATGGCCCCTGGTGCCTGCTCTTTCTAAATCTTGCTCTCTTAGTCTCTTTTTCTTTCTGTTTCATCAAAAGCTTGCAAGTCTGTTTCAACTGCCCATTTTTATTCCTAAATACTTGATTTGAACTGATTTATGTCCCTACTAAAAATTTATATCTTAATATGAGACCTAAAAATATGATACATTAAAAATAATTTGAATCCCAGAGACACGGGAATGAGAAGGTGAAACTAGAGGGAGGGCACTCCATCTGATGGTTTCTCGAGGACACTCTTAGAAGGGACCTAAGTGAGTGGAGCTCCTCCGCCCAAGTCCCGGTGAGGCTGGGTGGTGGCCTGCTCAGCTAGCACCCGCTTGTAGCTGCAGAATAGTGCACTCCAGATATTTGCCTGGGAGACTGACCGATCTTGAACTCACTGTTCATAATCTATCCATGTGCTGTGGTATGAAATAATGTTTATGGAGGATTGTCTGAAGGGTCTCACACCCACACATTCCTCTAACTTTTCTAAAATGTATTTACTTGTTTTAAGCATGATGATGAGAGCTGCCCATCTGGACGGCCCACTGTCCCTGCCTTTGCTGTGGCTTCTTGCCACTGGTTGGTATTGAGAGGCATCGTAAGAGATTGCTGTGCCCTCCTGCTCCACCCCCTTGCTTGTCCCCTCTGTGAAGGTGGTACCAGCAGTACTTCTGCTACAGGGGCCTGTGGGAAGAATGGGGCTTAGTAGCAGGGATAGTTGTGCTGCTACTGAGCAGCTAATTTGTCTTTAGCTTTGTGCACTGTCAATCGTAGATAATTAGTCCCAGTGTCTTTTCATTTTCCTAAGAGTGTTTTTCACAGAGCAGAAGTTGTATGATTTGGTGAAGTCTAACTTACCAATTTTTTCCATATTGGGTTGTGTTTTTTAACACACGTTTAGTGCTATAAATTTCCCTCTAAGCATTGTTTTTGAGGCATTCCGCAAATTTTAATGTGTTGTGTTTTCATTTTCATTCAATTAAAAATACTTTCTAATATTCCTTTGATTTCATCTTTGACCTATAGTTTATTTTGAAATGTAGTATTTAGTTTCCATATGCTGAGCTTTTCCCAGTTATCTTTCTGTTGATGATTTCTAATTTCATTTCACTGTGGTCAGAGAACAAATATAATTTGATTCTTAAACTTTAATCTTGGTAAGTTTCCGTTTTCATTTTGGAAAGAATGGATTCTATTTCTGTTAGGTAGAGTGTTCTGAAAATATGAACTAGGTCAGATTGGTTGATAGTATTGTTCAAGTATCCTTTCCGTTTTATCGAGAATGGCATTTTGAGATCTCTGACTATAATTGTGCACTTGTCTTTTAATCCTTGCAATTCAGTCAATTTTTACTTTATGTATTTTGAAACTGTCGTAAAAACATTTTGATTGTTAGATTTTTTTGATTAATTGGCTCTCTTTAATTTCTGGTTATATATTATGCTCTGAAATCTACTTTGCTATTCATATTGTCAATCTAGCTTTCTTTTGAATTGTGTTTGAATTATATATCTTTTCTATCATTTTACTTTTAAGCTACCTATTTTCTTTTATTTCAAGTGGGTTTTTTGGGGGCAGCATATAGTTGGGTCTTGCTTTTTTTACTCATCTTGATAATCTTATTTTAATAGGGATTTTATTAGACCATTTACATTTAATGTCATAATTTATATGGTTGGACTTAAATCTGTCATCTTACTATTTGTTTTCTACTTGATCCATCTATTTCTTGTTCCATTTTAGTTACATTGGATTAATTGATACTTTTTATGATTTTACTTTATTTCTTCTGTTTGGTTAGTAGATAAAACTTTTTGTTTTGTTATTGTATTGGTTTTACATTTTACAGTATACGTCTTTAACTTACCACATTACCTTGAAGTAATATTGCATTGTTTTATGTACTACTTAAGAACTTTACAGAAGTATACTTTTGTTTTCCCCTACTTTGTGGTATTGTCATTGTACATTTTACTTATTCACAGAAATTCCATAACATAATGTTATTTTTGTTTTGACCAGTTATCTTTTATAGAGATTTAAATAATAAAAAAATTCCCATCGGATATCATTTGCCTTATGCCTAAATGATATTCTTTAACATTCTTTGTAATGCAATTCTGCTAGTCATGAATTTTATTTTTTCAGGTTTTGTTTGAAAAAAGTAGATTTCTTCATTTTTTAATGTTATTTATGGTGGCTAAAGAATTGTTGGTTTTTCTTTTGTATATTAAAATGATGCTCCATTTTCTTCTGACTTGCATTGTTTTTCACAAGTCCACTATAATTTGTCTTTGTTCCTCAGTAGTGGCTCTCCCCCTTCTCCCCCCAACTGCAATTTCATATTTATTGCTGGCTTTAAACAGTTTAATTATTGTTGGTATAGTTTTCTTCATGTTTCTTGTGCTTGGGTTTTCTTGAACTTCTTGGATCTGTAGGTTTATTGTTTTAAGTATCTTTTCTTCTCACCCTTTTTGGGGATTCTAGTTAAACCTCTGTTTAACTGCTTGAAGTTGTCATAGAGTTCAGTGATCCCCCCCCCCCCCCCCCCCCCACACACACACACACTCTGATTCATTTTGTCTCTCAGGGATGAGTGTTTCTTGTTTCCAGATAGCTGGGTTTTGGAGTGCCATCATTTTCATTTACTTTGTCTGGATTTTTAATTTTTCACACAATAGAGTAAATCTGATCCCTGTTACTTCATGTTGACTAGAAGTGAATGTCTTTAAACTACGTTTCATCTCTGTCCTACAGGCAGCTAAGAAAGAGCATGCAGCCATCATTCTTTGGAACACCTCATCTTGGAAACAGGTGCAGAATCTGATTTTCCACAGCCTGACTGTCACACAGATGGCCTTCTCACCTAATGACAAGTTCTTACTAGCTGTTTCCAGAGATCGGACCTGGTCACTATGGCGAAGGCAGGACACAATCTCACCTGAGTTAGGTAAAAACAGTTTCTGATTGGGAAGATGAGTAGGAAGACAGTTCTATCCATTTTGTCCACCTTGAGCAGCTGTTGGGCGAAGAAAAGAAAAAATAATAACAGGTGAAAGGCAGAGTCTCACTGTTGTGCAGTCTTTCAAAATTCTGTAATAACTGAAGCAGACTCGACCTTCCTTGAAAAAGTTAAATGCAGGTGGCCTTTGGGTTGACTTCTTTGTGATTTTGTAGTCAGGATGGCATGTGTTCAGACATCTTAGTGAAGGAAACAAAAAATATGTATGGAGAAAATTTAGATTTTGCAGATGGTTATAGAATGCCACCATAAAACCAAATGGATGGCATAGTCCAAGCTAGGGATTTATGGGATAGGAATAATGAAGATACAGTTAAATATGAAACTTAGAAGGACCATTATCTTTACCCTTTCTTACCCACTCCTGTCACTGATCACTGGGAAGGGTGTTTTAGGCTTCCATCTGTGGATAACATGGCCCCCTGGGCAAGATGTTAACACACCTACCTGCATTCTCTACTGAGCCTGACATAAATTGAAAAAAAAGAAAAGAAATAAAAGCTTGTGTGCTTTCAGCAGTGGCCATTCCTCTTTCCCCAGTTTCTTTGGGTAAAATCTTGAGAGTGTTTAAATGTCTGTTGTTTACTCCTACTTTAAATTTTTCCATTGACGCAGTCTGCATGCAGTTTGATCTTGTGATTGTTCTAGCCCCTTAGTTTCTTGTCTTTTAGAGACTAACAGGGACTGTGACACAGACCCAGCAGTATGTGTGAGAAAAGACTGGTTGCTCCTGCAAATAACTAGTGACTTCTAACCTGCAACCTTTACTTTTTAAAAAGTTAAAGTGATACCAGTAACATATCCATTAATTTTCTGTATCTTTATGGATTATGGATTAATAGATACCTTCTTTCCTCCTCATAAGCAGTTATATGTTTTAGGTTTAGTCCATATAAGGTCTAGACATTAGCTTACATTTAAATCCTACAAGGGAAAATATTTAAGTTTGGGTTTTTAAATAATCACTTAAGGGTGCATTAATCTTTTTTCCATAGCTTAATATGCAAATCTGGCTACTTCCTGAATAAGGTTGAATTGCTTCAGGCTTCTTCCATAGGCATAAACTGGACCTTTAGCTAAGTGCCTGGGAGACATTTGTCATCAGTCACTAGAGAGCAACTAGTCAATATAACTCATTCCCTACTAGAAAAATAACAGTATTCCCATAGCCTTCTGGCGAGGGGTCAGCTGCCTAGCCGTGGTCTATTGCAAAAGTCAGCATTTGAAAATTGAATACTAAATTGCATGATGTACATGGCACTTAAACATAGCTTTTTAACAGGCAAAATACCAGCATTCTCTGCTTTGTGAGTAGTGCATGTGTGTTTCTTTCAGACCCAATTTTCAGTCTCTTTGCCTTCACCAACAAAGTCACTGCTGTGCACAGTAGAATTATTTGGTCTTGTGATTGGAGTCCTGATAGCAAGTTTTTCTTCACTGGAAGCCGAGACAAAAAGGTAATTTTTTTTTAACTTAATAGTTTTCAAATGTAAATTAATATTGTTACAGGTATGTTTGGATAGAAACTACATAATCCTGACTTTCTGATACAACTTTTAAAAACCGATTTATATATTCCCTGTGCGTTTTTCATATACATATATAAAAAAGTATTTTCTTGTTAAATGCTATATAGTACATTTCTCTGAAATCTCAAATATGAGAAGACCTTTCTGACACAGCCTGCATCAGGTGGCCCCAGTGGGAGAAAAGTAATAAATGAAGTGGATCAAGACTAAGAAAGTAGGAGAGCAGGAGCAGGGCAAGGGGCATATGGGGAAAAAGTTTCTACTTTTCTTTTTCATGTTTTTATGAATGAAATGTTTTCTATAACAAATGACTATTACCTTTTCATTCAGTGGTGAGAGTGGGGTGTGTGTGTGTGTGTGTGTGTGTGTGTGTGTGTGTTCCAACATTTCTAGAAACCAAAGTAAGCTAGCTAGCAATGGGTTCTTGACCAGGACCCTCGCCCTTGTTCTCTGGGGCACGTTCACCTGGCTCCTGGTCTTTCCTCTGTTTCGTACTCTTGAATTCCTTTTCCTGCGGTGCTTGCAGACCAGGGAGTGTTTCCTCTCCCTGCCCTCGCCAGTCCTAGTCATGGTACAAATTACTGAAGTTCAGGGCCAGCGTGGGCAGTGAGATGCTGACATGTCAACCCCTGAAACGCTTTCCCTCAGACCTTCACTTCTGTTCACTCCTATTTAATTCTTCCCTGGCATTTATTTCCTGTGCTCTGCTAGCTGCCCAGGAAGCAGGGTTGTCCTGCCTTCTGCAGTCACGCTCAGTAGCAGATGGCCAAGCTGTGGCTCTCAGGGATACGCCAGGGCTGAAACAGACAAGGCATCATCCACTGCACATGCTCAGAAATGCTCTTCCACTTGCTTGGGCAGAGCCTTCTACTTGTAATCTTGCTTTGGTCCTGCATTTTGCACTTAATTATCTGCTTCACTTCCCTCTCCCACTTCTTTTTGACAAATCACACCCCCTTAGGTGTAAGCTTCCAGGGAAACCTTACGTGTTATGTAGGTTATCTTCAAGGTTACCCCACAGCTGATGCCCTGAGAGGTGCGTGATGTAGAGGAAGAGCCAGGGACTTGATCGGTCTCTATACATTTTGTGGTAACTTCTTGGGCAGGTGCCTGAGCCCCTCAGTGAGGACATGATCAGTTGAATCTTACTGGATCAGAACTCCTGAGTGTGAAGAGCATGCCAGACCATCCCCTTGCAGGGACAGTCCATCTTTGGGTGGCACATGTAGGTAACTGAGGTCTCAGCAACTTGTGTCTGCTACGCTGTGGCTTCTCTGTGGTGCTTAAAGTGCTCCTCAGTCCTGGAACACACATGTAAATGCTGAATTTTTTTGACTGCCAGAGCAGCTATTTTGCATATCAATGTCATTGAAACTCTCTGATGTATTGCTAGAAACCTTGCAAAGAGAAAGCTTTACAAAGTCTGATCTGTTTGTGTTAGGTGGTTGTCTGGGGTGAGTGCGACTCCAGCGATGACGCCATCGAGCACAGCATTGGCCCCTGCTCCTCTGTCCTGGACGTGGGTGGGTCTGTGACCGCCGTCAGCGTCTGCCCGGTGCTTAACCTGTCCCAAAGGTTAGTCTCCGCCGGGGCTTCCTTGTATGTTTTCTTTAAGAAGATCACTTGGTTTCAGTATGTAGCCCTCCTACACTCATGGGCTCTTAGCTTCTGAGCTGATATTTTTTTCATAATGTTTGTTTCTCATAAGAATTTTTAAATTGGTAGAACTTGCTGATATTCAAAGTGGTGAAAGGGAAGTTGGGAGTGTGGCTCAAAGGTTCTTATTTCACCAAATTCAGGACTGTGGTACTTTCTGTGTAATAAGTGTCTTCAGCAGAATGGGGGCCCCTGCGGCTGGCCAGGGAAACGTTGGTTCTTGGGTTTTGCCAGTGGAGGACAGAGGTAAAACTGTGGGCACCCTCGGTGGAGAGGAGACCCCTTGAGGGCACAGTACAGCAGGGCCCCATCTTCTGGGCTGGTGGTTTTAAACAGACCTTTGTAGATGTGGGGTGGTTGGGAACACTGAGGAGCTACACTGAGGAGGGATGCTGGAGATAACAGAAATTCTTGCTAAATTAATAACTGCCTTCCTTCCCTCCCTCAAAAACAGATACGTGGTTGCAGTAGGGTTAGAGTGTGGAAGGATTTGTTTATACACCTGGAAAAAGACTAACCAAGTTCCAGAAGTAAATGACTGGGCCCCCTGTGTGGAAACAAGCCAGAGGTATTTTCTTTGTTTTTTGCTTCCATCAGACTAGATAGAAATCATTAAATCTTTAGTGGCACATTTTACGCCATGTTTGCATGGAGAAGGACACAGATCTGTATTTGTAGTGCTTGCCACTAAGTGGTAACCCTGTGTTGTGTGGTATATCTCCTGAAATTGATATTTGTTAACTCTATTTTTAAGAATTCACTTAACCAAATTACTTGTTTGCATATTATCTTTACAGATTACACATTTAAAGCTCATCTCCAAATGACTTAACTGTTTTCAGTAATTAAATCCATCCTCACGCAAAGATGAGCTGTCACTGATTGTACTCAAGTCATAGCCTGTACGATATGAAACTGGAAGCAGTTCCTTTAGAAGGATTTCAGGAAGCATTGAGGCACAGCAGCACTGTGGAGATGTGTGTGACCTCCCAGAGGGGCCACTCGCAAAGGCTCAGTCATATGGTGGCATAGCTTCTGGTGTGCTGATTTTAAATGTCTCAGACTTCAAGATTAACCTGTAGTCCTACCTTTGAACCTGAGAGTGCATCAGGTGACAAGGACTCTTGGTATTTGAAAGTCTAATTTGTGTGCTCTGTCATTTTCACGTTTACTGCCTTAAAATATAAGTCTTTTACTTTATTCCTTCTTGGTTTGGATGCCTAATTTGCAGGTTCAATTTACAGAATATTATATTTTCATAGAGATTTATTAATAATCTATGTTTGAGAGCATTGTAGGTCTGTCTGCCTTGGGAGTGGGGATGGGCATTAATATGAGCATCTTGCTCAAGGTCATGCACTTGAAGATCACATTAAAGACCAAGGTTCTTTCACTGGGCAGTTTATTAAATCATTTACTGTCCTTCCTTACCCAGCAGTAGATATGTTAGTAAGAGTCCATCCATGTCATAGGGGTGTCAGAAGAATAAAATAATCTAGAATATGTTGCAAAGCTGGAATTCTTAAACACATTCAGTAAAGTTATCTGAAAGGCTGATCTTAATAGCCATGTCATGAATTTCACTGATCATTAAAACAAAATTTGACGGAAAGTCATTATCTATTTCTTGCCCTTTTGGTGGTATCCTTGATCAGTCATTAAGTAAGAGATGTTTTCAAGGTTAGAATAAAATGACTAAAAAATTAGTGATGGTATTTTAAAACCTGTACATTGTGATTTTCAGGTTTTGATTTCATTTATGTTAATATTAATAGTAGGAGTATACTAGTTAAATTACATGTAGGTAAGCACCCAGTAAAATATTTTTTAGTCATAGAATACATTCATTTAATGCTTTCTCTTTGTTTTAGCCAAAGCCATACACTTGCTATCAAAAAATTATGCTGGAAGAATTGTAATGGAAAAACTGAGGAGAAGGAAGCAGAAGGCCCTGAGTGGTTACATTTTGCAAGTTGTGGTGAAGATCATACTGTGAAGATATACAAAGTAAACAGAGGTGCACTGTAATGGACTTAATAACTACAAGCATATAATCATTAGTGTCTTAACATTTTTAAATCATGTAAATGGATAATCTGTCTTCATAATTTCATTGAGTTTCGTTTGTAAGTCCTATAGGAGTATATTAATTTGTATCACAGACCTTTTGAAATCTGATGAAAGCTTCAGACTCTATTCAAAATTGTTATATATACAGACACCCTCAGGACCTTGCCCATACCTTCCGGGATTCAGACCTGCATCCATATGTTTCAGATAAGAACTCTGTTCTTTCTTCATGACCGAACTTGCCTTTCTCTTTTCATATGCCCCTCTTTGGGACATATCATTAATTATCTTCTTCAGAGGGAGGACATAGAAAATAAAAAAGAGATTAAAGCTAGATTACTCAATTTTTTTAAAAACAATTTTTGTAAATAGACCACACAAAGTGTGGTCTTGACCCCTTTTTCCCAGTACACACCAACCATTCTAGGAATTTGGCAGGCCATTGGGAGTTTGAAGTGTTGCCAGCCATTTCTTTCATTCTTTAAAAAGATGGGTTCTTCTTTTAGGCTTTGACTTAAAGCAGAATATCTGAACATTTAATCTGATAGATGAAGGAGCTTAAAAGTTAAGTTCTGAATAATTTGATTTTATGTGAAATCACAAATGAGTCATGAGAGTAAAGGACGTCCCCAGGAAGAGTGAGTAGTGGGAGCAAAGGGAAGAAGGTGAGAGAAACAGAATGTTGGGTGCCAGCTGAGGTTTGGGAGGTGGGCATAGGAATTGGAAGTTGGGGTGAGAGATGTTAAGAGGGGGTATGATCCCTGGCAGTGTGACTCAGTGGTTAAAGCCTTGGCCTGTGCACAAAGGGTCTTGGGTTTGATTCCCGGTCAAGGGCACATACCTTGGTTGCAGGTTCCTCAGCCCTGGTAGGGGCGCATGCGGGGCAGGAGGTGACCAGTCAATGTGTCTATTTCATGTAGTTGTTTCTCTCCCCCCACCCCCTTCCTTCTTCCTCCCCTCCTTTCCACTCTGTCTAAAAATCAATGGAAAAAATATCCTTGGATGAGGGTTTAAAAAAAAGAGGGAGTATGAGAGGTAGTAGGAAGACTCAGGCGAGAGTGGAGGTTTGCCCTGATCCTCTTGGAACATGGAATCAAGGATATTTTATTCCATTGGATATTTTGAAGGGAATATTAATATATTTTAATTTTTAATCTATATAAAAGCCAAAGCGACCAAACGACCAGTCAACCAGTTGCTGTGATGCACACTGACCACCAGGGGGCAGATGATCATTGCAGGAGCTACCCTCTGGTGGTCAGTGCGCTCCCACAGTGGGAGTGCCGCTCAGTGAGCTTACTGAACAGCAGCGGCAGGCGCAACGGGGCTGGGATGTGTGGAGCAGCACAGGCTCCTCCCCAGCCGCCTGCCACTTTGCACACTACTACATCCCTTGGGGGATGTCGGACTGCAGATTTTGGTCCCATCTTTGCAGGCTATCCGACATCCCCTTAGGGTTCCCAGATTGCGAAAAGGTGCAGGCCAGGCTGAGGGACCTCTAGTATTCATGAGGGACCTCATGAATGTGTGCACCGGGCCTCTAGTATTAAAATATTTTTCCATTGATTTTGAGAGAGAGTGGAAGGGAGGGAGAGAGACACAGAGATAAAAACATCAGAGAAACATCGATGTGAGAGAGAGACATCTATTGGTTGCCTCCTGTACACACTCCGACCGGGGCCAGGGATCTAGCCTGCAACTAAGGTACATGCCCTTGACTGGAATTGAACCTGCGACCATTCAAGACCTCTGGTCGACACTCTGTCCACTGAGCCAAACCAGCTAGGGCAGGTAAAATTTATTTTAATGACATTTAACCCAGTGTATCCAAAATAGTATCATTTCAACATATCAATATAAAAGATTATTGATTATATTTTGTACAATATAAAGTGAATCTTACACTTAGGGCCCATCTCAGTTCTGACTAGCCACATTTCAAGTGCTCAGTGGGTACCCATATTTGCAGTTCTAGACAATTGGGTCTGTATTTACTTGTTTCGTGTGTGTGTGTGTGTGTGTGTGTGTGTGTGTGTGTGCGCGCGCGCACACGTGCGCGCGCACATGTCTGCATGCACGCACCAAGGCAGTGAGCAGCTGAGCTTCCCACCCTCTGAAGGCAGGATTCCCTGAACTGCTGTTTCCCTGCTTATCAGCTGAAGGAGCTGAGCCTCTCACCCCACTGGCACTCGGGGAGTTGTTCAGATCCCATGCATGCTGGAGTCCACAGCAGATTCAGTCCTTCAGAGCCCTTTCCAGCATAGAATTCAACCCCTGAAATTGCCCTGAGAGCAGGCCTAGTCTTGGAGAACTGAATCCATGGCTGGTTATTGTTTTGTTAGTTGAGCTTGTAGACAGTTTTCCCAAGTTGTTCTGAAGCATCTTCTTCAGTAATCCTCTGTGTCAGCGGTTGCCAACCTTTTGGACCTCATGGACCACCAGTTGGCGACCACTGCTCTGGGTAATCAGTTCAGTAAGCATTCAGAGGACTTGCTGCACACGGGGGCAGCCTGTGTTGTAATTTTACACACACAGGCTGTAGTCTGCCGAAGGAGCACCCTTTGAACTTGTGGTAGTCATTTGAAATGTGAAAGCAAAAAGGTAGTCTTGAAAGTTTGCTCTGCAGAAGCCGAGGACTATTTCAGAATCTTCAGCCTGCCCTTCCCTGTTGTCCCGCTATCTCATTTCATGGCTTGGTGCACAGCACAAAGTTCAGGTTGATGCCAAGCGCCAGCCTAAGCAGTTGCGGTCTCCTAACCTATATAGCTTTCCTAGACACAGGAGAGGTGACTAGGCTGTTCCAAGTACATGCTTACCCTGGACAGCAAGGGGCCAAATCACTGTCTTCCTAGTAGCCTCAGGGAAGTTAGTTATTGATTCCAAAGGGAAGATGTAGGAATTAGAGGGAGACGGCAAACTTAGAAGTGAAATAAAAGGGCAGAATCCCTCTCTTTAAAATTAGAAATCCTACCCATCATAGAAAATCCTGGGTTGTCTAAGAGGAATGCACTGCCTTCTATCCACTTTTGCACAAATTTATGTATTTTTTCAAGGCAACCTCGGTGTGAGGGCTGGAACCTGGATTTAAGGAATCAGTAATGTGTTTGAATCCTGGCTCACACTGGCTATAACTGAGGGTAAGCCCAGTGAAATGTAGAATGTTCTTTCTGGTGTATGATGGTGGTTTTCTCTCTCAAAGGGAATCAAGGTAACCTGGCTGATGTGGCTCAGTGGTTGAGCGTTGACCTGTGAACCACGAGGTCATGGTTAAATTCTGGGTCAGGAAACATGCCCAGTAGGGGTTGTGCAGGAGGCAGCCAGTCTACGATTCTCTCTCATCATTGATGTTTCTGTCTCACCCGCCCTCTCCTTTCCTGCAATCAATAAAAATATATTTTTAAAAAAAGAATCAAGATAGGCAGACAAGGATGGGCAGGGAGATTTCCAGTGACCAGGGAACTCAGGCTCTTTTCTTTGCTGTCTGCCAGTGTCAGTGTGTGGCTTACTCACAATCCGGAATGGCTGCTTGGCCTCCTGCCATGATCTTTGTATTCTAGCCAGCAGAGAGGAGGAAGGCATAAGAAAAGGCTTGCCCCTGACTGTAACAACTTCTTGGAAGTCCACACAGTTCTGCTTAATCTCTGTGGCCAAAATTCAGTCTTGTGGCCATATCTCAAAAGAAGCTGGGAAATGAAATCTTAATTGCAGGTGGTCATGTGCTCAGCGGAGAATTAAGGTGTACTTTATTCAGGAAGAAAGTACAAATGTTAGTGTCATTTTGTAAAAAATAACTACCTTGTAGGATTGTTTTGAGGATTAAATGAGCCTGTGCATGAAAAACACTAGCCCATGGCCTGGCTATATAAGATATCAATAACTGGTAACTTTACTATTACAATAAAGCTCAGCCCATGTTGCCTTCATAGGGCTTTTATTAATCCCCTTTCAAGTATTCTTTCCTTTCTCTGAATTCCATAGTATTTTATTCTCATTTTCTTTTATGGCAATTGTCATTTCTATCTTTTATTTATGTATGTCTTAAGCTGTGTCGATTAGATGCTTTTTATGGTAAGAAAGTTTGTCTCAAAATGATGTAGGGAATAATTGGCTCATATAACTGAAAAATTCCAGTGGTAGGGCAAAGTTCAGGTATAGCTTGGCTAAGGCACTGTTTCCCTTTCTCTAGCTCTCTCAGCTCTGTCTTCTCCATGTGTCAGCTTTCTTCTAAGGCTGCCCTCCTTCATGGATGAAAAGCAGCCCTGAAGTGGCAGATTTCCTTGCTCATATCAAAGAGGCTAAACCTTTAAACATTAAAGTCCCTCGCTTTACTCTGACCTGAGCATCCTGAACTAATCATAGCGGGCAGGAGAAAACCACACATCTGATGTAGCAAGAGTCATGAGATGACTGTTATGGAGCTAGAGGCAGGGTGAGTTCCATTAGGGCCACATGGCAGCTCTACATTGGGTGTTCTTCCAAAGCAAAATCGGGCAGGCACCCCACGAAAGCCCACTATCCAAGCCCACTAAAGCCTAAACCCTTGGGCATCGGATTTGCTTTCTTGTTCTCCACAGCATCTAGCACGGTGCCTTGTCAAATATTTGGCGAATTCAAGGGTAAGTTTGACAACATAGATGGCTGGCTGGCGGAGGAAGCATTGTCCAGTGTAATCCACCAGTCAGTAAACAGGGTATAGTCAGATCCTTTCCCTATCTTGGTGGCATAAAGAGCCAGAGGGCAAAGAGCAAGGAGGAAGGAGTCAACCCCAAAGGGACCAGGAAGTGGGGTGGCCTTCCCCTGAAGAACACAGGGAGGCGCCAATCCCCAGAAAAACAGCCTCAGGAAGATCCCTGCCCCGGGTCCACCCCTCTCCTGTGGTCTGCCTCCTAGGGGTGGGGTTTTGTTGTTTTGAACATGATGGGCTTAGATATAATGGAGCCTTGTTCCCAACCATGTCGGGGTTCCGAGCTGCCCTTTTAGCTTCTATCCACAGGAAAGGCCTCCAGTCATTTGGGAGGAGTTTCCTGGGCTGCTGATCTTTCTCTCCACTGCTCTCCAGTCATTGCACCAGAGCTTGGACTCTGCAGGCTTTGGGGAGAAGCCTGCTCTGTTGCTTCCTCTCACTGATCCCAGCTGAGATTCCTCAGGTACCCAATACCCAGTCAACAGGTTCTCACTGAGAGGGAGGTATGCATGTCACTCTAGCAGGAAGTACTAGATTAATTTCATTATCCAAGCCAAATCAGCCTCCTCTGACCCCCCACCCCACCCCACCCCATCCCAATTACTTGGCAGGAAACTTGATCCATCATAATTGCGGCCCCCAGCTACCTCCATGGTCACGAGGCCTGGGGGTGTAAGCCAGTGGGAAAATCTCTACCATTACTCACCACACAAGACTTGGCAATTATAATGGACTTCCTTCCCCACCGAAATACCTCATACCACCCAACTTCAGCCTTAGTTGCTGCCAAGGCACTTTCCTGTGGCTCCTCCCACCTCGTACTTTCTCACCAACCAGTGGCTAGAGGCCAGGACCCCTTAATAGTTGCTATCCCCAGGGCTCTGCCCTCTCCCTGAACACTCCCCAGCTCCTGCGATGACCTCTCCCATAAGTTGTGTCTCCAGCCCTGGACAGTGCCCTTCCTGAGCTCTGGGCCCAAATCTGCACTTAGACATCCTAGACCAGGGGTGGGCAAACTTTTTGACTCGAGGGCCACAATGGGTTCTTAAACTGGACCGGAGGGCCGGAACAAAAGCATGGATGGAGTGTTTGTGTGAACTAATATAAATTCAAAGTAAACATCATTACATAAAAGGGTACGGTCTTTTTTTTTTTAGTTTTATTCATTTCAAACGGGCCGGATCCGGGCCGTAGTTTGCCCACGGCTGTTCTAGACTGAGTTTCACATTGTCTGTCTATGCCTGAGCCCCCGCTCCCTGCATCCACTCAGTCACCCTGAGCCAGTCTTCCCTCCATCCCCTTTTGTCTCTGAATTCCATCACTTCTGCACCCTCTGGGCCTCTGTTCAGGCCCTCATTGCTCCTAACCAGGATTTGTGCCCAGTCTCTGCAGGACAGTGCCTCCTGTATCCTCCCACACCCATGCCCCTGCTCAGTGCTGCCAGGGGGTCAGACACAGTGCTGACCTGCAGGACTCCTGGTGTCTTCCTGCATTGCAGTCTGACTGACTGCTCATCCTCACGCCTCATCCCCACACAACCACAGTCTGTGCTTCAGCTGCATTGAACTTCCTGCTTCTGAGATTTTCTGAGCCTTTTCTACCTCCAGGCCTTTGCACATGAGTGCTGCCCTCCCTCCCTCACCTCCTCTTCCAGGACCCTCTGGGGTCCCCGGTGGGGAGGCTTTCACGGCTTCAGCCCCACCTTTGCTGAAGGCCCTTCTCCAGCACTCTGCAGCGTGGAAGGGTGATCTGACTGCCTGCCCATCTCCTTCATGTCCTCCTCAGGCCCAGAGGCTGCCTTGTGGACTGCTGTCTTCCCAGCACCTGCTGTGTTCCTAGCGGGAGCAGCTACCCAGGGAATGCTAAGTGAAGGCCCCTGACAAAGCCTGTTTCATCTTCAGTGATTCAAGGCTGGACAGTTGCCAGAAGTTGTAGCTGGTTTCCCTGCACCCACTTCTCCCCACCCCATCCACCCTGGTCATTGCCATTAGACCAGTGGTTCTCAACCTTCCTAATGCGGCGACCCTTTAATACAGTTCCTCATGTTGTGGTGACCCCCAATTTCATTGTTACAAATTGAACATAATTAAAGCAGTGATTAATCACAAAAACAATATGTAATTATATATGTGTTTTCTATGGTCTTAGGCAACCCCTGTGAAAGGGTCGTTCGACCCCCAAAGGGGTCGTGACCCACAGGTTGAGAACCCCTGCATTAGACAGTTCTGCCAAATCATCTTGCTTAAAAATCTTCAGAATAAAATTCCAGGCCCTTAGCCTGGTTTAAAGCCTTTCGAACCCTGCCCCCAAACCTGCCCCACCTTCTTCCTCCACCACACACAGTGACGCTGCTGGGAGGAGCTCCCCGCCCCCCCTACTCTGCATTTTCTTCTGTGTGCTATTGGGCAAGTTATTCTTTCTCATATACCTGCTTATTTAATTGTTGAATCATTAGTACAGGTAAGAGTGCCGTTCCTGGTACACAGGGACAGCTCCATAACAGCTTTTGTTATCGTTGCCGGAAGTCATTTACTACAGGAGGAAGTGCAATGGATAGGGGCCAATATGGCATTAGAACCCAAAGTTCTTGCTGGAAGTATCACCAGGAGGTATCAGAAAAGGGTGGCATGGGCATCACACGTACCCCAACCGGGGATGGAACCCGCAACCCGGGTATATGCCTTGATTGGGAATGGTGCCGGCGACCCTTCTCTGCCGGGGACGACGCTCAACCACCTGAGCCGCACCGGCCAGGGCATCTCTGCGCTTTTATCCAGGCAGAGGCTGGCCCCCGCGGGCCTGGCTGCAGCGCACACCGTTTGTTCTGGACATGGGCACCCTTCCCATCTTGTCCCACCACAATGTTTCCAGAGTCAGTGGTCCACTCCTGGACCCCCACATCCGGTTCCCCGACCCTGCCCACATCTGAACCCCTTAAGACCCCAGCACGTTGCCCCACTCCCCCCACGTGGTTCCACACCGTGCACCTCACCAGGGCCCTCAGGACTTAGTCCCCTTTCACTCCACTCCCCGATAGGCCCCCTACTTCACACCTGCGCCCTATTTCGGCCCGCCCGGAGCCCGGCCCCACACTTCACGAACCGGGCTCTGGCCTGCCCTCCACACTTGCCGTAATCGTGTCCCGGGACCAGCCGCTCTGCTCCGGGTCATCCCGGACGTAGGCGCGAGGGCGGAAAGGGACAGGCGCTCTCGTCCAGGTCTCCTCCTGGCTACCGGGTTCGGACTTGATTTACCAACCTCGTGCATCTCCAATCTTACCCCCGCCTGCCTTTGCTCAGCCGCATTCTCAGAACGGCGAGCACACGCTCCTCCGGGGAGCGCCACCGGGGAAGTCCCTGAAAACGCCCTGCCCCGCACACCGGATCCCGCCGCGGAGAGCGACGGTCCCCAGAGCTGTGAGAGCTCGGACCCGGGGGAGTCCGCCGGGAGGGTTTCGAGGATGCCGAGCAGAAAATGCAATCTGCTGCTCCTTTCGCCGACCTCCCCGGGGGACGCAGACAAGGAGAACTTAGCACTCCGGGTCCAGGCAGCTCCGTGCTCCGTGGGGACGCTGTTCTAAGCGACAACAGAAACGGGCATTCTCTCCCCCGGCCCCAGGTGGGAAAAGGCAGGAAAGAAGTGAAACTTCGTGAGTCAGCGCGACGCAGGCCAGCCCGTCCCGTCC
>NW_005359397.1:1915473-1927256 GCF_000412655.1 Myotis brandtii | reverse complement strand
GGGGACACGCGGCTTCTAAGGAGTTTTCTGCTCCAGATGGCAGAAAACTCTTAGTTTGGGGCGCATTTTGAATGGAAAGATTTGGAGGGACATGCCCACGCGTCTGCTGCGTGGACACGGCTCCCTGAGGTCCCATCTGCAGCCCCGGGACTTCTTGCTGCTCTTGCTCCTTAGACTTTCCAGGGGTATCGAGCCAACCTAGACCCTTTCCACCGGTCCCCACCCTCCGCGAACAGGGCTCAGGGTTCTGCCGTCGAGGCTGCCGACTCTAAAGGTCCAGCTGGAAGCGGGGCTGCAAAACGCAGGAATGTCCAGTGGCCGCGGCTGTCGGATGCTCCCCGGGGCAGCGGAGCGCCGCGTGGGCGGTCAGGGCGCCTGGAAGACCGAGGCTGAGGCCGCTGGGCAGGGTCCCCCGCCCCAAAGCTGCGTTCCTGTCCGCTGAGATAGCTCACAGGCAGCTTTTATTTTCGAAACCTCCTTTTTCTCATTTTTGAACAAGGCCTCTGCCCCCCAGCTCGCTGCGGGGCTGGAAGAATTAGCAAACTGTAAACTTTGAGCGCTGGGTGCAAGGCGAGGCTGGAAATCGGACACGAGGTCGGGGTGCCTTTGAGTTCAGAAAGGTGGAACAGGTTGGGTAAGTGTGAAATCAACCCCAAGCCGGCCCTGCGGCGGTTCCCAGCGCGTTACTGCAAGGCGGGCGCCCCCGCCTCGTCCCGCCCCGCAGGGTAGGACTGACCCTTTTGCTAGAGACCTTTGAGGGGCTTCCTGGAGCCCTGAGCAGGGCTGGTCCTCAGGTTCAGGTTCAGTGGCAGGTCGTGGTGCCGGCACCCGGATTTGGGGTGTACTTGTTGCTTTGGTGAACATTTGGTGACTGCGCCTCCCTGTGGCAGGACACCAACCACGATTTACATTTCATTAATCGGGTAGCTGATTCCAGCTCTTTGGGTTATTTGCTGAGGTTTCAGTTAGTGACTTTTTTTTCCCCTTTGGGGGCTTTGAGGGGTGTGGCCTGCTTTTTGAGTGTCCCAGTCTGTAGTTAAGGGGGGAGGCTCGGGCAGAAGGCGGGCCTTCTGCTTCACTCCCCATTGAGAGCTGCACATTCACCTGCGGGAGACAGACAGCCCTTGTCCCTCTGCTTCCACCTTCTATCCCTGAGCGTTTTTATTCTAGAAATCTCCTACCCACTGAAATAGACTGGTACACTGAACACCCACAGGTGCGGAGGGAGGGAGGGAGGGAGGGAGGGAGGTTACCCTTCCATTTGAAGCAAGTCCCAAAGACTGTAGCAATTCAGTCAGTAATTATTTTAGCACCTTATTCTCCTCCAGCTCTGACCCCAACCCCCCCCCCCCCCAAAAGTAGAGCTGTGTTCTTTGGGCACCTCCTTGTTTCACTCTTGTCCTTTAAGGAATAGCACATCCCCCTTCAAATTCATAATTTGGATGTGACAGCCAGGATTTCAGGCTGGGCTTCAGAGCCCCTTTATCATCTACTGCACACATGCTCCTACCCTTACTGTGGGGTTACCTCTGGATAAACCCATCACAAATTGAAAATATCATAAGTGGAAAATGCATTGAATACACCTACCGAGCGCCATAGCTTAGCCTAGCCTACCTTGAACGTGCTCAGAACACTTGCATTAACCCACAGTTGGGCATCAGTTGTTCACCCTCGTGATGGCATGGCTGTCTGGGAGCCACGGCTCGCTACCACTGTTGAGTATCACAAGAGAAGATCGTACTGCATATCAATAGACCAGGAGGAGATCAAAATTCAAAGTATGGTTTCTGCTGAATGTGTATCGCTTTCATGCCATCATAAAGTAAAAAACAATTGTTAAGTCAAATCATCATAAGTTGGGGACTCTCTGCACTTGTGGTAGCGTTGTGTGCATCCTTATGTATTTATCTATTTATCTACTTAGTGCAAGTTCCCAGCATTTTCTCTACATTATGATTGAAGTAGGCTTTTGTGGACTAAACTCACCCTTCCCACCACTAGGAGTTTTGGAACATTTCCACTCCCCCTCACCCCCTCATAGGGCTGAGGAAAATCAAACAAACAAAACAAGCCAAAATAATATAACGTTTACGTCCTCTTCCTTCCCCATCACCCCATAGATTTTCTGCAGGCTTGAGAATTGGTCTGGTTAAGTGGTAGTTCTGGATAATTAAATGCTTAACCTTCAAGTCTGAAATATTTTTTTTAAATATTTTATTGATTTTTTACAGAGAGGAAGGGAGAGAGATAGAGAGTTAGAAACATTGATGAGAGAGAAACATCGATCAGCTGCCTCCTGCACATCTCCCACTGGGGATGTGCCCGCAACCCAGGTACATGCCCTTGACCGGAATCGAACCCGGGACCCTTCAGTCCGCAGGCCGACGCTCTATCCACTGAGCCAAACCGGTTTCGGCAAGTCTGAAATATTTTGCCTAATCAATACGATGGGAATTTCTTTGTCTTGGTGAAGGGAGCATATTCAATATGCAGACATAGTTCAAGTGATTCTTGAAGCTTCAGGGTGCTGATGGCCACTATTGATGGAACTGAGAGCTGAAAGAGCATGACCCAGAAGAGACACTGGAATTTCCTGTCTTGAAGACCTAATGCCAGTTGGTTTGGGGTAATTTGCCTTCTTCTAAGAACAGCTGAACCCTGTGGCATGTGTGCCAGGCACTGGACTGGGCCCTGTCATACACCAACTTATTTAACTTTCATCCCATTTGCAGATGAAGGAGTAGGGACCCAGAATGGCTAGCAGGATTCGATGAAGGTTGGTTGACTTGTATTCTGCACTGTTAGCCACTGTGCTGGCTGACCTCCTAAGAGCAGATCTCTAGCTGATTTAGATCTCTAGTTAGTTTTGCAACATGAGGTTCTGGACCAAAGCCCAGTGCAGCCTTCTCCCAAATGGCTTCCTGGCCCTGCAGAAGTCTGTGGGCAAAGTGGTGCTGCCTCAGCAGCCCCTCAGGGTTTACATGTGTCCCGGGCTTCACACGAGCATCTTCCCCAGTGCCTGGGTGGATGAAAGCCTTTCTTTTGGTGTGTAATTTTGTGTAACTGGATCTTCAGTTAAAGAGAATGTTACTTTAACAATAATTTTCTGGACTAGATAATACATTTACATGATAACAACATGCAATAAACTAGGACTAAAAGGAAATGTAATTAGCCAGATAAAGGCCATCTATAAACAAATAAGCAGAGCTAACATCATACTTAATGGTGAAAAACTGAAAGCTTTACCCCTAAGGTCAGGAACAAGACAAGGATGTCTGTTCTCACCACTTGTATTCAACATTGCACCAGAGGTTCTAGCCAGGATAGTTAGGCAAGAAAAATGAATGCATCTATTTACATTGTATATTCTTGAAAATGTGTTTCAGAGTTTGTTCCGCATCAGTACTTTTAAAGTACTAGATGGGTGTACAATAATCCTTTATTTTAAATACATGGTGATGAACATTTAAGTCATTTCTGATCTTTGTCTATAGCAGACAATGCTGCATTGACAAAGATCAGAACTGAATATCCTCATAGACAGCCCATTTCATAAAAGCACGGTTATTTATAAGATAGAATAATTGATAGGTCAGAGAGTTTGCATTTTAAAGTATTACCAATATTGCCAAATTTCTGTCCATAAAGAAGTTGTACCATCCTAGCTGGTTTGCTCAGTGGATAGAGCTGTTGGCCTGTGGACTGAAGGGTCCCGGGTTCGATTCTGATCCAGGGCACATGCCTGGGTTGTGGGCTCAATCCCCAGTAGGGGGCGTGCAGGAGGCAGCCGATCAATGATACTCTCTCATCATTGATGTTTCCATCTCTCTCTCTCTCCCTCTCCCTTCCTGCCTGAAATCAATAAAAATATATTTTTTAAAAAAGAAGTTGTACCAATTTGCCTTCCTACCAGCCATGTACCAGCTAGCCTGTTTTCCCACACCTTCACCCATGCAGTGAGTTATCCAACCTTTTGATCTTAACCATCTGATGGTGAACCTCTAAATTTGCCTTTCTCTGTTTGTGAGAGGCTGGAAAGATCATGTAAATTACTAGTGTTCTCTGACACGCTGGAAGCTTTAGAGCAGCGGTTCTCAACCTGTGGGTCGCGACCCCTTTGGCAGTCGAACGACCCTTTCACCTAAGACCATCCTACATATCAGATATTTACATTACGATTCATAACAGTAGCAACATTACAGTTATGAAGTAGCAACGAAAATAATTTTATGTTTGGGTCACAACATGAGGAACTGTATTTAAAGGGCCAGAAGGTTGAGACCACTGCTTTAGAGAGATGTAGAATTCACCAGGGAAAGCAGAATCAGGTCTCCAGGCCGGGGAAGCTGCACAGAAACACGAAAGAGGGTGTGAGTCAGAAGGTGAACTAACATTAGGGTCATTAACCAGAGCCACCTGTTGGGCTCCTCCTTTGTGTGAGAAACTCCCAGGTTCCTAAGAGCTGGTTAGTCAGGAAGACGTCAGGACTCATTAACTATTGAAAGTGCAGTTCTTCCATTGCTCAGGTCTGCACTTGGATTTAGAAGCACATCGAGAGGCTGGGAGAGAGGAGTGGCCTGATGTTACGCCCAAACGAATGCCATGGGCACTGTTCACGCTCACACAAACCAGATCTAGGTGCAAAGAGTGGAAAACCTCTGAAAAATAACCACAGCTTTATTCTGTGCTTTTTCTCAGGAACTGTCTACCTTGACCACGCAGGAGCCACGCTGTTCCCCGAGAGCCAGCTCAGGAGCTTCACTCGTGATCTCCTGGAGAATGTTTACGGTAAAGAAGAACACACCATCGCTGATTCTTGCATTGGGCGCTAGCCAACTACATTCAGTGGAGGGGTCTCTGCTTAATAAATGTTGGGTTAATAGACTGGGACTGAGCCGGGACCCAGAGCTGAATAAGCAGGCAAACACATGTCATTTCTTACAACATGCGTGCTGCCAGGATGGGGTTACTGGCTCAGGGGCATGTTTGTTACTCCCAGAGGAAAGGCACAGGGGCACAAGGTGCTGTATTTGGTGGTAGGATGGCTTCTGGGACTGGCACTGTACACAGAGAGGGACAACAGGGGGAACATGCATGCATTCACTCACTCCATAAATATTTGTCAGCCACTCTGGTGTCGGGGGCATGGTGCAAATGGGCACAAAGTAACCAGTCCCTGCCTTCACGGACTCTGGTCTAGTCAAGGCAAGACCTCAAGTCAGTGACCCCCAAGTAAATGTAAATTACCAACGGTGTGAAGGGCTGTGGACCGAAGGCCTCTGGGCCATGGGGTCTGGATCTGCAGAGTGACAGCAGGTGGGCAGTGTGAGCTGCAGGGAAATTTCCTCAGGAGTGGGCTCGATGCTGGAGGATGAGCAGGAATTCCCTCGGAAGAGTCAGGAGAAGGGCAAAGGGAACAAATGAGCCAGGACCCTGCTGTGGTTTCAGGAACCAGCCCAGGAACTCAGAGGGAGGCATGAATGGAAAGGTAGGTAGGTATCTTATAGGTGCTCTGTAGAGTTTGAACTTTATTCTAGAAACGATGGCCAGTCACTGAAAGCATTGATCAGCAGCACAATGTGATCAGGAGATAACTTTGGAAAGCGATGTTGAAATAACAGTAGTAGCAGGTGTAACCATGGTAATGATAATAACAATAAATGATAATAATAACCTGTACTGAGCACTCATTGTGCTTCAGGTACTGTTCCAAATGCTTCATCTGTATTATCTCTCCATCCTCAGGGCAAGCTCAGGTACAGGTTCTGTTCTCTCCTGCTGTTCAAGGGAGGAAACTGCCTGGGGAGGCAGGTCATTACTCTGAGGCCACATTGTCAGGAAGCGCTGGGGCTGGGGCAGTCAGGGGCAGTCGGGGCAGCTGAGTTTCTAGGCAGCTTGGCTCCCTGGAGTTAATGAACAGAACTGGGCTGGCCACCTGTTGGGAAACTTGTAGAAGAGGTTCTCATATTGGCTGACTTCCAGTTCCAAAGGCTCTTCCTAGATCCTGTCTTGTTTGTTTTACTTGCTTTGTTTGTTTAGCAGGCTGGCCACCTGTTGGGAAACTTGTAGAAGAGGTTCTCGTATTGGCTGACTTCCAGTTCCAGAGGCTCTTCCTAGATCCTGTCTTGTTTGTTTGACTTGCTTTGTTTGTTTAGCAGGTTTAAAAAAAAATTTTTTTTTATTGATTTCAGAGAGGAAGGGAAAGGAAGAGAGAGAGAGAAACATCAATGATGAGAGAGAATCATTGATTGCCTGCCTCCTGCACGCCTCACGATGGGGATCTAGCCCACAACTTGGGCATGTGCCCTGACCGAGAATTGAACTATGACCTCCTAGTTCATAGGTCTATGCTCATCCACTGAGCCATGCCGACTGGGCAAGATTTCTTGAGTTATATTTTATATCCATAAAATTCACATATTTCAAGTGTACAATTCAATGATTTTTAGTCTCACTATAAATCATTTAGAATATTTTCATTCCCCCAATAAAATTTCTGATGCCCATTCACAGTTGATCTCTGTTGCTCCCCAACCCCCTCAACCTGCCCGCCTCTGTCCCCTCACTCTTACCCCAAGCCACCACTGATCTACTACTTCTGTATCTCTATACAGTTATAAATCATTTAGAATATTTTCATTCCCCCAATAAAATCTCTGATGCCCATTCACAATTGATCTCTGTTGCTCCCCCACCCCCTCAACCTGCCCGCCTCTGTCCCCTCACTCTCACCCCAAGCCACCACTGATCTACTACTTTCTGTATCTCTATACAGTCGCCTTTGCTGGACATCTATATATATAAAAGGTTATGCTCCCCCACCCCCTCAACCTGCCCGCCTCTGTCCCCTCACTCTTACCCCAAGCCACCACTGATCTACTACTTCTGTATCTCTATACAGTTGCCTTTGCTGGACATCTATATATATAAAAGGTTAATTTGCAAAGTGTCCCCTCAGGAGTTTGATTAGGAGACCGAAAGTTCGATCACTTGCTATGACCTGTGCTGACCACCAGGGGGCTGCGCAGAATGAAGGAAGGCCTTAGCTGGCAACTGGAAAGCCCCAATTGGCCCTGATTGCCGGCCAGGCATAGGACATCTATATATATAAAAGGTTAATTTGCAAAGTGTGTCCCTTCAGGAGTTTGATTAGGAGACCCGGAGTTCGATCACTTGCTATGATGTGTGCTGACCATGAGGGTGGCGCAGAATGAAGAAAGGCCTCAGCCAGCAGCGGGGGAAGGAAGGCCCTACCTAGCTGGCAGCTGGAAGGCCCCAATTGGCCCTGATTGCCGGCCAGGCATAGGGACCCTACCCGTGCATGAATTTTGTGCACCAGGCCTTTAGTTTTATATAAGTGGATCATGCAATATGTGATCTCTGTGTCTGATGTCTTTTTTTAAAAAAAAATCTTTATTGTTGAAAGTCTTACATATGTCCCTTTCTTTTCCTCCATTGACCCCTTGTAGCCCACCCCCACTTAGCATGCTTTTGAGGTTCATGCATGACATAGTCAGTAGTTTTTTCCTCTTTATTGCCAAATAATTTTTCATTGTATGGATATGTTACATTTTATCTATCTGTTCACCAATTGATTGACATTTATGTTCCCAGAATTTAGCTTTACAAATAGAGCTGCTATGAACATTCTTGTGCATGAATCTTTGTGTGGACATGTTTCCATTTCTATTGAGTATATAGGAGTGGAATCATATAATAGTTTTATGCTTAACTTTTTGAGAAACCACAGGAGAGAGTTTTGGATGAACAGAAAAGGAGAGACCATAAGTAGTGAGTGACTGATGGCTTTGTCTTTGTAACCTTCCAGGTAACCCTCACAGCCAGAACATCAGCAGCAAGCTCACCCAGGACACCGTGGAGCAGGTGCGCTACAGGTGAGCGGCGGGGCGCCCTCCGGAGCAGGCTCTCCTAGTGTATGGACATGCTTCCTACACCTGCCCACATCCCAGGCTCTGAATTGGTTTCAGGAAGGTCACATTCAGTTAAATGGCCACACACACAATGATAAAGATCAGGGTCCGAGGTTGGGAAGGTGAGAGTGAGCAGGGGCCAATGGGGGCCGACCAGAAGCACAGGGAGGCAGCTGAGGTGTGCACCGCTGTGTGTGTGTGGCTCTGGGCTGCTGCCCTAGTTCCTGGGGACCAGAGTGATAAGGAGTGACACAGGTCCTAAGTCTTGTTTCTAGAGAGAATAAAAATAGTTTCTCTGGTTTTCCTTTTCATGTTTCATTAGGCATCTTGTTTTATTCATCCCCCTTTTTACTAATATTTGCACATGAAACAGCTCTATATTTTTCCACATGTAGTAACTAGCGTTCGGTAAATAATTTCCAAGTGGTACCTAAAATTACTTGAATTGATACAATTTCAAATTATTTCCAATTTGAACAGGATACTGGGTTGCCAATATTAAAAAGCAACGTGAAACAAGCTGGGGACTTAAAACTGATGATGGAGCCAGAGTAGACCAAGGGGAGGGGGGAGGTGTTTTCAACTAAGGCGAAGGCAGCTGTGGGTTCTCAGCTCCTCCGTGGGGGCGGGGACTTGGGAGGCCAGGTGATTTTGCCAGTTTAATCCGTTGGTCATCTCCTCCCACACCTGCTCTGACTTCACGGTCATGGCAGAGCCTCTCTGAGTTTGCTTCTAGCTATTCAGGCAGAGAGGTGCATGTGTAGCGGGAATGCAGCTCATTGCAAACACTGAGCGCCGAGTGAGCCCAGCCGCCGGATGCTGTGTTTTCCAGGGTCCTGGCGCACTTCCACGCCTCCCCAGAGGACTACAGCGTGATTTTCACCGCCGGGAGCACGGCTGCCCTTAAACTGGTGGCGGAAGCCTTCCCGTGGGTGTCCCGGGGCCCCGGGAGCAGCGGGAGCCTGTTCTGTTACCTCACCGACAGCCACACCTCCGTGGTGGGCATGCGGGTGGTCGCCACAGCCAGGAATGTCACTTCCATCCCGGTCAGGCCCGAGGACATGTGGTCGGCGGAGAAACGGGGTACTACCGCCAGCGACCCCGACTGCCAGCTTCCGCATCTCTTCTGTTATCCGGCTCAGAGTAACTTCTCTGGCACCAGGTACCCTCTGTCCTGGATAGGAGAGGTCACGTCGGGGCGCATGTGCCCGGTGAGCGCGCCCGCACCCGGGCGGTGGTTCGTGTTGCTGGACGCAGCCTCCTACGCCAGCACCTCCCCTTTGGACCTGTCGGTGCACCAGGCGGATTTCGTCTCCCTCTCCTTCTACAAGATCTTCGGCTTCCCCACCGGCCTGGGGGCGCTGCTGGTGCATAATCGGATGGCTCCCCTGCTGAGGAAAACCTACTTTGGAGGAGGCACGGCTGCTGCATACCTGGCGGGAGAAGACTTCTACATCCCCAGGCCGTCGGTGGCAGAAAGGTCACCTCGCGTGGGAGTGGCTGGGCAGAGTCCAGCAAGTCTGGGGGCTGGCTGTGCAGCCTGTAGGGTTGTGCAGGGGGGTCGGGGGGGCTGGGCCACTGGGGTCAGGGTTGGCGGTTCCTGGCAGGGACGGAGGCTGGCGGCAGGCTCAGATGTGGGAGGCAGAGGCCACGGCTCAGTGAACTCAGCTCCTGTTTTGCGGGGCCCCTTTAGCGGTGGGAGCACAAGGGCTGCGGGTGAGGGCTGCACGCAGAAGAGGTGAGAGGACCTCACTGCAGAAGGAGGGGGGGGCCCCAGGCCTTTGCACAGAGTGCTGGTGAGGAGTGTCCATGAAAGCAGCGATTTGGACGGTTTTGAACAAGCGTGCACACAGGTTGACAGCATAGCTGGCTTTTAGCAGCTAGATTAGAATCAGCTCAGCTTGGCCCTGGTTAATAGGAGGAATCAATTAAACGAGAGGCTACCAGGCTTGTGGGCACTGTGAACAGCTGCCTCTGTGAGCCCCGCTGTGCGGTACAAAGGACAGTGGAGGGCAGGCAGCTACTTGGCATCCAGCGGCACAGGCCTCTGCTGGGGTTTTCCCAGGTGGCAGGGCAGGCGACTGGCTAATGCTCAGGAATTTCCCAGATGTGAGAGGCCGAAACTGGTAGCTGGGAACTCAGGGTTCCGCTGGTTCCAACAGGAGGGGGTGCCGCGGGGTTGGGGCAGGTTGGGTCACCTGCTGGTGTCTGAGAAGGCCTGGGGCCTGGATGGGAAGGGGGTCAGATCCCCCACAGACCCAGGTGCAGACTCCAGGGTCCTGCAGAGAGGGCGGGTGGCTTTGGCAGTAGAGTTGTTGGTCATGTGTCTAGGCCCCAGAGCTGGTTTCGCTGGGGAGTGAGTCCCGACTCCAACACACCCCAGCCATGGGGGCAGGGGCATGTGGCTTGATTTGGTCATGTGTCTAGGCCCCAGAGCTGGTTTCGCTGGAGAGTGAGTCCCGACTCCAACACACCCCAGCCGTGGGGGCAGGGGCATGTGGCTTGATCTCTGCACCTCCTGTTTTTCCCATAAAGTGGGTCTCTAGCCTTGGCCGGTGTGGCTCAGTTGGTTCAGTGTCATCCCATACACCGAAAGGTTGCAGGTTCAATTCCTGGTCAGGGCACATACCTAGGTTGTGGGTTTGATCCCCGGTTGGGGCACATATGGGAAGGCACTAATTGCTGTTTCTCTCTCACACTGATTTTTCTCTCTTTCTCTCTCTTCCCCTCTCTCTCAAATCAACAAGCATGTCCTCGGGTGAGGATTAAAAATTAAAAAAAGTGGCTCTCTAAAAGGATACAGTATTTTAGCGCTAATAGGTGAAGCACCAAGATGGAGTTGGCATCAATACATTGTGAGGCTATTTTATGTCTCTTTTATTTAGAACATCCCATAGGTGGGGGACTCTAAAACAGAAACACTACTGTAAAACCTTTTGAATACAAGTGTGATAAGTTAATGTGTAACATAATTAAGTGAGAAAAGAAAGACAGGCACAACATATAAATTAAAGGCAGAACAACATGACAACCCAAACTTTATTGAACCAATAGGGCATGTGAAGGCAGAGAGAAGTGGGCAGCTCGTTCCAGGCAGGTGTGGGTGGGCTGGCCCGGCCCAGACCACTGTCCTTCCATTTGGGTGGGTTGTCTTACGGCAGCTGCCACACCGAGACGCCCAGCAAGCTGAATTTTTTTCTTGTGAACTTAGGACTAGAACTCAAGAAATTTAATACACAACCTACATGTTTCTTGAACATGTTACCTAGACCATGTTGTTCATCTTTTCTCTTTGATAACTTAATCTTTGATGAAAACAAGCAACCCCCTTAACCCCCTAAGAGCCTATTAATTATTGATTAATAAATAGTTATTTATTATTGCTCAATTAATAACAAGTCATTATTGGCAAATAATGTTAAATTTATTAAAGATTAATTATGTACCAAATTCATTAGTGGTTAATCAACTAGTAGTTTATTATTGATCCACTAATTCTGTATGTCCATTAATTACCATTCATTTTATAAGGAAACTAATATTGCAGCAACAATATTTTGAGCAAACCTTATCCGTACAGGGTTAAAATACAGAACACAATAGTCTCACTGAAAGCTTCAACTTGCACCAGGCTGCCGTTTGCCACCACCCGTCATCCCGATGCTTGCGGACCTCCCAGTGTCTCCCAGCTGTCCCATCGCTTCTGCAGCAGCCAGAGGTGTCTTGTCAAAGTCTAGGCCCCATCCTGTCACTCCTCTCTGCTCAGGGTCCTCAAGCCCCTTCTAGCTCATCCAGGGTGGAAGTCCTCTGACTGTATCTCCTACTACCCCCGCCTTGCCCGCTCCC
>NW_005359397.1:1905728-1915333 GCF_000412655.1 Myotis brandtii | reverse complement strand
GGTGGTGGTGGTGGTGGTGTGTGTGTGTGCCAGGCTCCCTGTGCTCAGGGTGTGTGCTGTGTCTTCTCCCTGGGATGCTGTTCTCTCTGAGGCTGTGGACTCAGCTGTTTCAAAATGAGCGGCCTCCCTCACTCCTTTACTTCCACGCCTCTTTGCTCAAATGGTCTCCCTCAGAGAGGGCCTCCCTGACCGCCTCTCTAGAGTGGCCGCCAGCCCTCTGCTTTATGCATCTTCATCGCACTTGTCACCACCGGCTTGTTGCTTAGTTGGCTTCTCTCTGCCTGCGTGTTGCTTGTTGTGCCTTGTTTCCGGGCCCTCAGGCGAATGGAAGCGCGTGAGGGCAGGGGTTTTACCTGCCACGTTCACTGCGGCATCCTGAGCACCTAGAACAGTGCCCAGCACCCAGCACGAGAAAGATCTGGTGACTGATTATGAAATGCCAGCACACGAACCCCTGATAATCAGGAAGAGGTGCGTCTGCTGTGTGGAGAGCCTCGTCGTTTTTGGAAAAGCCTGTGCTCTGTAGACTTTGGAATCTCAGGCTCTTGCAAAGATGCCTCTGGGGCACCGTTGGCACCCTGACGCGGTGCCCTGCCAGTGGGGCCCTCCTGGGGTCAAGTGCAGCGTTTCAAGAGCCCACAGCCTTGGAGGTTCTGTCAAATCCAAAGTCTTCCTGGGGCAGCCACGCATTTCTCTGCTTGTTCATGTCTCAGATGGCGACTGTCTTGAGGGCCTTTTGTCACTGCTGCCAGCCCGCCCTGAGGAAGTTGCGGGTGGGTCAGGGACAGAGGCAGCCGCCGGGTTGGGTGTGCAAAGCCCTCTGTCCCGAGGAGGAGCGTGATGCTTACAAGGCAGCAGGGAGAAGGTGTTCACAGATATGGCCGAGCCTGAGTCATTACATGCCACACATGCATGTGGAGACGCGACCCCGCTTGACTCCTTCCCTCACCCTGGTTACAGGTTTGAGGACGGCACCATCCCGTTCCTTGACGTGATAGCGCTCAAACACGGATTTGATGCCCTAGAGCGCCTCACAGGTAGGGGGACATTGTTATCCCGTGGAATTTGCTCCCGTAGCCCACGTCCTCCGGGGAGCCCAGCCCGGGGTGACTCAGATGAGGGAGTGGGTGTGTGACCGGCACACGGCTGCTGTACAGTGACCGCCTTTAGAGCCAGCGCTAAAGAACTTCTAAGTGACTCCTGAGGCAAAAGCAAGGGACTGAGGCTTTTTTGTCAGTTACAGAGCATTGTTACAGGTAAGAGTCAGCCCGAGGCAGGACTGGAATCGCCTCACAGGAGCAGGGGAGACATCCGGCTCCTGCACTGGGACCGGTTACAGGTCCCGAGACCTTCCTCCGCTCTGACCTTGCTGGGTGCCCCCTGGGCCCCACCCGGGATACATGGCTGGCCTGCTTATCCACAGAGGCGCTTGTGCTCAGAGAGGCCAAGTGCCTTCTCCAGGGCCAGGGAGCTGGCAAGTGGGAGGCCTGGATTTAAACCCAGGACAACTAAGGCCTGACCCCGAGCCTCCAACACCGTGCCTGCCGCTGGCCTTTGCACGTTTCCCTTCTGACGAGCGCTTAGGGGTGTGGGCAGATTGGGGCGCTCACTGTAGGCTGACACAGACAGATGCCACTTCCCATCACCTGGGGCTTGACACAAAGGTACAGGCCTGGAGGAACCTCCGTCTGGTGAGCCGGGCATCCGCCGTCCTGCTGTGCTCCTTCTAGAGCAGCAGTTCTCAACCTGTGGGTCACGACCCCTTTGGGGGTCGAATGACCCTTTCACAGGGGTCGCCTAAGACCACCGGAAAACACATATATAATTACATACTGTTTTTGTGATTCATCACTATGCTTTAATTATGTTCAATTTGTAACAATGAAATTGGGGTCACCACAACATGAGGAACTGTATTAAAGGGTTGCGGCATTAAAGAGGTTGAGAACCACTGTTCTAGAGGCTGAGCTTCTAGAGCTGGCGGCACCACTTGTACCACCATGTGGAGAGGGCCCTGGGGTGAACCAGGGGCATGGCTTTATGGTTAGGCAGCCCTTTCTCCGTCTCTTATTTCACAATCATGGGACCCCGCAGGTCCTTAGCCTTAGCCCAACATGGGAGGCGGACGGGCCTCATGGGAGGAGAGAGGTGCCATGCAGGGAGGTGGGTGGGCGTCATCCAGGACAGAGAGGAGGTAATCAGGACCGACACTGAAAATGAGCACTTTCCCCAGGAAAGATATCAACATGGCACCCAAATGCAAGTGGCAGGGTCTGACAGGGCCAGGGCACCTTGAAAGTAGATCGGCAATGTCAGTTTTCCAATAAAGCAAACCCCGGTTTTTCCAACTTAATTTTTTTTAAAAGATATATATATGTGACAGGTGTTCCCATGGGAAAATTCAGCAATGGTAGACTTGTTTAGTACCAAAGACCTAAACATTTATCATTTTTCCAACTTAATTTTTTTTAAAAGATATATATATGGATGACAGGTGTTCCCATGGGAAAATTCAGCAATGGTAAACTTGTTTAGTACCAAAGACCTAAACATTTATCGTATGGGCAGTACCAAATATTTACAAGTATTTAAAATCATTAATATCAGGTCCAAGTTAGCCAGTTATAATGATCTCGTTTTCTTAAAAACGAGTAAGTGAATGTTTTATATCAAGCTACTAATTCTCTCTGGCGTTTTCTCCTGTGTTCGAGGCGGCATGGAGAATGTGCAGCAGCACACCTTCACCCTGGCTCGGTACACCTACGCCGCCCTGTGCTCCCTCCGGTACCCCAACGGGGCCCCGGTGGTGCGCATCTACAGCGACTCTGAGTTCCGCAGCCCCGAGGTGCAGGGCCCAGTCATCAATTTTAACGTGCTCGACGCCAGCGGGAACGTCGTTGGTTACTCCCAGGTGGGTTTTCTTTCCATCGCACCCACCTGTTCACAGCAGGATCGCTCTTGTCTGGGACTCGGCAGCCTCCCCAATCCCGAAACGTGCAGTCAAGGCCTCCGGACCTTGGCAGGAGCTGTGACGAAGCCCAGATTCGGCTGCGGAGGCCAGGCCCCTGCCTAGGAAGCTCTTTGCAAGCATGTCTGCTTAGTCCTTCAGCCCTCTTTATCCAGCCAGTAGTCAATTGCAAGTGGGAAGAGAGAGGCACGTCTCTGACAGCAGTGCAAAGGGACAGAGCTGCTAGCAAAGAGGATGCCCTAAAGTCATGTGGACAGGAAAGCAGTGGAGACCAAGCACCATGTCCGAGGTCATTGATGCACAGGTCATTGATGTATAGGCCCAGTGGCACTCGAGAGCATATCACAGTGTCATGCAAAGTCATAGGCGCGCTCTCACCATTTGTTTGCATGTTGCTTGCAACTCAGAACTCTCTCTCTCTCTCTCTTTTTTTATGACAAGTGGAAACAACATCCTTAGTACCACAGAAGCCCTTGCTTGTGCCACGGCTCACGCATAGCATGAGTTCAAAGGCTTTGGTAGGCTGGTTGTAAAGGCGCTTCTGTAGGTATATCCTTTGTATCTATTTTCTCATGAAAACAGTGCTAGCAGTACTCTGTAGGTCAGGAACTGCTTATTTATGACAAGTGGAAACAACATCCTTAGTACCACAGAAGCCCTTGCTTGTGCCACGGTTCACGCATAGCATGAGTTCAAAGGCGTTGGTAGATTGCGCTTCTGCAGGTATATCCTTTGTGTCTATTTTCTCATGAAAACAGTGCTAGTAATGCTCTGTGGGTCAGGAACTGCTTGCATTCTTGCCATAGTTGAGTAAGCTGGTCACTGGCCAGTCTTTTAAAAAGTCCGAAGTCACACCAAGCACTCAGACATGGCGGTTGGCGGTCACCGGATGGGGTGTTACAGACTGGGCGTGGGGAGCCCCGGTCCTTCCCGGAGCCCGGGCTCCTGCAGCTGCTCTTCGAGGAGCAGATGTGACCATCAGATACCTTTGGAAGACGGTTGCCTTCTTCCCTGGAAAGCTGCTATCCCCACACACCTTTGTCAAACCCAGAATTTCTCAAACAAAATCCATTTCTCAAGGAATAATTTTTTCCTCTTCTGAATAGCCACAAACTTTCTGAGGAATAAACTTGAGAAATATTCTTCTGGGTTTTCACTGGTGTTGGGGACACAACCATCTCTTGGGTAGGTTGACTGCAGACCCCCTAGAGCCCCTTAGCCATACACCTGAAGAAGCAGCCCCAAAACTACTCAGAAGCATGTAATTTGAATTGTGTGTGTGTGTGTGTGTGTGTGTGAAAAATGCATGGAGACAAAAGGTTTGTCTTCCTAGATATGCTATTCTAGGTCATTGGTTAAATAAGTTTTATTCTTTAAAAAATATATATATATATTTGTATTGATTTCAGAGAGGAAGGGGGAGGGAGAGAAAGATAGAAACATCAATGATGAGAGAGAATCATTGATAAGCTGCCTCCTGCATGCCCCACCCTGGGGATCAAGCCTGCAACCCAGGCATGTGCTCTGAATGGGAATCGAACCGTGACCTCCTGATTCATAGGTCGACACTCAACCACTGAGCCACGCCGGTCGGGAAAATAAGTTTTCTTCTTAAACCTAAACTCAGTTTATGTTTCCTGAGGGGTAGAGGAAGATGGTGTGAAGTGTGCTGTGGCAGGTAGTGCGGGGAAAGAATTCCCATTTGCTCAGAGATGCTTCAAAGAAGAGGGACCGGCAGGGAGAGGGAGCTGCCTGTCCAGGCACCTCACTGACTTCACCAGGAATGTCATTCCCACAGCCAAGTGTCTCCCTCTGTGCGTTTGTAGAGGAAGCTGGTCCCACGCGTAGATTCCAGGGCTGAGGCCTGGCCAGCTGTGCTGGTGTAGGAAGCTCCGCTGTGTTCCTCCTGGGCTGAGGGAGCTTCGCAGTGTGGGGACCAGATGGTGTCCTGGTTGGGGTTGGCTGTCTCTTTCCGGGGTGTGCAAAAAAAATGTAGCCTTCTCTGAGAAGCCTTTGGGTTCGTGTTTTAGACATCCAGGCCTCCCATTTTCATTCTGGATTCAGATTCTCACTGCCTCTTGCTGGCTCTGGGCGCTTGGGGAAGTTAATTCAAACTCCCCATGTCTATATGAAGTGGGGGTAACAATGCACCTTGCTGATGGTGTTGTCATGAGGATTAAACGAGAGACACAGACAGCCCCTTAGTACAAGGCCTGGGATGAAGCAAACGCTCAATAAACATTGAGCACAAAGGCTTCTGGGCGGGGAGTCTCGGGTGCTACCTGGTGGTCAGGCCTGTTCCTCACCCTCCCTGGATGCAGGGCTCATCCAGCCACAGCAACCTTCACCTCGCTGGGCACAGAACAGGCCTGTGTGGGACTCAGCAGGGTTGAGAGGGAGAGAAAACTCAGCCATGATGGGAAATTTGGATGAAGGAAAGTATGGCCCAAACAGCATCTTCTATTACATCCTCTTCTAGGTGGGGTTCCTGTCTCTTCCCCTTGAATCTTGGTGGGTTTACGACTTGCTCATAACCAATAGAATGTCCCAGGTGATATTGCATGCCTTTGGAGGCTAGGTCAGGAAAACTGATGCCATGTTGGCCTTGTTCCCTGTTTTTGGAGCCCTGAGTGACCATGTAAGCAGTTCTACCCTGAGGCTGTCCTGCTGTGAGGAAGCCAAGCCGGGGAGAGGCCAAGGGTGGGCACTATATGGTGGCAGTGCTGTTTTGAGCCCGCCTAGCTGGGGAGGCCAGCTGCACACATGAGTCAGTCTCCAGGTGATTCCAACCTCCAATGCCACCTCACTCTCAGCTTTTGAGTCCTCCCAACCGAGACTTGAGAAATTAAGAATCAGAGTCAGGTCACCCTCTCTGTGCCCTTTCTCAATTCCTGACCCACTGTAGTTGAGAGCAAAATAAAATGGTTGTTTTATTCCACCAAGTTTGGGTGGCTTGCTTCGCAGCAATGATAACTGGGAGTGGGTAGGGAGAAAGGTGCCACGGGTGACATCTGATTGAGTGTGGCGGGAGTTGGGGTGGGGGAGTGAGGCGCTTCCCTAGGGGCACCATTGCCACTAATCCCTTACTAGAGTGCTGTTCTCAGACTGTCCACCAGAGGGCGCTATTTGCAACAAATCCCTTCCTCCGATCCTGGGAATGGGGTTGGCCAGACCCAGAGGTGCTGCCAGGTCTCATCTCAGATTCCCGAGATGTCATGATCGGATTTCCACATCACTGAGCTGTTCCTCAGGGCTAAAGGAGTGGAGTTGTTTTTGGAGGCCTCTTGGTTCAGTCCAGAGAATAGCCTCTTCTCATTCTGATAGTCCAGGGGAGACAGCTATGGTCTTGACAAGAGAGGTACCATTGCCAGCACTGCCCAGCCAGGGCCCAGGCTGGCCCAGGCTGGCCCAGGCGACCTGTGGTCTGCAGAGGGCGCCCTATCCTCGCGGCTGCTCTGGCGACCCAACATGTGACTTCCCAGGGAGGAGAGTTTCAAGGGCTTACCCCACTGGTCAAGATGTATTTGTCTCCCTGAACACAGTTAGGTGACTCCCCTGAATTTAACCTGAGTCACCGGGGCTGAGGCCCCTCACTGGGCCTCCAGGCCCTTGGAGGAATGGAGCCCGTGGCCCACAGCAGAGGAGCTGGGACAAATGCCCCCCATGCTAACCCTGCCTGTGTGTCTTGAGTGAATGTGAATTACCTCCCTGCGCTGCCAGGGGGACAGGAAAGTGCCTTGGAACTTCTGGATTGAACAGCAGTTCTGGGATTCAGCCCAAAGTTAGGACATTATGAAGAGCAAATTGATAACACACAAGCTCAATACAGTAATGTCTTCAGTCCAGGCTGTGAGCTGCTCTGAGTGGTAGCTCAGCTGGGCCTGCTCTGGAATCAACCCTGTGGCAGAGGGTGCCAAGGGGCTGTCCATGTCGTGCTCAGGTTCTGTACTTATTCATCTCGCTTGAAATGTGTGGGCCCTAACTTGGAATTTTGGCCTACACTCGATACTTTCTCTCTGTATTTTTTAAAAGTATTTTTTCTTGATAGGGAGAGAGAGAGAGAGAGAGAGAGAGAAAGGTTTGTTGTTCCACTTATTTATGCATTCATTGGTTGATTTTTGTATGTGTCCTGATCGGGGACTGAACCCCCAACCTCGGTGTATCAGGATGACGCTCTAACCCAGGGGTCCTCAAACGATGGCTCGCGGGCCACATGCAAATACAAATATTGTATTTGTTCCCGTTTTGTTTTTTTACTTCAAAATAAGATATGTGCAGTGTGCATAGGAATTTGTTCATAGTTTTTTTTTAAACTATAGTCCGGCCCTCCAACGGTCTGAGGGACAGTGAACTGGCCCCCTGTTTAAAAAGTTTGAGGACCCCTGCTAACCAATCAAGCTACCTGGCCAGGGCGATACTTTCTCTTTTCTCAGGCAAACATCTCTGTCCCACTGGATAAACCTTAATGATCAGTAACATCTTATACAATGTGTTTAGTAAACTTGTGAAGATCATGGCACTTTAGCGCAAACTTGCAGGCTCCTGTTTTCATTTTATTGTTAGGAAAGAGAGGTCCAGATAGTGACCTGAAACTCTCTCCCAGGCCATCGAGTAACACCGGTCATTCCTCACCTGGCTCCGTGTCACGTTCAACCCGCAGGTGGAGAAGATGGCCAGTCTTTTCAACATCCAGGTGCGCACCGGCTGCTTCTGCAACACGGGGGCCTGCCAGCGGCACCTGGGGATCAGCGACGAGATGGTCAAGAAGCACCTTCAGGTGGGTGTCAGGCCCTGCGGCCCAGAGGCCCAGATGCTTGCCAGCAACACCCCAGGGTGGTGCCCCCAAGAATCCCAGAGGCTGGCCTCGTGTCGGGTGGGCGCTGGCTCATTTTCTAAGCCCACCCTGTGGATGTGCAAAGGAAGCAGATCAACAAACATGGAAAATGCTTCGGGATGGTATCTCCATGAGTCATTTTTTACTTTGAAGGCAAAATGTAAAGGCTGGAGAGGGATTTTGACAGGGGGCCCTTAATTAGTCCAGCCCGATCAGGGTGAACATCTCCAAGCTGGAGTCCCCTCGTCCTGGGCTGGGTGAGGGGGGCGTTCTGCATCCAACAGAACCCCCCGCCCACTGCACTGAGGATTTCGCTTCAAGGGAAAGCTGCTTGGAACCCTTTCATAACAGTTTTAGTGGCAGAGAGCCCTTATTTATTTAGAAATAGTTTCAACTTGAGTTTTGTGTGGTTGCCAGTAAATATCGCATATATTAGATCCCGACCAACCACGACCGGGTTTTATTTGAGAAGAGAGAGAGGGAAGCTCAGAACACAAACAAGGAAGTCCAGGTGTGATGCTTGATCCTGTGGAATGAATGCCGGGCCCCACCTCCCTGGAGGACTGACCCGGATTAGGTGCTGGGAGGGGGCGAACTGGGCAGTGACCAGTACCAGGGAGCTGAGCTCTGAGAGGCACGGGACCTCTAGCCTTTCTTCCCCCGCCGCCCAGCAGGGACCCTCAAACTTCCTTCGGCTTTGGCTCTCGTAGTGGCCTCAGGAGGGTGGTTCATAGGGCAGCAGCTCAAAGGGCAGCTGCCAGGGATGCAGGCCTCCCTGGTTCTGAGAGGCTGAGGGTGTGGCCAGCGGGTGTCCTCCCACCTCAGCCCTGGGTGGACCCTGAAGGTGAGCCCTGGGCACTGCGGGAGCTTTGGTCATCTTTCCATACCCCTCTCTGCCAGTCGGCTCTGTGCGCAGCTCACAGCTCTGGTAGATGCTTTCCTCGAAGTGTTTCCTTTAAGCCAGCGGTTCTCAACCTGTGGGTCGCGACCCCTTTGGCGATTGAACAGGGGTCGCCTAAGACCATCCTGCATATCAGATATTTACATTACGATTCATAACAGTAGCAACATTACAGTTATGAAGTAGCAACGAAAATAATTTTATGGTTGGGTCACAACATGAGGAACTATATTTAAAGGGCCAGAAGGTTGAGAACCACTGCTTTAAGCTTTTAATGGCCCCTGGAGATCAGTGTTGACCCCAATTTGCACTTGAGCAAAAGGCGATCTAGACAGTGAGCCCTGCTTGCGGGACGACGTCGCAGGCACGCAGCAGAAGGTTGAGAACCACTGCTTTAAGCTTTTAATGGCCCCTTGAGATCAGTGTTGCCCCAATTTGCACTTGAGCAAAGGGCGATCTAAACAGGGAGCCCTGTTTGTGGGACGACGTCGCAGGCACGCAGCCCAGGTTAGAGGGGCGATTCCATTTTCTGGGTCCATTTTATTTACAAGATGAACGAAATCTATCTGTGAGGAGCAGCTGACTTCGTTCCCTTCTCTTCCAGGCTGGTCATGTCTGTGGAGATGACGTGGACCTGGTAGATGGGCAGCCGACAGGGTCTGTGAGGATTTCATTTGGATACATGTCTACTCTTGAGGATGCCCAAGCCTTTCTCAAGTTCATCATAGCCACCCGACTGCGGCCGCAACGTAGCCAGCCTGTTCCTCAGGCTGCCCCTGGGGAGGTTGGCACCGCACCAGCAGAGAGCGAGGCTCAGAGCACCGTGCCCGCCACTGTGCCCACCACTGTGCTCGCCACTGTGCCCACCACTGTGCCTGCCACTGTGCCCACCACTAGGCACA
>NW_005359397.1:1887806-1905654 GCF_000412655.1 Myotis brandtii | reverse complement strand
CCCGCCACTGTGCCCACCACTGTGCCCACCACCGTGCCTGCCACCGTGCCCACCACTGTGCCCACCACTGTGCCCGCCACTATGCCCACCACTGTGCTCACCACCGTGCCCGCCACTGTGCCCACCACCATGCCTGCCACTGTGCCCACCACCATGCTCACCACCGTGCCCGCCACCATGCCCATCACTGTGCTCACCACTGTGCTCGCCACTGTGCCCACCACCGTGCCCGCCACCGTGCCCACCACTGGGCACAGACCTAGTCCCTCTCCTCGGGAAGACACCCCCACAGCCTCCAGGGCCGGGAATGACTGGCCCCCTGCTGTGGGTGCTGTGTGTTTGCACCCGCCTCTGCCGGAGGCCACCGGGACCCTGCAGGCCCCTCCAGAGAAAGCGGCAGCAGCCCCGGGTGGGGGCCTTGGGCCACATGTCATCACCAACCTTTTCCTCTACCCCATCAAATCCTGTGCTGCGTTTGAGGTAAGGGTTTAATGGCAGAACTGGGAGTGCTTGTTTTTTTGTTTATAATGTGGGGGTTTTTTGGGCAAAGTGAAGAAAAAAGTACAGAATGTGAAAAAAAAATGCAGAAAATCCCACTCAAGGTCAGAGTGTTGTGATGTCTGAAGAGCCATTCTGTCAGCCTTTCTTGGTTTGGGCTGACCTTTGAACAGGGCTCTGCCTGCGGGGACCCTTGAGGGGACCCTGAGTGGTGAATGCCTGCTTACTGGTTTTATTTTTTTTAACTTTTATAATATATTTCTTTATTGGTTTCAGGGAGGAAAGGATAGGGAGAGAGAGAGAAACATCAATGATGAGAGAGAATCATCGATTGGCTGCTTCCTGCACACCCCCTACTGGGGATCGAGCCCACAACCCGGGCATGTGCCCTTGACCGGAATCGAACTGGGACCCTTCAGTCTGCAGGAGGATGCTCTATCCACTGAGCCAAACCGGCCAGGGCCCACCTGCTTACTGTTAATAATTATGGATACAAAGAGAGAAACATCAATGATGAGAGAGAATCATCGATTGGCTGCTTCCTGCACACCCCCTACTGGGGATCGAGCCCACAACCCGGGCATGTGCCCTTGACCGGAATCAAACTGGGACCCTTCAGTCCGCAGGCGGATGCTCTATCCACTGAGCCAAACCGGCTAGGGCCCACCTGCTTACTGTTAATAATTATGGATACAGCTTTCAGCGAATGCATGGGCTGCCTCCCTAATGTGGCATTTTATGTGCCTTGTTTCATTTGATTCTTAAAACAATAATATGAGGTGCATGGTAATATCATCCCCATTTTGTAGAGATGGAGCCCGAAGGCCACTGAGGTGAAGCGCTTTACCCAGGTCTGACAGGGCAGAGCAGGGATTTGAACCCAGGTCTGTGACTCCTTGTGTAACTTGTTCCCCTCAGCCCTCCCGTGGACATGAACTATGCTCTGTCTTAAAAGCAGCTGGCCTGGGGTCACCTGAGCTGGGAGACAGGAGTGCCTGCCTTGGCATTGCCCTCCCGCCCTTCCCCCGGCTGTGGCCAAAGTGAGGCTGCCTTTGTCATCTATGTGTCTCCAAGTCCCAGGTCCAGATCCCAGAATCCCAAGTCTCTTGGGTGATAGGCTCTCTGGCTCTTGGTCAGACAATTGGGGGTCAGGGCTGTTTGTCACCTGCTTTTCGGGGTGTCCCACAAAAGCCTGCCCTCCAGGCTGAGCCATAAACAAGCAAGTTCACCTCCACTTCAAAACGGAGGCAGGTGGGGACTCCAGGTGCCCTTGCGGACAGGACTGTCTTCAGAGATGGGTCCTGTTCCGTGGGACAGCTACATCGCACAGCAGCACGGGCAGCAATTACTATTCCATTTTACAGATGAGGACACTGAGTCTCAGTAGGGTTTCGTACATTGCTCAAGGTCTTCCATCCCTCTGCTCCTTCAAAAACGACACACTGAACACCTGCTACCTGCCAGGCTGTGGGCCAGAGCCTGGTGGACAGTGATGAGCAAAATGGAAATGGTTCCTTCCCTGGTGGTGGGGCGGGGAGGGGCACTGTCTCAGAAGGGACATAGACAGAGACCAAACATCACCAAGTGAATGGAATGACACTGCTGATGAAGGCCAAGACGGCGAAGGTGGGGATGCCAGAGAGAATCCTGGTGGGTGGGCGACTTAGTATATTCAGGCGGCTAGAGCAAACCTGCCAGCTGGGTGGCTAATGAACAACAGACATTATTCCTCACAGTCTGGAGGCTGGACAACCAACGTGTAGGCACAGGCAGATTTAGTGCCCGGTGAGCACCCACTTCCTGGTTCACAGACAGCTGCCTTCCTGCTGTGTCCTAACATGGGGTGAGGGAACTCTCTGGGCCTCTTTGAAAAGGGCACTAATCCCATTCATGAGAGCTCCACCCTTGTGACTGAGTCACCTCTTAAAGGCTCCTCCTCCCAACAACTTCACATCGGGAGTTAGACTCTTAATATGAATTCTGGGGGGACACAGACATTTAGTTCACTGCAGTGGGGCACTTAGATTATATTTGGAGGTGGCAGGAAAGGCTTCCTGAAGAGGGGACATTTAACCTGAGACCTGGGAGTCAGGCATACAGAGAGAGGGGGAAGAGCATTCCAGGCAGAGAGAACAGCATGTGAGGAGACCCTGAGGTGAGAAAGAGCCTGGTCCACTGGAGGAACGGAGAGAAAGAGTGGGGGGTGGTGAGGAGGGATTTGGGTGCGGTACCGCGCACATGCCTCACCTACTGAAGAAACGGATTGAGATGGAGAAGGGTGGGTGTGTAGGGTGAGTGGAAGGTGTCTGGGTCCTTTGCATTGTCCTCTGGTTTGACTTTCTTCCTCCTCATTCTTCCTTCAGGAGCATGTGCTGAATCCCTGAAGTCCAGCTGTATGGGCGCAGCCACTGCCCAATAATGTGAAGGCCATTGCTGAGGAGCTCTGACCTATAATGTGCTTCCCTTTTTGTTTAGGTGACGCAGTGGCCTGTGGGACACCAAGGGCTGCTGTATGACCGGAGCTGGATGGTTGTGAACCACAACGGCATTTGCCTGAGTCAGAAGCAGGAGCCGCGGCTGTGCCTGGTCCAGCCCCGCATTGACCTGCAGCAGAGGATCATGGTCGTTAGAGCCAAAGGTGGGAAAATGGGTTCCTTTTCACCATGCAGCTGTCAGAGTGGCCTATAGACCCACGTGAGAGGAGGATAAGGCTTTTCCTCCACCAAATATTGAAATGATCCAAAAGTGAAATGATGCCTAGAAGAGACAACAGAAAGCTTGTTCCTTTTGTGTTGTGGGAATTTTCTGGGGAAAGGTAAAGACCTGAGGGTCCAATCAGAAACTAAAGAGGCATAACTTCTGGAATTACGTGATGTGCTTTTCACTTATATTCCTTTCATATCCTTCAGTCATCATAATACAGGGTGGGTAAAAGTAGGCTTATAATTGTTTGTATGGAAAAAGACAGGCAAGATATGATTATTACAACAGCTTTATTAACTCAAAAGAATGTCACAGTGGCACCGTGCACTTAGGTACAATCTCATAAATGCTCAATTGCCTGCCTGCATTCTTTACACGTCCTTGCAGTCTTTGGAAATCAGTAAAGAAACCCGAATTTCAGTGACCTGCTTGGGTCAGCCCCACTGCCCCTTGAGGTGGTTGAAGTCAAACCTACTTTTGTCTCTACCCTCCTCCACCCCGCCCCCGTATGCACTGCATGCTTTCATTCTCTCTGCTGGCTTTTATTATAGACGAGTAGCATACATAAAATTACAGACCAGCTCTGTCCAGTGGAACTTTCTGTGATGGTGGAATATTCATTCTCTATATTGTCCTTTTGGTAGCCACCAGTCACATGTGGCTACTGAACACTTGAAATGGGACCAGCCGGACAAGAGAACTGAATTATAAATTTTATTTAATTTTGATTAATTTAAATTGCTGCATGTGGCTAGTGGTTACAGTGTTGAACAGCACATGTATTTTGCAATTATATATTTGTAATTATATTTTGATTGTACTGCCATATATTCAGTTCAGGAGAATTTATGTAATATAATATTGTCTTTTATATATAAACTAGAGGCCTGGTGCATGAAATTCATGCACAGGATAGGGGGGAGGTCCCTCAGCCCGGCCTGCACCCTCTTGCAATCCCGGACACCTCAGGGGATGTCCGACTGACGGTATAGGCCTGATCCTGCAGAGAATGAATATTCTAACATCACAGAAAGTTCCATTCAGGGGATGTCCGACTGACGGTTTAGGCCTGATCCTGCAGAGAATGTATATTCTAATATCACAGAAAGTTCCACTGGATAGAGCTGGTCTGTAATTTTATGTATGCTACTAGTCTTACCTAATAATAGACAAACATGTAAATTGACCGTCCCTTTGCTATGCTCACCAGCCAATTAGGAGACTATGCAAATTAACCTAACAAAGATGGCGGTTAATTTGCATATGTAGGCGCAAAGCGGCGGAGCGAAGACTGAAGGCGGCTCCGGCCAGAGCAGCGAGGGCTTGAAGGTGGCTCCGGCCAGAGCAGCGAAGACTTAAGACGGCTCCGGCCGGAGCGAAGGCCTGGGTTCTGGGTGCCGGAGGAAAACTGGTGCCGGCAGCCAGAGGAAGGGAAGGCCTATTGCACGAATCTCTTCATGCAACAGGCCTCTAGTCTATAATAAAAGCCAGCAGAAAGAATGAAAACATGCAGTGCATACAGAGGCGGGGTGGAGGAGGGTAGAGACAAAAGTAGGTTTGACTTCAACCACCTCAAGGGGCAGTGGGGCTGACCCAAGCAGGTCACTGAAATTCGGGTTTCTTTACTGATTTCCAAAGACTGCAAGGACGTGTAAAGAATGCAGGCAGGCAATTGAGCATTTATGAGATTGTACCTAAGTGCACGGTGCCACTGTGACATTCTTTTGAGTTAATAAAGCTGTTGTAATAATCATATCTTGCCTGTCTTTTTCCATACAAACAATTATAAGCCTACTTTTACCCACCCTGTATTATGATGACTGAAGGATATGAAAGGAATATAAGTGAAAAGCACATCACGTAATTCCAGAAGTTATGCCTCTTTAGTTTCTGATTGGACCCTCAGGTCTTTACCTTTCCCCAGAAAATTCCCACAACACAAAAGGAACAAGCTTTCTGTTGTCTCTTCTAGGCATCATTTCACTTTTGGATCATTTCAATATTTGGTGGAGGAAAAGCCTTATCCTCCTCTCACGTGGGTCTATAGGCCACTCTGACAGCTGCATGGTGAAAAGGAACCCATTTTCCCACCTTTGGCTCTAACGACATATTTTTATTGATTTCAGAGAGGGAGGGAGGGAGAGAGAGAGAGAGAAATATCAATGATGAGAGAGAATCATTGATTAGCTGGGTCCTGCACTCCCCACACTGGGGATAGAGCCCACAACCTGGGCATGTGCCCTGACCGGGAATTGAACCATGACCTCCTGGTTCATAGATCAATGCTCAACCACTGAGCCATTGCCGGTAGGCTTTTTTTTCTTTTTTAAAAAAATCTTACTTCTTGGCTAGGCCTTCTTGTATAATGTTGTAACAGTGATGGAAGATATCCTTCTTTATTACTGATTTGAATAGAATAGTTCTAAGGTCTCAAAAATAAAAATGATGCTCACTGATTTGATTTACTGGGTTAAGTAGTTCTTTTCTTATTTAGCCAAAAGTTTTGTCATGACTAATAGTCATTTCTTATTGAATGGTTTTTCTGCATCTGTTGGTTATATTTTTCTCCTATATTCTAGGAGTGTGATGTCTTACATTAGCAGACTGTCCAGTACTGAAGTATTCTTGCATTCTTGGGGGAGAGAAAAAACTACTTGGCAATGATTTGTTGATACATTTGGATTGCTGATTTTTTTTTAGTATTTTTATACCTATTTTTATTAGTGAGATTGATATATTACCTTCTTTTATTGTATTTTTCTTGTTCAAGTTCAGATATCCAGGATAATAATACACAGAAAGATTTGAGTGGAATATTTCACTTTCTACTCTCTGAGTAGTGTATACATCAGTGTTAATTAATATTATTCTTTAACCTGTTACATACAGGTGTTATATACTCCTTTATATGTATGATGTATCTATAACAATTAAAAAATAGCTTCTCAACCCCATTGACATAACAGACTCTTTGAAATCATGATGATTGGTGCAGGAATCTAATTTGATGCTGACTCTTAGGGGCTACCGAGAGTTGACACTCTATGCTGATATCTTTGTAGAATGAGCCTTCACGCCTGCCTGTCTATTTCTAAAGAATTTTAGGTAGCTTAGAGAACAATGACCTTGGGATGTGGAGTCATCCAGAGGTAGAGAAAACTTTCAAAGGAATTTACAGTGTTTCTGGGACTCTGAATGTGGCTGCCCACTGCAGGATCCCCTGCTAAATACGCTCAATGCACAGCTGTTGGGCACTGATCATGCTGAAGAGAATCTGTTAGAAGATTTCCAAGACCCAGACACTTATTTGATTCAACCAGTTTCCAGGGTTATTAAGATTCTTGTAAATTTCATAATAATGGACTTCAACTAACATAGTTGTTCTTTTTGCTTGGTAACACATTTGTCTCTAACCTTTGCTCATCAGGAATGGAGCCTATAGAGGTGCCTCTTGAGGAAAACGGTGAATGGGTTCAGATTTGCCAAAGCAAGGTCTGTGCGGACAGGTGAGACTGCAGCAGGGGAAATCTCAGGTCCACCTGCAGGTGACGAGGCCTCTGCTGAGTCCTCCATCCCACCCACTGCCACTGCTGCTCCCATGGTGCACTCCACTCACCACCCTGGCTCCCTCTCAGGGCTTTGCACTCCTGTTTCCTCTGCTTGGAATGCTCTTCCCCTCTTTATACCTCCAAGGGGCTTGCTCCCTCACCTCCATCAGTCTCACTGCCACCTGGTCTCCGCTGAAAAGCCCCTTTCTCAGAGGGGCACCGGCCTCCCACAGAACCAGCCTCCCTCGCTGCTGCCCGGCTGCATTCTTCTCCTCAGCATTGACTGTTACCCAACCTTTACCTTTTGTCCCTCCTGCTAAAATGCCCACTGGGGAGAGCGGGGCTCAGTCTGTGCTGCTTCCTGCAGAGCCTGGAACAGGCTGTGGGGGAGGCAGGGTGAGTGAGGAACCGAGGAACCGTTCAGGGGAGGCATGGAGGGGCTGGGGTGGGGTGGCTGCTGTAGAGAGGTGAGGGTAGGGACCTGATTCCTCTTTTGAAAAGACTGGCTTATGGGTGTTGAATAGTTGGAAGCTGGTGAGGGTGCGAGTGAGGAGGCCAGCTGAGACAAGAGGAAGGGTCAGGGGGAAACCAGGCGGGTGTCGGATATATATCCCGGAGGTAGACCCACCTGAACCAGTGGATGGATTGGATGTGGAGCCAGAGGGTAAGGGGATGTCACATCCCTCAGGTTGTATAGTTTTCAGGTGATAACCCATAAATTATATTTCATATAGTTGTGGATTATTGCCTAATCTGAGTTACTGATGATAAATCATTGGCTAAATTCTAGGAAATGTGGATAATGAGATGGAATGCAATAATAGCATTTCTATTTTATTTTTGATTGTGAATGTTTATAAATCTATTTATTGAATATATTGACTAAGTCTAATCTGGGCCCCAAAACATGTGCAGGAGCAAATTTTCTCATTGTGGAAACTTACCCAGCCCATCTGATACCCCAACCAATTTACACCCCAATACTAAAACAGTTAACGATAACAGTGCACTAGGATTTATATGTAGAGCACTTTTAAATTGCTAATTGCCGATTAGTTGACACAATCAGCTCATTAGTGGGTGTTTGTGCTCAGTCGATACTGCACAGTATGGCATTGACTGCATTTACTTCTGCACTGCCTCACCATGTAAATCATGAAATGATACGTGAAATAATAAAGTTGTATCTAAATTGGGTTCACATTTTTAGGGCCCCTGGGTCTCACTGGGTGATGAAGGGCTGCACCTCAGGAAAGGTATGCAGGTGTAGTGTGAGGATCCTGCTGGGCATGACTCAGCGTGAGGGGCACTGGGCCATCCTGGAGCCGAGAACGAGCACAGTGGGCATCCTTCCACTGCGCTTGTGCCAGCAAATGTTCACGGGAACACACACGTGAGGGCTCCGAGTCTCGGGTGAGCATTTTTGCCCGTCACCACTGTAAATCTCAGAGAGAGAAATAGAGCCATTGAGGAGCACCTGCAGTTGCATCCCCAGCTCATCCCTGGTTGAACTGTCATTTAGCTGCATCTGAGAGGGAGGCCATTTTTCTGGTGAATAAAGCTTTCAGGTAGGAGAGGCTAAGCTAGGAACTGAGAGGACTTAATAGAATGAAAACGGAATTAGTGCGAATGTGCTACAAAGCGAGGTTTCCTCCTCTTCCCTTTCTAGAAAAGAAAGGCAACTATTTTTCTGAGTAAAAATTAAGGATAAGATAGGTTTTCAATAATAGCGGTCTTATAATCCCAGGGTAAGATATTAGCAATTTTTCCCTTATTAATTCTGGTGATGTACAGATTAAAAAAATTTTAAATTCGGAATTCTATTTAAAAATTCTAGAAGGTTGCGGAGTTTGAAAAACAACAACAGATCAATAAATGTACTTACATTGGTGATTTATAGGCACAGTGATGTTCTTTCACAAACCAAACATGTCAGTCCATGAGGTCTGGCTGCGAGAGGAAAGACTGTAGTCAGGCCCATAGTGAAAGACCAAGACACATGTCTGGGTACAAGGGCTTCTTAGAGCAAGATAATGCTCTGGAAAGTCCCAGATTCCAAGGTTGTTTTCTCAGTGGCTATAATTTAAAGAAGGTGTTTCAAGAGGAACTTCTAAACCTTTTTATCTGATCTTAAAGCTTTGCACAAGCCCGGGTCTCAGGTCTTGCTGTGCCTTGGGAATCTCCCTGCAGCTTCCTAAGCACGCCTGCCACTCTAGGCTTCCTTCTGGCCGGGGCTCAATGATTATTATAAAATATTATATTACTCTTTGCCATTTAGGTTGTTATTAAATAATACAATACAACATTCACCATTCCTTTTTTTTTTTTTTTGGTCAGGGTAAATACTCATGATTGTGGAGAAAAAATTTCAAGCTGGTTGTCAAGGTTTCTGGGCCGTCCGTGTCATTTGATCAAACAAAGCTCGGACTTTCAGAGAAACGCGAAGAAGAGCCATGGCAAAGGTATGGCATTTGGGATTGTTCTCAGGGCACAGGAACCCGGGGGTGCCTTTGCATGCGTCCAGGTCAGCCCGTGACGCGGAGTCACAGGGCAGCTTGCTCACGTACAGAAAGTGGGGTGGCCCGGCCGCCTTCTTCAGAAAGGTCCCCGAGCCCCAGGTCAGCAGGACCCAGGCGTGGCCTCCTGAGAACCCTGAGAGGCCGGGGTGGGCTCCCAGACCACGGCTTCGCCTCTGCTCAGCCCTCTGCCTCAGCCACGTGTATTGAGAAGCACACTTCCGTTTTGTTAGATGAAAACATTGGTAACTTGCGAGGTCCTAAGGAGACCTGAGTTTCTAGTCTTGGCTCCGTCTCCAAATGGTGGGAGGCCTTGGCAAATCCTTGATGCCTCAACTTCTGTTGACCTCAGCTACTTAGTCTTGAACACGTTTGACAGTTTTCCTGCTGAAAGCTGCTATTAGGGTGAAGTGAGACAGCAGAGAGCAAAGTACTTTTCGCGTTCACAGTACCATAGAGGAGGAACAGACCATTTTCAGGCGTCTGTTTAATTCTGTCTTCTCAGGGAGCCTTGCCTGACTTCTCTCCAAAGTCCTCTCCTGAACTTCCCCAGCTCCCTTCGCTGTTTTATTTTTCTCTGTGGCACTGTTCACCTCCTCTAGGCCATGCATTTGACTGCTATGCTGTGCATGTCCGGCCTTCCCTCTACTAGACCATAAGCGCTGTGAGGGCGGGGACTTTTGTCTGCTTTGTTCAGTGTTGCATCCCCCATGCTTAGAACAGCACCTGGCAAATAGTAGTTGCTCAGTAAATACTAGATGAAGGAAGACATGGGTCATTGCTGCATTTCCGGTTTGTGCAGGGATGACCTGCCCTAGTGATTAGCTCTCAGAGAGACTGGCTTGTAAACCCAAATAGCATTTTGATCATATGGGGACCAAGACTGGGGTCTTGGGACCTGCACAGGTGAACCTATAAATCCCCGAAAATGAATGATGGAGAGAAGAACCAAAGGATGTAATCTACTTAGATCTTTACAACTTCTGACAGTTTTTCATGTCATGAGCTATTCAAGAATTTGAGTTGCTATGTGATGGAGAAGGGGGATAGACTTACACTCATTTTTTGAGGAGGTGAGCTGGTGGTGCCTGGGCCTGGATTAGCTCAGAGTCATGATTAAATGGGAGAGAAATGGGCATTTTCATGAGTAGAGACACACAGGAGTAGGATTCATCAGGACCTGTGCTCCCCTTATACATGATCTTATTTAATACGTTCCAGTTATTCATAACGCTTCCTGTTTACCTGGGGCCTAGCCGGGTCCTCAGGAGGCTGACTGAGATTATTAAGCAATGGACGTGGGCCTTCAGTTTAGAGGCGACACTACAGTAAAGGTCTGTGACTCACCTGCACTGAGTCATGGAGGGCTTCAGGGAAGAGGTGAGTTTGGAGCTGCATCTTAGCAGGAGAGTAGGCGTTTTCTAGGCAGAGAAAGGCAGGAAGGTTACCTGGGAGCAGCATGGCAGGGCGTGGAGTTTCATGGGCTCAGAGAAGGGTTTAGGAAGGTTGGATGTGGCTCAGGGATAAATGGGGCAGAGCTGGGCTGAAGGGATGAATGTGCAGCTGAGGAGTCGGGAAGCGCTAGCTTGTGGTTGGGGGAACTCACTGAAGAATTCGAAGCTCTGGGGTTTTGTGATGCTGTGTGTATTAGAAGGACACTCCTGGCAAGGTATGGGGAGCGGCATCTGAGAGGGAGAGGAGGGAAGGGGATAGGCAGGAGATGGCTATGACTGTCCTAGTGGAACATGGGACCTGGCTGAGGCAAAGGTGGGCACAGGGAGAACTCTGTCTCCTGCACTGGACAGGACCAGGGAGTGCCAGCTTGTGACTATTTCCACTTCAAGGATGCCATTTATGGAGGTGAGATCTCTGATGGTCCAGGTCTCAGGTCTTCAAACATATTTGCATTGGTACACCTTAGAAGAATTGTTTTAAAGCTACATTACCTCCTCCTACATTTTTACATTGTCATCTAAATGTTAAAAACAAGTTAAAAGAAGAACCCAAGCTGGCTGCAGAATAGGTGGAAGGTACACTCACCCCCTCCCAGGACCAAACTGGAATTACAACTAAATTATAAAACAATCACCCTGGATAACCAACTGAAGACTAGCTGAACAGAAGTCTTATAACCAAGGATTTACAGAAGCAGCCACAAGGAGACTGGTAGGAAGGGTGGAGACATAAGGGCTGGCCCCGTGAGCACCAGGGCTGGTGGCTGAGATTCCGGAGGGATGTTCAGCTGCAGAGGTTCCCCTGAGAAGCCTGGGGTCTCAACCACATGTTGGGCTCCTTAGCCCAGAGCCCCAGCACCAGGAAGAGGCACCATGTGACATCTGGCTGTGAAAAGCAGCTGGGATTCTGTTCTCTAAGGAAAGACAGAGTCTGCTAGAGACACAGGTGCCCTCTTAAAGAGCCAGCACTCAAAATCTTGGTCGCAGCAACTCACCCTGGGCTCTGGCAGAGGGAGTGCGGAGCAGACTACAGTCCTGTGAGGAGAGACTGGTGTTTGTGGCTCTGGGGAGAGAGCTGAAGGGACAGCCGCCAGGATCCCTGTGCTGAGTCCCGCTCCCACACCACAGATGTCATCTTTCTTGGGCGGAGCACTCCCCTCCTTGGAGTCAGCCTGGGGGAAAGCAGCAGCCCCACCTTCTGGACTTCCTTTTCCCCCACCCTGCTGGGCTCTCACAGGGCTGAGGAGTCAGCTGCCTGGGCCAGGGTGTAGAGGTCTAGGCTATTTCTAGCAAATTATAAATGTGGTCATTTAAATGAAAACTCATAGATCATCCTTTTAAACATTAGCGAGTGGAATCTCAATACCGTAGTGATTTGATTCCATGAATATTCACTACACACACACACTCACACACACACACACACACACACACACACACACACACACACAAACTGTCTTTTAATGGTCAGAAATTTTATATCTTTCCTTTTTCTTCTTCAACTTATATTTCCATTCTACTTTTTAAAATGGGGTTTTATCTCAGTGTTACATATTTTATGCTTGAAAATCTTTCCTTGATCACCCTATCATATTTATCTAAAACCAAGATCCTATATAAATTGGAATGTATAAACATTTGTAGAGTTTACTGTGATCATAAGAGTCCAAGTGTTAGGAAATTTCTTATAGGTTGACTTATCACAGTTTTTACTAGTATACAGTTGATCAAAGCAACAACTACATATTATAAATTTCAAAAGACAGTGAAAACACTGTTGAAAACAAATCTCTTAATGAGATGGCTGGGCTCCCCGCCATTAATTCCCATATTAATGAGTAACTGCCACCTATGACCAGCATAGCTGGTGCTCAGCCTTGGTTCTCTTCTGAAAAGCCTTATCTGAGTGAATAAAGAGCTGGGGATGAAAGGCGGTTGGTTGACCCGCTGTCACTTAAACCTTTTCCTGAGACACAGGGATCTCACATTAAGATGACTTTAGTCATGTCACTTGACAACTTAATCAGGTGTGACAGCTTTGTGGAGAGCAAAGAATGGGAGCCCATCTGACCTACAGACCGATCATTCACCCAGGCTTTAGAGAAGTTTCCTTATCTCAGCACAGACCCCAGGGATTTGAAAGGGCTTTTGTTTTCCGCCTTGGAGACTGTCAGCCCCCAGGGGAGGGTGCCCAGGAGAGGTGAGCCTTCCCTCTGTGAAGGGGGAGAAAGGCCTTTTGTGGAGGGGCTGGCGTGCGCCCCCTTCTCTGACAGAGCCTTTGTAGCAAAGAGGGCATTTGGGAGTGGAGGGTCTGGAAGGTGATTCTGTACAAGGATCCTTTCTCGTGTATTCTGGGGTCCTCAGACCCTGTTTGCAGGGACCTCACTAGGCTTTGGCCCAGCCAACCCTTTCCATCCACATCTTGGATAAAGACAGCGATGGCGTGCCCCATATGGGAGGTGAGAGCTGGGCCACAGGCTCCAGCAGTGCTGGGCACATTTCATACTTTCTTTCACTCTTTTATTTTCCCTTTCAGTAGTTTTAAACATGTATTATTTATTTCTGAAGTCAATTATTTCACACTTTCCCAAGGGCAAAAACCAGCTTTCCCCTAATTCAGGAGAGCTTCTTGGGCCCGTGGACTCATGGAGGCCTGCTGCCCTGCTGTCCCGGGCCAGCCCTGCTCCACCTGCTGCCCATCCCTCCTCCTCTGAATGTCGCCTCCAAGTCTGTGCTGGCAGTTTCACTGCAGCATTTTATTATTGTTACTTTTCAGATAAGTAGTGGAGTATTCTACGAGCTCATTTTTTTTGAAAGGTTTGAGACAATTTAAGACAGGTTGTACTATTTCAAGGGCACCACTTTTTCACTTGTAGAGATAGTCTCTATTTTTAAAACATGATGGTCAATGGAGCATGATTCATTTGCAGTCCAAAAAAGCAGCTCTTCTTTTATTTTACTTTAAAACATTTAAAGTTTAATTTCATTAAAATTTTTTTTATTGAGGTATAATTGACATATAACATATTAGTTTCAGGTGTACAACATAATGGATTCAATATCTCCATATATTGTGAAGTTATCACCACAATAAGCCTAGTTAACGTCCATCACCACAACCAGTTACAAAATGTTTTTTCTTGTAATGAGAATTTTAAAGATTTACTCTTCTAGCAACTTCAAATATGCAATACAGTATTATTAACTCTAGTCACCATGCTATACATTACATCCCAGGATTTATTTATTTATTTATTTATTTTTAAAATATATTTTTATTGATTTTTTTACAGAGAGGAAGGGAGAGGGATAGAGAGCTAGAAACATCGATCAGCTGCCTCCTGCACACCCCCCACCGGGGATGTGCCCGCAACCAAGGTACATGCCCTTGGCCGGAATCGAACCCGGGACCTTTCAGTCTGCAGGCCGACGCTCTATCCACTGAGTCAAACCGGTCAGGGCCCAGGATTTATTTTATAACTGAACGTTTGTCTCTTTTGACCCCCCTTACCCCCTCACAAATTTTGCTTACCTCCACCCTTTGCCTCGGGCAACCACCAATTTGTTTTCTTGTATCTGGGAGATGGTTTTAGCTTTTGTTCTTTAGATTCCACATATAAGTGAGATCATATGGTATTTGTCTTTCTCAGTCTGACTTATTTCACTTAACATGATGCCCGCTAGGTCCACCCATGCATCACAAATGGCAAGATTTCCTTCTTTTTATGGCTGAATCATATTCCATTGTATATACATGGACCACATCTTCTTTACCCAGTCGTCTACCCGTGAACTCCTGGGTTGTTTCCAGGTCTCTTCTTTTAAATACCCACTCCATCCCCTCCAGGGCAGTCTGCTGGAACACCAGCCACTCTTTCTCTGGTGAATGAGGCCCAGTATCTGCTGATAAACAGATCCAGTGTTTTGGAACTTCAGCAGCAATTAAACGCCAGGTAAGAAAGACCCTTTTACTATTTGCTATTTACCTCGGGAATAACATAGAGGTGTAACTACTTACCCTGCATGTAGCCTGGCACCTACCTAGGGAGAGAGTTCCTGGAGTCCTGGAGTCCAGACTCTTCATGAGACCAGAGAAATCACAAGGCCCTTTAGGGAAGTCCCCATTAATCTTTCTGAGGGTTCTCTTTTGTCTTCCGATGTCCTTCTTGATGCCCTCAAGATGCTTAGTAGAGAACCCCAATTCTCATTTTTTAGTCATTCCATTTCTTAACATTTGCTATAATGGAATTTCTACCAACTTGTTCTAATTTCATTGCCCACCCTCCCACTGTCTTCTGTCCCCGAAGAGCCTTGCTCTACTTCCGCAGTCCTCATGAGGGAAAAGAAGAGTGGTTAGAAAGTGTTTACAGTTGTGATTGTAGATGTGACTTTTGGTACCACCAGACAGATCCGGCACCCCTGCCTGTCCACTCCCGCCTAGTGCTCTCTCTCCCAAGGGCCCTGGCAGTAGTGAGAGGTCAGCAGCTCTACAAGGGGTCTTGGTTGGTCCAACCCCCCTCGTTGTTTAGAAGAAATTGCTGTCCAAGGTCATCAGACCATTAGGGGGGAAATCACTGTTATGAGAGAGCTGGACTGCTCATTCCTAGTCCCCAGGACAGAGAGAGGTGTGCACACGCCTGTCAGCACCTGAGCCGGTGCTCCAGCACTTGAGCCTCTCACGTGCCACATGCCCCTGTGCATCTGTGTGCACACTGTGTGCAGAAATATACAAGTACAGAGTAATAAATGTGACAAAGCTAGGCTGTTTGAAGTATAGTCATTGGCAAAATCATACAACGCTGTTCCCTTGCCATGGCCTACCTTACCCTCATGGGAGCAGACGTGTGGCACGGCTGGTACTTGGTGTTCACTGAGTTTTAGCTGCACTGAGTGACCCTCCTCTCCAGGTACCCAGAGCGCTGGAGGAAGTGGGTCTGCGGTTTCCCGGGGCTCTTGGTATAGAAAGATAGGAGGTGAGACAGGCTTGCTGCAACCCTGGTTCCTACCAGGAGGGAACCACGTTTCCAACCAGTTGGTTTCGTGCACGGGGATGGGTGGGACGGGTGAGCAAAGGTAAGAGAAATAGTCCCAGGGCTAATACCTGGGACGGTCCCTGGGGCCTTGGTTGGTGTATCTCTGCTCTATTTTCAGATTTGCTGGCCGCTGCCATGTACATGTTGACAGGACAGTTTTTGGACATAACACTTTCCCTTTTATAAAGCACAGAAGGAAGGTTTATAACCAGGAGGGCAAATCCATAATCAAAGGGTTTTAGGATTGGCAAGTGCTAACCCTCTCATTTTGGATGAGAAAACTGTGGTCCTCACAGGTCGTGGGAGTTGTTTGGTTAGAGGCAAAGCTAGACTTAGCCATCCTGCTCCCGACATTCCGCCCTCCACTCACTGTTGGAAGGGGACTGGGACACAGCTGTGGACCTCTTCCTCCCCCAGAGCCTTTCAATCCTGACTCCAGGGAAAACTCCCAACATACTCAAGGATTTCTCCCAACTTAATTTAAAAAATACTTTTGTTGAGTACAACAAAGTGCAAAATCCTAAGTCCACAGCTCAGTGAACTTTACTGATGGACCTTCCATATAACCACCCCAGGTCAAGTAGAGAACATTTCTAGTACCTCAGAAAGCTCCCTCTACCCCTTAGCCAACCCCACTGAAGGTCAACAGTATCCAGACTTCCAGCATAGATAGTGCTTTCTCTCTGGTGTGTGTGTGTGTGTGTGTGTGTGTGTGTGTGTGTGTGTGTATGTGCAGGGAGGTGCAGAGAGCCATTTTACAGGACCTCCTGGCAGTAAACAAAACCTTTACACAAGAATTAGAAAAATAGCATATGCTAGTTAAATTGCAAACAGAATGGAAATTAGGAAATAAATATCAACCGCGTTGCTTTATGATGTTTTAATATTCCCCAAGAGTGTGATGTCTTGGTAAGTAAGCTGGACACTCTTTCAATGCCGTATCCTGACTCACCTTGCAGAACTGGTGTCTTCTCAGTTCATTTACTCAACCTCTGTTCACCTGGTTTCCAAAATCCGCCACGTCTTACACAAAGATCTACTCACCCTTTGCTCCACATCCTGTGGGCCTCTCCCGATGTGGAACCATATCCCGAGGGAGACCACTGAAATCTAACATGTCGGTGCCGCTTGGCCTCATGGTAAAAGCGTATTCTGGCCATCCAGGCCTCAGGCCAGAGCACATTCCATGAGTCAGGTTTTGAGTGGTGGAAACACTGAATTGTTACAACGATGTAATTATCCACCCCCCACCCCTCTCCCTTTTTGGCCTGTCTTCAACAGTGATGAGAGCGGAAGGGAGGAATTATTCCCAATGAGAGAGCTCATCTCACGTTTCCGTGCCAATATTATTACCAGTGGAGCAAGCGCTTTTGAAGAAGAGAAATGGGAGGAGATTTCAATCGGTTCCTTGCATTTCCAGGTGAGTTCTGGGAAGTTCTGTCATCCTTCCTTAAGGGCTGCGAATGGAGATCGAATCCGAGGCCAGGATGGTGGCAGGTGGGAACTCCTCAGCAGGAGGGTGTGTGACATCTGCGTTCTGCACCGCTCCTTGGAACGACCCATGCCAGGTTCTTGTTCCAGCATCTAGAAGGGTTCAGCAATCTGGAGAAAGGCTGTGTGTGTAACTTAAAGAGTCCAGAGACGAAGCATAATTTTGAAAGGCATTTGGGGGTCAGAGGAGCTTAGCTAAAAGGAACTAAGATCTCCTGTCTCAGGACACCATGCTTTTTATTAACACAAATTGTCCTGAGGGGAGGTGGAGATACACACTTCAAAGGGTCAGGGTTTTGTATGCGAAATCTATTGTCAGATTGGGGGGAATTAGCCTATGGCTGTTCAGGTGTTTGGCCAGTAGGAGGCAATAATATGTAGATTAAGATGCCCTGAGCTGTCTGGCAGCCAAGCAATCATCCCTTTTCAGCCATTCCCAATAGGTGACAACATATATGACTCAGCCCTTATTGAGTCCCCAAGTTCCATCAACCTTTTGATGAAACTCTTGAAATTATGACATGCTAGAATTGGCTTCCAGCAACCCACCCCTACTCCCCACCAGCGTGAGAGAGAATGTGCCCCCTGCAGGTGATGGAGGTCTC
>NW_005359397.1:1882412-1887752 GCF_000412655.1 Myotis brandtii | reverse complement strand
ATGTCTAGGCTTAAATTCTGTTTTCTTGGAATACTGTGTCTCTGAGAAGTTCGTCCTGCTGAACTCGGTGGGCTTTTTGGCCGTCTGAAACTCGTGGAGGAGGACCTCAATGGCTAGTGGTCCATCAGTGCAATGGCTGCTGCGCCTTCTCCCCACGTTCCAGCTTCCTGTCTTGCTGGGAGGAGCTTGCAGTCAGAGGCACAGCTACTGGGATGCCCCCTCTCCCTAGGCTTTGGGAGCATAAGGCACCCCCTCCGACCGTCCCCCAGACCTGAGCCATTCTCTCCTAACTCGCCAACCTCTCCAAGCTCGTCAGCTCACCCCTCTGCCTGTGGTACCCACCTTCTCTCCATTCCCTACACAAGCCGAGCTTCCTGCCTCAGGGCCTTTGCCCATGCTGTCCCTCTGCCTGGCACATTCTTTCAGCAGCTACTGCAGGGTCTCAGCTCAGATGTTCCCTCCTGGAAAGGGTGTTCCTGACCCACCACGTGGCAAGCTCTGCACAGTGCCCGCTTCTTCCTTCAGCGCATACAAGGCTGGGACCAAGTCTGCTTTGTTCCCTACCACACCTCTAGGGCCTAGAACAGCCCTGGCCCGAGTCAGTGCTCAATAATTGTCGAGGTAATGAATGGACAGGAAAGGTCAGGAATAGCTAGGGGCAGGGGGATGGGTCATCTGCACTGCATGTGCCGGTTCTTCAGCGGGGCCCGAGATCACGTTAATAATAGCAGTGCCAGTAGCCAGTTGTATAACGTATCTCGGGGCTTCTCATGTTGTCATAATGACAGTTTCCACGTCTGAGCATGACTGAGTGCCAGGCCTGTGCTCGGCTTCTTGGAAGTAGTATCTGGACTCCTTATCAAATCCAGCCAAGGAGCTGGTGGGAAATGAGGCCTGGCGAGGTCACGGTCTGCAGAGCGTCCCAAGGTAAATACCGGGCAGAGCTCCTTCATGGCGCGCCCGCTGCTTGTGAGGCCTGGAATCTTGACTTTGGTATCGCAGTGAGGTGTTTCCTCTGGCTTAATGCCCAACAGCCAGAATAGGAGTGACAGGTAGAGGCCAAGGCGCATCCCCATTTGGCTGAGTGTGTCTGATTTCAGTGCTCACGTTGTGCTTGCCCACGTGGGAGCAGAGGAGAAAGTGGTTATGAGATAATCAAGTGCCTTCGTACCTTTCCTTTTCTTTTCTATTGATTTCAGAGAGAGGAAGTGAGAGGGAGAGAGAGAGAGAAACATCAATGAGAGAGAAATAGCAATCGGCTGCCTTCTGCATGCCCCCTACTGGGGATCAAGCCCGCAGCCCAGGCATGTGTCCTGACTGGGAATCAAACCAGCAACCTCCTGGGTTCATGGGATGATGTTCAACCAACTGAATCATACTGGCCAGGAACCTTTGTACCTTTTCTGTGTGCAATGAAAGAGCATCTTGTCACTGTTAACCTGCATTCTTTCTTTTTTTAATGCTAACATTTATGGGGGATTTTTCTTTCTATAAAAGCAATTCATGCTCATGGTGGACCATCCAGAATGGACGTATGGCCCCTGTTAAGAAGCTGTGTACTGTGTTTTATGTAGCGTGTGTATGTGTACATATGTATATATCTAAGTACACACATATACAAGAATACACATGTAATTTTGTGTCCTGCTTATTTCAGTTGTAAAAATAAGCATTTCCCATTTTATTTAAAACCCTTTATAGGTTAATTTTAAACAACCGTATGAGCCCAGCCGGTGTGGCTCAGTGGATTGAGCGTTGTCCCAGGCACCAAGAGGTCACTGATTTGAATCCTGGTCAGGCCTGAGTTGCGGGCTCGATCCCCAGTAGGGGGCGTGCAGGAGGCAGCTGATCTGTGTTTCTAACTCTCCCTCTGCATTCCTCTTTCTCTAAAAAATCAATAACAACATATTTAAAACACACACATATACCAAAAAAACCTGCATGAGATCCCCAGTAGGAGGCGTGCAGGAGGCAGCTGATCTGTGTGTGTAACTCTCCCTCTGCACTCCTCTTTCTCTAGAAAAATCAATAACAACATATTTAAAACACACACATACACCAAAAAAACCTGCACGATGTATGTCATATTTGTAGTGTGGTTGGCTGAACCATTCTTCTCTACTGCCACATTTCCCCTAGTATAAATAATGTGAGAAATATCCTTGTACATGAATCTGTGCTTGTACTTCTGATTCTTTCCTTGTGTTGAATTCCTGGTAGTCAAGGACATGGACACACTCAGGTTCTTTCTGATGACTTCCTCACAGAGACTCAGGGCCGGGTCTGTGGCTGTTAATCTTCCCCCTGTTAGTCCTCCCATCAGTTAGCTCTTTTCTCCCTGAGGGGTCGCCAACATTCCCTGGTAACCACCTGAGATTCGCAACCACTCTTGTTTCTCTGCAAAGCCCCGAAGCAGCAACCTCTCGGCTGAGAAACAACTACGGGTGACTCCCCAGTGGCACTGCGAAGGGGTGCCACTTTCTGGCTCCTTACAGTTAAGAGTATCAGCATCTCTCTGTGAGTCTGACATTGGCCCGGGGGTGGCCTTTTACAACCCAAATCCTCTGGATCCAGAGTCATCCCTGCAGAGTCGGGGGTCTGGTCACTTTCATGGTAACGCTGTCTTTTCTGTCCTCGCCTCCCAGGTTTTGGGGCCTTGTCACAGATGCCAGATGATTTGCATTGACCAGCAAACTGGGCAACGAAACCAAGATGTTTTCCAAAAGCTTTCAGAGAGTCGAGAGAGAAAGGTGAGCATGACTGCAAAGTACGGTACCCCATTTCAAGATCTGGGTGTGTTACCTCCCCAGAGCTATATCCCTCGTAGTGCCGAGTAATTTTTAGAAGCAGGAAACATTCAAAGGCTGTTGGGCTACCATTAAGGTTCTGACTTCATCTGTGGCACCATCTTATCTTTCCTTTCTGTCTGTCTCTTCACTTTTATGGGGCTCTTATTATGTGTATTTTTAATACCCTCAAATCATGTTGAAGAGATATGGAGTATAAGTGAAAGGGAGTAAGTGGAGTAATTCTATTTTTGGATTATTCTTTTCTTCACTGCAGAGTTCTTATGAAGAGTAAAATGCCTTATGGTGTACAGAGTAGCTGCATAGAAACAGTAATAAATTTCACTGTACTAAGCTTGTAAGTCATCTTCTTGAGGGTGAACATGCCTGAGTGCTGTTGTCGTGGGGTCCAGATGATAAAAGCTAACCTTACTTATTTCCACTGTTTATTAGAACCGTTTGTTTGCAAAGAATTCCAGGAAGTCAAGTCAGCAGTTAGGCTGCGCTGAACAATTCTTGAAAACTAACTGAAATAATGCAAATGTTTAATCTCCCTCCAGTAACACATTGGCAGGTTAAATCAGGGTAAAATGTTCTGCACGGCTTCCTGTGTTTCTCCAAGACCAGGGTTTTGTTTCACAGTATTTGATTGACACGATCTCCCTACAGATACGGGGTAGATATGGTCTTCAGAGATGTTGCACTTGAGCGTTATACCAACACGTCTGTCTGCTCAGCAGAGGCTGCTGTATCAACGAGGGGCATAGGGACCTTGAGCCTGCCCCGTGCTGCCAGGAGATGGGTGGGCACAAACACTGTGATGCATCAAAGCATCTTAGAATTCTCATGTGCACAAATCTTTTATTTTTTAATTTGGAATATTTTTAGATTTACAGAAAAATTACAAAGATAGCATAGAGAGTTCCTGTGTACTCTTCGTCCACATGTGCACGAACCTTAAGGAATTAATTTGCCCCAGCCCCTCATCTGGGGCCTGGAACATGGGGAACATGGGGAGTGGATGGCCAACTGATGTTATCACAGAAATGAACAGGTCTGGGAGCACGTCACCTACGCCAAAGGGTTTTTACTGGCTCACCGGCGGTGATGGCAAACCTCGATCAGACTGCATTTTGGACCCTCCATCTTTATTCTGGAGAAGTTGGAGAATTTACCTGGCATCACATGTTCTCATGGAAAATGCAGGGTAGACAGGAAGGAGGAAAAAGAATGGGTCCAGCCATAAAGAATATGGGGTGACTTGGGAAAGGACACCTTAGAATGAGGGTCTTTGGTGTCTGCAATGAGGATCCCCCCTGTTTCCCAGGACATATCATTAAATATGTGACTTAATTTCACTTGAACATTATTTACAAAATGTTTTCAGCTGCTAAAGTAATCTAGTTGTTGCTGCTTTGTCCACAGGTAAACTTCGGAGTGTACCTGATGCATATGTCTTTGGATTTTTCTTCTCCATGTTTCCTGTCCGTAGGATCTCAGGTGCTCCCTGTGTTGAAAGAAAATGTAGAAAGCCACGATTTACCTGCTTCTGAGAAACATCAGAATGTTGTCTCCTAAGATTCTTTTTTTTCCAGCTTAAATTAAAATTTCTCTTTTACAACTATCTCCACTTTTACTAAGATCGTCATGTGGCTCAGTAGGACTTGGTCTTTTGAATGAGGAGAGTGCTTTTCCTTTTGGAGGTGGATAGCCCTCTCTCTCGCTTCCCCCTTCCTCCCACTCCTCACTCTCCACCGTGCACTGGCCCCGCTCAGGAGGGCAGTTTCGAGGCCCTTGTGCTCTCCACAGGGCAAATTCGGCAGGAATGCCACACTCACAACCATGTATTGGAAGTATGAGTTTTAATGAGATGAGCTTCATGCATGAGATGCTCACTGGGAATATTTAACCTCCTTGTTTTGCCATTTCTCCACACTGTTACTTTGTCTTTAAAAAGAGCCTTTAGGTGCTTTTCAGCCCCCTGTATGGAGGAAGTAGTCTAATTTTGAGGGAGTGAGAATGTGCCCCCCTCCCTTCCATGTGCATGGAGGAGGTGGGTCTATGCTCAGGGCTCCTGAGTGTGACTTGTGGCCCTGTTCCTTAGCAGGGGTTCGGCCAGGATATCCATGTGTTGAGCAAAGGCACAGGCCATTGACCCCTTCCTCTCGCTTCTGATCCCTGCCCACCGTTCCTCTCCCACTGTGAGCTGATGCACCAAGGAGTCACACTAGGTGAGGGTGGTGTTATTTGAGCAATTGTGTCCCCTCCACAAGACCCCTGGACAGTGTTGGTCCACTGACCCCAGAGTCTTCAGACCCTAGTCAAGAGGAACCCTGGAGATTGAGGGAGTCTGTCTGTACCACTGTGACCAGCGCTCTTGCAGGCTCTAGCTGCACAGGTAATGAGGTTACCTGTCCCATGAGCTCACAATTTCCTCCCTATAGTGAGCTTGTATCTGCATCCCGGTGACTTCTGGCCATGGGTCTTCCCTGTCGTCTGGAGCAACATAGAGTGAGACTGCACACACCCACATCCACTCTGCTGGAGGCATGGC
>NW_005359397.1:1874341-1881615 GCF_000412655.1 Myotis brandtii | reverse complement strand
TCAGATTGTGTGTGTGTGTGTGTGTGTGTGTGTGTGTGTGTGTGTGTTTTACCAGTCCCAGGTACAGGCAACATCAACGTGTCTTTCTGGGTGATCCCTCCATGGTCCTTGAAGCTGGGGAGAGGTTCTCTTTGGCACGCTTTAGGGAAATGCCAAGATGCCTTTGAGGAGGGTGGTGGTGCTGACTTTTCCCCAGAGAGATGCAACCTCACCCCCTCCTCAGCCTTGTGGGATGGGGAAGGCAGGCAGCGAGTCCTTCCTCCTGTTGAATGATGTCCATGCGTTTGCTTTTCGTTCAAGATGTGCCAAACAGGATGCAGGGCTATGGAAATGAAAGATGACACAAGAGGGGAAAGAGACTAACAAGCAGGTGTGAAACAGAGTGTGTCTAAGACATGGCTCTCCTCCGATGCCTGCATTTGTAGTTTGGGGAGCGTTCTGGGCACAACTGGAAACAGAGGAAAGCTGACAGGACACTTTCCAGTGTGCCTTTTCGCAATTCCCTTGTCCTGTGCTGACAAAATTAACTTGTATGTATCTCATCTTGCAAATCCCCAACTAAACATCATCCTATATGGGCAAGTTATTGAGCATCTCTTAGCCTCATCTGAAAAGTGATGAAAACCACGGCACTTACCTCACAAAATTGCTTGAGAATTAAAAGACATTTTGAGTTTTAGCAGTGTGGCAAAATCATGCTTGAGTAAGCCACGTCTGCCACCTGGTGGCAGCCTTAGGTAAGTGCAGCTTTTGTTACTTTAAGAGGCTGAAAACTAGTTCAGATTGGTCAGCAAATCTGAAAGGGTGGCGGGCATTAGGGCACGTCTCTTGCCTGGCTTTCCTAACAGACCAACTCTGAGCAATTGTCTTACCAATGTTGGTATCCTTTAAAAGTTAGTTCCTGAGTCACTTCTTGGTCAGATTAATTTTCAACTTACATTGCATCAACCATTCTTTCTGGGGCCCCTATTTTTTCTTAGGATTTTCAAAAAACCTATGCTGCTTCAAATCAGCTGTTTTGCCAGGTATGTATCTCTGTCTCATTATCTCTCTTTCTCTATATAAAGTCTTAAAATATAGTTCCTGGTCTCAGCTACAGATCCATGTTTTGTGGCTGTGAAGCTTATGCAATTTTAAAATCATCTTTAAGGAAAACAATACTAAATAAAAATTGTGTACAAAAAGGGAATTTTCCTTGCCTGGGAAAAGAAAGGGTTTTGGAAGAGGTCTGTGCAAGTGACAGGCCCTGACCCTACGCTTTGTTCTTTCTGCAATGAGTCCACTTTTGCCAGGTTTTCTTGCTGCTCTCCTTTCCTGTTCCTGCTTCCTTTTTTGCAGTTTTCTGAATAAACCACATTTTGTTCACTTTCTAAAATAAACAGCCACACGAAGACCTGTCCTGGTCTTTTATCTTCCACCTGTGGCTGGAAACTAATTGTTTCCACTCCATCTATACGCCCCTGAAAACAGCCACTCTTTAGCCTCCTCTCAGGCCTGAAGGTGCAGCAGGGTCTGCTCTTAGGAAGATCATCCAGGGAAGGCACATGTAGGCCTTGGAAATAGAGGTCATTTGGGCAGGGCATTCTGTGGCCCCAGGTGCTTGGAGAAAACTCTAAAGAGAGAGCAGGGTGGGTCACAGGTGGGCATGAACTCGACCCTATGGACTCCTTGCCCTTTAGAAGGGTGGGCAGAGCAAGGCCCTGATAGAACGAAGCAGAAGGCAGGGCCCTCTTGCTCTGGCCAAGGGCAACGCTGGTAAGAACTCTTCTGGGTAAAGTGAGCTACCACTGAGAGAAGACCTACAGATGCTCAAGGAAAAAGCCATTTGCCCACTGGCTTCATTTACAGTGAATCCCACCAGGCAATGTGCCTGTTACACCCTAGAGCAGTGGTCAGCAAACTGCGGTTTGGCAAACCGCTGCTTGCGAGCCACATGCGGCTCTTTGGCCCCTTGAGTGTGGATCTTCCACAAAATACCACGTGCGGGCGCGCACGTACAGTGCGATTGAAACTTCGTGGCCCATGCGCAGAAGTCAGTATTTTGTGGAAGATCCACACTCAAGGGGCCAAAGAGCCGCATGTGGCTCGCGAGCCGCGGTTTGCCAACCACAGCCCTAGAGCTTCCAATCAGCTTTTAATGTAAATGAACAGCCAAGAGCCACAGAAAATTTGAGGATAACCTCTAAAGGAATAAAACTGAAAGAAAGCGGAAAAGAAAACCATCTCAAAGACTACAGAAACAATGCAATGCAATGAAAACTTCAAGGAAAATGTAATTAATAATATCAGGAAAATGCTGGAAGCAAGAATAAGATGCCTTTTAACAAGTAAGAGACCAAGAAAAAGCGATTGAAAGTGAAAAACATGAATGCTGAAATTAAAAATTCAGTAAAAGAGAAGGAACATGTAGTTGAAGAAATTTCTCAGAAAATATAACAACATAATAAGAACTTAACAGAGTGGAAAAGTTAAGAAAGTTAGAGGATCTGGTTAGTGGTCCAACATCCAAATAACAGGAGTTCCAGCAAGTAGAGAAAACTGTGGAGAGGAAATGATCCAAGATGTGATCCCAGGACATCCCCACAAGTCAAAGAACAGGATCTCTGGGTCAAAAATACCAGTGGAACGTCAACATGATGAATGAAAAAGAACTCACACCAGGCTACGTCAGCAGGACATTTCAGTGTATTGCAAATAACCAGAAGGTTCCAAATCCTGCAGAGAGAGGGAAAAGTTACACAAAGTAAACAGTCACCACACCACAGACCTGCTCAGTGCCAACAATGAAGCAATGCCTCCAAATTCTGCGTGAAAATAACTTCCCACCTAGAAGGGTCTATAATGTGTATTGCTCGAATGCAAAGACGACGGCATCAGTGGCTCACATCTGGGTACTCATGCCTCTTTGCAACGTGACTTCGCTTCCCCTTCCATCAGGATTTAATGTAAATGAACAGCCAAGAGACACAGAAAATTTGAGGATAACCTCTACTATAAAGGAACAAAACTGAAAGAGAAAAAGAAAACTGTCGCAAAGACTACAGAAACAGTGCAATGAAAGGAAAACTTATTTCCTTGCTCCTTAATTCTAGTCTGGCCTTGACTTACTTTGACTAAAACAAAAGTGGCAAAGTGACAGCATAAACTGAGCCCAAGGCTCAAGGGACCTTGAAGCTTTTGCTCTTGACTCTCAGAGTGCTACCCTAAGACTGACTATGGGAAGAAGCCAGGTCTACCTTACTGGATGAAAAGCCACAAGGAGAGATGAGCCATTCCACCCGAAGCTCCCTAGACCCGTGGTCAGCAAACCGAATGTACAGTGCGATTGAAACTTCGTGGCCCATGCGCAAAAGTCGGTATTTTGTGGAAGAGCCTCTTCCTCCTCCTCTTCCTCCTCCTCCTCTTCTTCTTCTTCTTCTTCTTCTTCTTCTTCTTCTTCTCTCTCTCTCTCTCTCTCTCTCTCTCTCTCTCTCTCTCTCTCTCCTGGAACCGAACCAGTGACCCTTCAGTCTGCAGGCTGACATTCTATCCACTGAGCCAAACCAATCTGTGCTTTTCTCCTCTCTCTTTTTTTAGGGGATAAGGCAGACAGTTTTGAGGCCATACAAAAAGGAGGAATAAAGAAATCTACTTCTCTACTTGGACACAGAGCAGTCCAAGTAAGACCCCACAGGCTTGAAATAGTGTACAACTTGGGGAATTATGATGTGTTCCAACCATAAAGTGAAAGAAAGGATGGAAGCAGATGAGGTTGGAGAACGGGCTCCCAGGCTGTCCTCACATGGAAGTCATTACAAAGCCTCTCTTTCCCACACTCCCTCTTCACTCTCTTTCTCCCTTCACCAGGTTCATCTATTTGCTTTAAAATAACCCCTCAATTGAAAATTGAAAAAAATTCAGGCCTTAGTCAGGATTTTCACCTTTATCCTGAGAACAATAGGAAACCATTTGGCAGACTTATTTAAATGAGTGGTCAGAGCAGGTTTTCTTTTTAAATTTATTCTCGTTGCTGCATTGAGAATGGTCTGAGAAGGAATGGACAAGAAAGATTTGGACAGAGCAGTCAGGTGGTGATAGGTAAGAGAGATCATGGTGAACTGAAGTGGTGGTAGCAATAAGATAGAAGGAGTATTGGACAGGTGTGGAAAGTATTTCTAAGGTAGAATTGATAGGTCTTGCTGATGGGTTGAATGATCTTTTACCCTCTCTGCATCCACCTCCTTGGGCATTTAACTTTGAAGTGTCCTCTGCCTCTGTCTCTGGACTTGACCATGTGCCTGGCTTTGGGTAATAGAATGAAGCAGAAGTGCAAGTATGGTGCTTCTAAGTCTACAACTCGAGAGGCCTTGCTCTTTCTTGTGTTTCTGTCATCTCCATGAGGACATTCCTGAGGTAGCCTACTGGCATGGAACAGATATGTGACAGAGACCTGAAGTGCCCAGTCATCCCAGTTGAGACTCGTCTAGAATCTAGACGAGTGGTCGGCAAACTCATTAGTCAACAGAGCCAAATATCAACAGTACAACGATTGAAATTTCTTTTGAGAGCCAAATTTTTTAAACTTAAACTATATAGGTAGGTACATTGTTATTAACTTAATTAGGGTACTCCTAAGGCTTAGGAAGAGCCACACTAAAGGGGCCAAAGAGCCGCTTGTGGCCCCCGAGCCGCAGTTTGCCGACCATGTTTACTTTGAATTTATATTAGTTCACACAAACACTCCATCCATGCTTTTGTTCCGGCCCTCCGGTCCAGTTTAAGAACCCAGTGTGGCCCTCAAGTCAAAAAGTTTGCCCACCCCTGCCCTAGACCAACCAGCACCCATAATTACACATGGACAGAGGCTACTTTAAAAATTTTTATATATTTTTATTGATTTTAGAGAGGAAGGGAGAGGGAGAGAGAGATAGAAACATCAATGTTGAGAGAGATCATCGATCGGAATCATCGATCGGCTGCCTTCTGCACGCCCCACACTGGGGATCAAGCCTGCAACCTGGGCATATGCCCCAACCGGGAATTGAGCCATGATGTCCTGGTTCATAGGTCGACACTCAACCACTGAGCCAGGAGGGCTGAGCGAGGCTATTTTAGTCCAACCAGCAGCAGTCAAGCTTCCAGATGCCTGCAACTGCATGTGTGACCCCAGCTGAGCCCAGTCTGAATTGCTGGCCTCCAGAATTGAGAGCAGAGAAAATAGTTGTTGTTTTAAGCTACTATGTCTTACAGCTGAATGGCTTTCTTAGTCCTGCTTCTTACCCACTGCAAGTTGGAGTGCAGAGTTCTCTTTGTGTTTTGAATAATCTCAGTCCCTTTGCTCCAAGCTTGCTGTTATTTCATCAGTACAACCAAATCAAACCCTTTGTGGCTTTTCTATGAATCTTGTTGGGGTTTATTCCATGTTCCAAATACTACATCCATAATTCTTTTTCATTTGGGCCTGCCAGACTGCTGTGGAACAACACACCTCAGATTCTCAGAAGCCTTTTTGCCTAAACGAGAGGATCTGCTAGGCACTCACTGAGACCTTAACAAAGGGTCTTACAGCCACGTTTAAAAATTGATCTTTACCAAGGTCGTTTGCTAGCTGGACAGTCTGGGGATGAGAGATTCTTTTATTTTACAACCCAGCAAGGTTTAAGCCATCTATATTTATCTCATTGCAAGCAGAATGCCTTATTATATGCTTCTAGAAACACCTAACAGATATTTTCTATACACACTGCTTAGAGGTCTCCTTTGTCAAGACCACAAGTTCATCACATACATTTTCTATCTTCTAAATTACTGTAGGCAATTGTTTCCCCAATTGTTCCATTGCTACATAACACAGGGGACCACATGCCTGGTCTTCAGTAATAATTTCCCCACCACTTTTCTAGGCTAGACCTGGCTTCTTCACGTGGCAGCCTCAGGTCCACATTCTGAGAGGGGAGAGCAGATGTTGTAAGGCTTCTGGTTTCAGGAGTCACACATGCTACTTCCAACATATTCTACTTGTCAAAGCAAATCGCAAAGCTGGCAAGGAGTCGGGGAACAGGCTACCTTTGGATGGGAGAAGTGGCAAAGCCCTATTACAAAGTGGTGGGAATAAGGGGGTAGGAAGGATTACTGTGGCCATCTTCATCAGTGAAACTGCTACACCAAAGTGAGCGTGAGGATAGAAAATGAAGAGACTCTCAGACATTAGAGTTCTCAGAAACTTATCTTCTCTCAGGAAGTGACTAGGCCATGTATTTACAAAAATTGAGATAAACAAACAAACAAAAACTAAGTCAAGTGATCTAGAAACCAGGGGCTCCCACACGAGAGAGGCCAAGGAAATTTCCAGGAGGATGCAGCTGAGAGAGCCACACTCCAAATCGGAGCAGGGAGGTAAGGACTCCCAGAGGAGGCCTCCGAGAGGGACGTCTTCGGGGAAGAGCACTGAGAAAGTAGTTGACGGTATTGAAAGAGGCATTTTCAGGGATGTGGCGGGATGTGAGAAGACATAACCAGCTCTTCAAGAAAAAATAAGCAACTGAGAAAAATGGAGGCAAATAGTAACTTCAGGAAAAACAAAAAGTTGTACATGAAAGGTCATGTAATCATGTGCAAACTTGGCATAAAAGTGAACAATAGTAACACAATAATCATTTTAAAAATCGCTGGGCAAGAATGTAACTAAAATTGAGATAAAACTATATTGGGAAGACCGAGAAAGGGAAGTGGTCTGTAACGAAGGTAAAATCCACATGTAACATGATAGAAAGTCAGAGTATTAAGCTCATAGATCGAAGTACAGCAGTGTACTTGCTTTATTTAGAAGTGAGTGCCCCTAAGAAGTGCGGTGGGATGGGGGTGGATTGTAAAATAGGAGGATAATATTTTTGTTATAACTTTTTATTGCTCTTGACTTTTTAAACCAAGAGAAAGCATTACATTACTAAAAAAAATTATTTCAAAAAATAGGTTGAGAAAAATAAACTTTGGCTATTAGAAGATGAATTATTGCTAAGAACAGTTTCAAGGGAGTTGTCAGAGCAAAAATCCATAAAAGAATCAAGAATAACATATATGATTAAAACACTTAAAGGTGCCCTAGCCGGTTTGGCTCAGTGGATAGAGCGTCGGCCTGCCGACCAAAGGGTTCTGGGTTTGATTCTGGTCAAGGGCGTGTGCCAAGGCTGTGTGGGTTGGTTGCATCCTCCCTGGCCCGGGCCCTGGTCAGGGTGCGTGCAGGAGGCAACCAATCCACGTGTCTCTCTCACATCGATGTTTCTGTCTTTCCCTCT
>NW_005359397.1:1871269-1874279 GCF_000412655.1 Myotis brandtii | reverse complement strand
AACAATTAAAGGATTAATTTTAATTTAAATGCCAGTCACCATGTGAAGTTTTAAGACTAAAACCAAGTAAGAAAAATTCCAGTCCCAGAAGTCTTATAGTTCAGAGGGGAGGGCATGTAGGTAAGCAAGTACTTACATTGCAACATGAAAAGTGCTACGTGAATAAGGACATGTAGAAAATAATTTGAGACACAGAGGAAAGAGAGAGAATCCTTGTTTGGGGCTCAGCTAGGGATGGCTCACTAGATGTGAGTGTTGAAGGGTAAGTGGGTTCAGCTGGCTAATTAGATAGGAAAGGACATTCCAGTTTGAGTTCACCATGAAAATCATCAGCCTGTAACAAGTTCGGGTGGCCTGAAACAGGATGTGAAGTGGCGAATGGCCAGAGATGAGCCCGGACTGGCAGACTGGGGCAGGTCAGAGAGGGTCTTGTGTCATGTGAAGGGGGTTAGCGCAGCCGAAGCCGGTTTGGCTCGGTGGATGGAGCGTCGGCCTGCGGACTGGAGGGGGTTAGCGTGTCAGAATTTTATCCGAAGGCGTGACACATCCAATGCACATCTTAGAATGACCACTGGCGCTGGAGAAGGCAGTGGAAGATCAAATGCAGGATTCCGGGCTGGGGAAGGGAGACTCCTTAGAAGACCAGCATAGGAAGTGAGGGCTAGACAGGAGGGAAGAGTTGAGACATATTTCAGAGGCTGATTCAGTGACAGGTCATAGTCACCAAACACAAGATAGAGGATTCATGGATGACTCCGAGGTTCACTCATCCATCAGACATTTTTTGTGTGCCTTTGCTAGGCACTCTGCTAGGTTCTGGTGGGGGGGGGGCGGGGGGCGCGTGGGGAGTCATAGGGTAAATACAGCATGGTTCCTGCCCTAGAGGAGCTTTCAATTTAGTGGAAACACAGATAATAAATAAACAAGTCACTGTAGCTGTGATGCTCCATTCTCAAGAGAACAGAGCCCCGAGGGACTTGAGAAGATGTCAAAGATGGAGAAGGTGAACCCAGGGTGGTTGAACTACGAAGCTGAGGGAAAGGAGTGGTCCGTGGTGACAGATGCTGCCAAGAAAGTGGGTGCAGGGATGAGGACTTTCCCAGATGGCACTGATGATCAGAACAGCAGGGAGGGTTGCCCACCAGATATCCATGGGGTGTGGAGCAGAGAGGTGGTGAGGATGCCGAGAAATGAATACAGCTCTATTTTTAGAGACTGGTCAGGAAGTGAAGAGACAAGCCAGTGAGAGGCAGGCTTCATAAAGACGTTGCTTTTAAGATGGGAAACGTGTGAGTACTTATTCTCACCTGGACCAGCTGTAGAACTTGTGGAGGAACCCAGGGCACAATGAAAATCTGGGGCCTCTAGTGAAACTATTAAGAATTTAAAACAGTAACAGCAGAGCATGAAACCAGTGTGGGGCTCTTCTGCGTGCAAGGCCCGGGGAGGAGGGCCAATGACAGAGTCTGGTCCTACTGCAACTGGGAAGGGAGGGTCCAGGTGGAGGGAGAGCAAGAGGAGATACAGGACTTTGGGAATCTCCTGAGATGGGGAGATGGAGGACAGAGGGAGGGGGTGCTGGAGGCCAAGGACTTCATGCTGGAGCGATGGTTTTCTTTACTGAATAATCTGTAGGTAGAGGAAATGCGACAATTTTGCGGCAGCCAGAGGGCAGTGGGAGGCCACGCTGAGCAGCACTGAGGAGCCTGATGGGGGGAAAGGTCATTGCAGGTGGCAGACGGGGCAGGAGCAACAGAGGCCGAGAGAGAGACTTGTGGCAAGCATGCCCTGGAGATGATGGGGAACTCATGTGGTGACATGGATGAGAAATGGGGTGTCCAGAAAGACTGGCGGGCTTGCTCAGTGGGGAGGTAGTTGGAGATGAAAGTGGGAGGGTAGGAGGCCTGGATCAAAGGAGTAGAATTTGTGAGGTTTGTATTCTGGGCATGCGCTGATGGTGAAGTTGGTGTGGCTACTCTAGGGGACTTATCCAAAGAGTTAAGCAGCAAAAGCAAGGAGAGCTAGAAGGTCTGGAATGAGCAGCAGGGTTATGGATCATTGTTATTTTAAGACCAGGCACAGGTGTGTATGTGTGACAAGGTGAGTCCATAGAGAGGGGCGGTTAAAGGGGTAGGGGAAGGGGCAGAAGACAGGGAGAGGGGCACGTTATAGAGCCGCCTTGTGGAGGGGCGGATGTTCCGGGCCATTGATATTATCCTGTGACCTACAGGAGGTAAGATGAACTGCGAACTTGGCCATAGCCGGGAATGGAGAGAACCGTGAATTCTCAATGGAAACGAAGGGGGTCGCCCGCGAGCAGCGAGGAGAGCGGTGGGAGGCGGAGAGGAATCTCGCTGTTCCCGCTGGGCCGAGGAGGGCCAGTGCTCGCCTTCCCTCCACGTTTCAGCGGGTCCCCAGCTCTCCGCCGACCCGCAGCGATTCGGTGACCTCGTGGAAGTGGCCCCCGCGGTCCCGCACGGCCCAGTGAGGGCTTTCGGAGACCTCACCGAATGAGAGGCCGCGGGGATGCAGAGGTCCCCCAGCATCCACCAGGCAGCCCCAGTGCCCGGCCTGGCGCTGGGGTCCCGGAGCGGAGCCTCGCACCCCATAGGCCTCTCTCCTGGCGCCCCCTGCGCGTGTCTCTTAAGAGGAGCTGCTTGGGTTCCCCGGCTCACCCTCCTCCTTCTTAGTTTCCTTCTCCCCAGGGAAAACCCCGGCTGGGCTCCGGTGGTGCCACCACCCCGCTAGCTGCCGAGGCCGGCTCCCTCACTCCCCGGTGCCCGGCTGGGGTTTTCTGAATTCGGGCAGCAGGCGCCCGCCGCCGCTGCCTGGATCTGGAAAGGGTTAAGCCCTCTCCCAGATGGGTAAGCAGCCAGAGGACAGCCACGTCCCCCCGCCCCCTATCCGATTCCTGGAGCTCTTAGCGGTGCAGCTCGGCCGGGACTCCCCGGGCCACAGGGCGCACGTGCAGACCGAGCAAGTGGCGTCCCCGCTGCCCGAGTTTGCAGCC
>NW_005359397.1:1796350-1870353 GCF_000412655.1 Myotis brandtii | reverse complement strand
TGGCCGGGCGCAGACAGAGCCTGGGCCCTGGAGGACTCAGGTCCCTCGGAGGAGAGTCCTGAGCGACGCCCGGGACCAAACCTCTAGGGCCTGTGGGGCAACTGCAGGCGGTCACCCGACCCTCGCGACAAAGCACTCTTCCCGGGACACCTCCTCCTCCTCCCCCCACTCCCCGGTGGGATGCCGACCGCGCTGCAATAGCGCTCGGAGAGCCCCCTTTTCTTAGGAGAAGCAGGTGGCCCTGGGAACCACGGAGGAGCAGTGGCTGTGGGGAGGGGCGGGGGCGCGCAGGGGCGGCGCGCGCACAAAGCCGGTGCCCTGCAGCCGCAGCCGAAATGAGTGTCCCCTGGGAAGAATGGCTTCTCAGTCCACCCGAAGGAGTTTTCTTTTTAACCCTTTGCAGGAGGACAGGCGTCTTGCAAAGTGTGTGTTGCCAAGAGCTGAGCAGTGAAAGCTAACCATTTAGTTAGCCAGGAGAACCCTTACTCCCCCTTAAACAGCATGACTGCAGCTTGAAGAATTACTTCCCCGGTACTTTTTTTTCTTTTTTTCTTAGAATCCATATCAAAGCTTGGAGATGATTTATTCTTTGAGGATCAACATTGATAAATATTTGGAAGAGATATACCCGTGATACAAAAAAATAAAAAAAGAGCAAAATTGATTTAAAAAAATTCTTTAGATTTCTGTATGATGTTCACCTGCCTTGGAAGCAGAGGGGGCGGTTGTGCGTGGAAACCGGTGACCCGCAGCAGTGACGTTATTCTCCCTCTATTGGTAGCCTAGCAGTGCTTCCCTCTACGACTTCATCCAACCGGTCTTCAGGAGTGAGGAATGGGGCAGTTCTAGCTCATTCTCCCTGTGTGGTTGCAGGATGGGTCCAGTCACCATTCCTGGGAACCTCTCTGGCAATAAAAGCAGGTTGGATGGGGAGATGGACGACAGAATGACGTATTGTGGATTCAGCTTATCAGAGTCACTCTTGTAAATTAGTTGGTTCTTCTCAGTCAGTGGATTCAGCTAAAAGTTTTCGAAGGGCTTCTTCAGCATTATGATATGCCATTCATTATGGTCTCTGATTACAGTGATCTTTTGTGGAAACCGCAGGAGACATAATTGTGGCCCAATGACCTTGAAGTGGTTTCCTTGGATTTCAAACCCTATATACATGGTTGACCTTTCAAGTGGGAAGCCGAAATACCTTCTTATGATTGCATGGAATAGCCCCGTAGTCTTGACTCAGAGTTCCTGCTGTGGTAGGAGGAGTCCAGCGTTGCTCTCCCCTGGCCCCCACCCCACAGAAGCCACAGCACAGCCATTGACTGGCTCTCAGAACTTTCTGAGGTGACCCTTGTGGAGTAAAGAAAACCAGAAGATATCCCACAGAGACCCTTGACCCCCTGTCTTGGGGGCCAGCCAGCTTTCCTCTTAGAGTCTTTTGCCCCCAAGACGGCTGCAGTGTATTCTGATGTTTGGCATTTGTATTTTGCATCTCAAGCTGACTGAGTGGCTGATGCTGTTAGCCAGAGTTCTGTAAAGCAGAATTCAGGGCATTTATATGCCTAGGTGCACTTTCATCTTTTAAAATGTTGGTTAATTTCCAACAGGGAGTCTTAAAATGGGATGATCCACCTGTGATAAAAAGAGCTAACACATTTTGCGCACTGGCATGTAGGTGCGGGCTCTGCCAGGGATGTCAGTGCATGATCTCATTTCATACCACACAACCCGGTGAATGTGGAGACTTTTATATCCCCATTTTACAGATGAGGAAACCGAGGCAGAGAGTATTAAGTAACCTGGTTTCTCCTTTAGGCGTAGGGAGCTGAGAGATTCAGGCCTGTGTGACTTCAAACCCCAGTGCTGTTCTGCAACCTGGACCAGCTGGGTGGCTGTGGGCAGAACCCACACTGTGCCTGGGGCTTTTGTTCCATTAACTTGGGGAGTTCACCAAATCACCTTCCTGTGCTAGGTGCCTTTTGGCCTGGGGTAGATGAATGTTACAAGCATGAGTAAGAGCCTTGAGGCAGAATTCCTGGCCTGGTCGAGTTCACAGTCAGAGGTGGGAGTAAACAGTTATCAGCCTCCCGTAAATTAGTTAAAGGAGAGTAGACAAGCTGTCACTCCAAACCACTGCCATGGATAAGGCTTCCCAGGGAGCCCAGCCTGGCAAGAGGAGGAGCTCCTGGGGGCATTCTGGGTGGTGGAGAGACGGGAGAAGCGTGACTGTGGAACATGCGGACGCTCTCGGTGTTCTCAGCCATCCTGTGTGTTCATCCCGTGTGAACAAACAGGCAAGTGTGCTGGGCATAAATGAGCAGCTGCAGGAATTTTCACTAACTGAACACACCTGTGTAACCCGCTCCTGGAAGGCCCAGCAGAGGGTCCTAATTTGTAACGTTCCCTTGGGGTTCTCTGTGCTGGGAACCTTTGAACTGGATGACCTCTCAGGTCCTCCCCAGCCAAAACTTGAGTCCAGGTACCTTTTCTTAGCTTGATGACATATTTATTTAGCTCATGTCTGCTGACTCCACTAGAAGTGAACTGTTCATGTAACTAAACCACCGTCTCAGACAAAAACAATACATCACACTTATTATGCTATATCTTTTCTGTTTTCAAGCTGCTATTTTGGAAAAAAGGAACCCCCAGCTTTTTATAGTCGTTCCAGGGGAGGTGATTAAATAAACAATTAGTTTGATGAAAAGGTCAAAACTGGTGCTGTACTCTCACCGGGGAGATGTTCATTTTGGTAGTTATATGTTTTGACTGGACGAGGTGTGTGGCCTTTTGTTTTCAAATGCTGTATAAACAGGTGTTTATTTTTGGTGTAGTGTTTTAAAAGAAAAAAATTGTAATTACAGGACTTTTAATGTAGAAAAAAAAACTATGTAGTGGAATTAATAGAATCAGACCTTTCAAAGCTTAAATGTGTTTGGATTGATTGACCTGAAGGTTAAGGCTGTAAGGATTTATGTTTCTTTTTGATAGACGAAACTGCAAGTGTAGAATATTTTAACAAAGAAAATGATAATTAGCTCGTGTCAAAATGGCAAGTATGACTTAGTAATTTAGTTCAGGAAATGCGGTGGTGTCTGCTGTGGACTAGAAAGTGGAGAATAGTAACTATTTTGTCTAGACTCACTTTGTCTCCCCAAGCCCACGGCCTCCCGGGGGTCAGGTGCTGGTACTGTTACATCTCACAGCTGAAGCGACCAGAGCAGAAGCAAGTCACCTGATCACGGGAGTGGGAAGTTCCAGAGTTGGAATTTGACACCAGGTCTGAGCTCTTAATGACTCCACGTTTGTGTCTTGAATGTTCTCCGTCCAAGCAGCCTGTCCACGGTCCAGAGTTCCATCCTCTGATTGGATTCGCAGTGACACACCCTGTTCGTTTCTTTGTCTCTGTGGTTACCTTGCTGCCTGGTCGGTCCCACTGGAACACAGCTGATCGCAGTGAGGATTAGAGCCTTGGTGATCCAAGTCTGGGCCGGGCATCACCTGGGCTCTTAATAGAAATGCCCTCAGGCCTCCCTCCTCCCCTGCTGAATCAGAACGTGTGTTTTCCCAAGATGCCTTGGTGATTCCTGTGCACACTGCAGTCTGAGCAGTGTGGGTTAGAGGTCATTTAGGTCAGGCTCTTGCAACGTGGGGGTTCTCACCGTCTCCCCTGTTCTCAGATAACTTCCCTGAGGGTGAAGACTGGCTGTCCAGATCTCCAGCGTGCTCCTGGGGAGTGCTATGGTGGAGTGTGCACTAAGTTGATTGATCAGGGTTAGTTTTAGAACACAAATCCACTGGTATTATGGCTCTAATGAATTTCCATCCTAATCCTCTTAAGTGACACATCTGTTTGCTACATTACATTAAGATTTTTAAAAGATGAGATCATTAGTTAAGTTGGCAAGTGCGGTGTGTCACATAGCATCTTAGGACACAAGTGTTTAAGAATGTTGTATGGACTGCTGCCTTAGGGCATCTCTGTGCAAGCTGGGATGACTCTGGCTCAGCTGCAATTAGCTTAGTTGGTTGGAGCTGCGCTGTGCCATCAGGATCATGGGATTGAACCCTTTATGGGTCAGTTGGCTTTGCTTCACGGGTGGCCACAGACCGCATCAGTAGCCCCCGCAGACGTCCAGCAGGTGCCGTCATGGCTCCCCAAAAGGATCTGGGTTGGAATGGACTGGTAGAAGCCTTTGCGGGGAAAGGGCTAACATATAATGAGTTTGTGCTGTAGGCCTCCATGCATAGCTTCATTTATTCTCATAACAGCCCTAGCAGACAGACAATGGTATCCCCAGTTACCAGATGAGGAAACTGAGACATAGGGGGGCTAGGCAGGTTTTCTGAGGCCACACTGCTTTTAAGTGAAGGAGCGGGGATTTAAGGTCGAGTCTTTTTTTACTCCAAAGCCTGTAGCCAACTGTGTCCCATTATTAGAAAACCAGCAGAGCCCAAGCTCTCTGTGCAGGAGGGGTGTGGAGGGGGTGGGAGGCTGCCTGTCACAGGGCTGGGACTTCAGTGGTCGGGCTCTGGTAAGTCTTTCCAGCGTTGAGGCTCTGCGAGGCTGTGCCTTTTGTCCTCACAGTCCAACCTGTGTCCTGGAAAACAGCAGGACTGCCTTCGCCCTCCCCCTCCAGACTCTGAAATGCTAGTTCTTAATGGTGGCAGATTTAAAACTGATTAACATGCCGAGGCCAACTCAGGAACACCCCTCCCCCAGCCTCCTTGGTCCTCGGTCCTCCGGGGTTCATTTCTTTCTGAAGATGAACCGGGAACACGTGAGAACTCTGTCCTCAGAGGGAAGACAGTCACCGCTCTTGGCAGCCTCCACACCTCGTCTCCGGATGCTGCCTCTGCTGGCTGTGGCCGGCTCAGGAATGTCCCTGATTGAAATCTGGCTTTCTATATTGAATGTAAACTATAAATAAATAAATAAATTTGGCTTTCTGATCGGTGTAGCTGGTTCCACTTTTGTGGGACGTTTTCAGAATCCTGGGTTTGTCAGCATCTGCTCTTTTACAGAGACAACCAGACTGCTTTTTGTTTTATTTTGTTTTCCTTTTCTTTTCTTTTTTTAAAAGCCATTTTATTGGGAACTGTTTCTGTGCCTTGTTCTGAACTAAGTAAGAAAGAATGGGGGAAATTAAGTTACAATGAATGTTAAGCCTCACCACAGAGATGTAATCAGCAAAATCCAGATTGTGGGAAATTATGGGTGTTTTTTTTGAAACAAAAAAATTGCAAAGAAAAAAAAGAAATGGAAGGAAACTTTAGATTAAAAGAGACCTAAGAGATCAATTGCAATGTGTGGCTCTAATTGGATACTGATTCAATCAAACATGCTATAAATAGATATGTGAGATCATAGGGGAAGATTGAATAGTGACTCTTTGATATTAAAGGTTATTAAAGTTAAATTAATAAGATAAAATCACTTATGAAAGTATGATAGTAGTATTGGGATATTTAAAGAAAAGTTTGTATCTGGCAGAGATACATATTGAAATATTTGCAGATGAAATTATGTGGTGTCCGGAATTTGTTTCAAAATAGTGCTGGATAAGAGGCAAGTGGGTGGGTGGGTGTGTAGATAGAATAAGATAGACCATGAGTTAGAGCTGGGTTATTGGTATATGGGAGGGAAGTCATTATACTATTTTCTATACTTCTGCATATGTTGAACATTTTTTAAATACATGCTTAAAAACTGGATTACGTGTTCCAGTGTTCCCTTGGGATCACAGCCCTTTCGCTGAGTGTCACTGTTTGTCCCGTGTGTGTTTCCTGCAGGTGAGATGGCCAATCATCAGTACATTTTTTGTTGTGTTCCCACTGATATTTTTCTCCCAACCCTGATGGTCATGTTCTCCTTAGGATCTTTGAAAAACAAGCACAGAACAACAGTTTTGTAATGCCCAGGGTATCTTTCCAGGCTCAGTCAATTCGCTGAACATTTTTTAAATACATGCTTAAAAACTGGATTACCTGTTCCAGTGTTCCCTTGGGATCACAGTCCTTTCACTGAGTGTCACTGTTTGTCCGGTGTGTGTTTCCTGCAGGTGAGATGGCCAATCATCAGCACATTTTTTGTTGTGTTCCCACTGATATTTTTCTCCCAACCCTGATGGTCATGTTCTCCTTAGGATCTTTGAAAAACAAGCACAGAACAACAGTTTTGTAATGCCCAGGGTATCTTTCCAGGCTCAGTCAATTCGCTGATGAAGTCAGCAATCAGCAGTTACGTAAACTGTTAGTTTGGTAAAGAAAGTGTTAAGGTAGGAGTATTATACATGGAGCTTCAGTGGATGCCCTTACATTTTTATCAGTAACCTGACATGTTGCTAGGACTATAATTGGTGATACTGACATAATGGCATTCAGTGCCAAAGTTTCCCAGTGGCTGTTGGAGCCTCTGACATGCTCCCAAGGCCACACTAGGATCTTGCTGATTCCTGCTCAGCCTGTCTTCCTCCCTCTTCAGTGGGCCCAGGCGAGCATCTCCGAATGCAGTGGTGTTGTAATGCATCTAAAAATGTAAATTGGTTACGAAGGAGACCCAAGATGGCGGCAGAGTAAGTGGATGTGACACTCACCACCTCCCAGGACCAAACTGGAATTACAACCAAAATGAAGAGCAATCAACCTGAATAACCAACTGAAGACTAGCTGAACCGAAGTCTTATAACCAAGGGTTTACAGAAGAAGCCACATCAAGACTGGTAGGAATGGTGGAGACACGAAAAGGGCTGGCCCAGCTCCCACGAGCAGCGGCTGAGCTTCCAAAGGGATGTCTCAGCTGCAAAGGTCCCCCCTGGGAAGCCTGGGATCTCAACCACATGCCAGGCTCTCCAACCCAGAGCACCAGATCGGGCAGAGGCGCCCACATAACCTCTGGCTGTGAAAATCAGATGGATTCTGTCCCCCAGGGAGAAATGGAAGTTGGCTAGGGACATAGGCACCCTCCTAAAGGACCAAGGCACAGTCCTCATTTGCAGCCCCTTACTCTGGGCTTTGGTGAAGGGAGGGTGGATAGTGGATAGGATTAGGGTAGCATGAGGAGAGACTGGGGTTTGTGGCTCTGGGAGAGAGCTGAAGGGACAGCCACCACGATATCTGTGCTGAGTTATTCTCCCAAACCACAGATACCATCTTTCTTGAGTGGAGTACTCAGCCTAGGGGAATGCAATGCCTTACCATCTATCGGTATTTTGTGGAAGAGCCACACTCAAGGGGCCAAAGAGCTGCATGTGGCTCGCGAGCCGTAGTTTGCTGACCACTGGCCTAGGGGAATGCAATACTTTACCATCTGGACTCCCTGTGGCCTCACCCTATGGAACTCTTGCCCTGCTAAGGAGTCAGCTGCCTGGGCCAGGGTGTAGAGGTGTAGGAAGACTCAGGAGGTGCCAGTAACTTAGTTGTGTGGTTTTGGAGTGGGGCATTGCCCCCATTTCCCCGTGAACCTGACTGGCACCTCCCCCTATAGGAGCTCCACTAGCCCCACTCTCCATCTCCTGGCAGCCACACCCTCCTGACTCCTGGTGGCTCCGCCCTTCTGAGGTCTGGGCAAAATCTGGGACAGACTGAGTTGTGTGGAATTAGGATAATACTGCACCCCTATGTTCATTGCAGTGTTATTTACAATAGCCAAGATTTGGAAGCAGCACAAGTGCCCATCAGTAGATGAGGGGATAAGAAAGCTGTGGTACATTTACACAGTGGAATACTAAGTGGCTCTAAAAAGGAAGGGTCACTTACCTTTTGTGACAGTATGGATGGATCTGGACAGTATCATGCTAAGTGAAGTAAGTCAGAGAAAGATATGTGATTTCACTTATATGTGGAATCTGATGAACAAAATAAACTAACAAGCAAAATAGAAACAGACTCAGATACAGAGAACAGACAGACAGGTGTCAAAGGGGAGAGGGTTTGGGGGGCTAAGTGAAAAAAGCGAAGGGATTCAGCAAACAACAGACAAACAAAACTCATAGACAGACACAACAGTATGGTGATTATCAGAGGGAAAGGGGGTACGGGGAGGTAGAAGAGGGTAAAATAGGGGATAAATGGTGATAGAAAGAGACTTGACTTTGGGTGCTGAACATACAACGCAATATACAGATGATGTATTAAAGAATTGTACACCTGAAACCCACATAATTTTATTAAACAATGTCCCTGCAATAAATTTAATAAAAAATTTAAAAACGTGAATGTATTGTATAGCTCAGCCTTCTTACTTTTATGGGCAACTTTTGATTTTTATAGGCAGATTTACCTATTTGTGGACTAGGGGGAAGATAGTTCATTAAAAACATAAATTTGCATATCAGCAAAATTATCTATATACCCAGAAATTTATCTATTTTTAGAGCCACAGAGTGACAGATAGAATCTACATTGTTTCTATTTACAACTTGAAAAAATACTTCTTCCTCACCACTTAGATTTGCAACCTAAACATTAAAATGTTGGACTGAAAAAAAAATGTTGGACTTGAAGGGGAAATGTTTGGAACTTCATGTTAGGGGAAAGAAATTTCGAAGTTGTTGAACATGTTGAAAAAAAGGGAAATAAACATCTTGCCGTCAATATAGAACAATGCTCCTAGATTTGCCAAAGGGGACACAGAAAAACTGGTATGTTGATCACCTCATCAGCTATTTTTAGCATTCTGGGGAAGAAGAAAACCCAGAAGAAGACTTCTTTGTTATTGATTTGGCAACGCTGACTCTCCCTGCCCTGGTGTGTAATGGCAGCGAATGAAAGGCCAGGGTCTTTAACCAGAGGTCACGGGACCAGCCAAAGATTATTTTGAAGTTCTTAAAATAATAGGAGAAAAACGATGCATCTCTGACTGACTCATCAGCTCCTAAGAGTGGCCTGGGGTTCATAGCAAATGAGTTGATGGGCAGACGCTCCCGAGAGGCTTGATGTGCTTACGGCAGGTTGGAGGCTGAGCAGCGGGCGCTTGGAGAAGAAAAGGAGGAGGGTCCTCTGGCTAAACCAGGGTCACACAGGGCTGCTGCCATTCACTGTGCCACCGTCACAAACAGCACTGAGCCGTTCACTGTGGCTGCCTAGTTTGGCCATCATTTTGACTAAAGAAGTTTATTCTAAAAGGTGTCTATTTAGGTCCTTTGCCCATTTTTTGATTGGATTGTTTATCTTCCTTTTGTTAAGTTGTATGAGTTCCCTATAAATGTTGGAGATTAGGCCCTTATCAGATATGATGTTGGCAAATATGTTCTCCCATGTAGTGGGCTTTCTTAGCACAAGTTTTTTTGTTGTTGTTGTGTAAATATATCTTTATTGATTTCGAAGACATCAGAAGGGAGAGGGAAAGCGAGATAGAAACAATGATGAGAGAGAATCATTGATCGGCTGCCTCCTGCATGATCAGTGATTGATCCTGCAGCCCCGGCATGTGCCCTGACTGGGAATCGAGCCGTGACCTCCTGGTTCATAGGTTGACACTCAACCACTGAGCCACCATGACTGGGCACAAGTTTTGTTTTTATCTGTGATTTGAGCTCACCTTCTCTAACCCTTCCTCATTATAATTATTAATTTAGAGTTGATGGGCTTACAACCCATGAAGACATGTGTCCTGGTACTGGGGTTGAGACAACTGGTTTAAACAATGCTCCCTGCCCTCTAGTTTTATTAGATGAAAACAAAATTTAATGTTAAGTATGCAAACCTGGCTTTCAACCCTTGTAAACAATCATGGGGAGACTTCTGTCTGGCCCTCCGATTTTATCACACAGGCTGTGTTCAGCTTGAGGGAAAGCTGCCGACTGAGGAGCAGAGGAGTTGCAGGGGCGTAAGGAGGGCTTGGAGCACAGCCTCCAGTTCCGCCCTGATCCACATCGTGTCCGCAGCCTCCGGGGTGTGTTTTGGGGTCCTCTGCTGCATTATTGAGCACCACGTTCTTCTGCTAACACCCCACTGTCTTACTGATTGTAGTTGACAGTACGTCTTGATGTCTGGGGGTGCAGACCTGCCCTCCTTGGCCTGGAATGTAGCCATTAACAGGAAAAAGGAAAAAGGGAAGCAAGGACCAGAGAGTCCATCCAGTGAACTGAAGGAATAAGCCTGTATGCTCGAGTATAAGGAGGAAAGGGAGAGTCTGACCACGGCACTCCTCAGTCCAAACCGCCCTCAGCCCTCTAAGGCAGGGGTCCTCAAACTTTTTAAACAGGGGGCCGGTTCACTGTCCCTCAGACCGTTGGAGGGCCAGACTATAGTTTTAAAAAAAACTATGAACAAATTCCTATGCACACTGCACATATCTTATTTTGAAGTAAAAAAACAAAACGGGAACAAATACAATATTTGTATTTGCATGTGGCCCGAGGGCCGTAGTTTGAGGACCCCTGCTCTAAGGTTTAGGGTCAACTGCCTTAACTGCTTAGGGAGGGCAGCGTTGGTTGGTTTTATGGATTGTTTGGTTTGCTGATGTAGTTTTAGAACCTAGAACAGCGCATGGCTCATAGTGTGTGTACAGTAAATAGTATCTGAATAAGTGAATTATCATAAGCTTTAGAGTTGGAGAAAGGGCAAGTGGTCTCCTCATCCAAGCCATGTCCACACAGAAAGCCCTTTTGTAAGGCCTCTGGCCAAGGGCGTTCTAGTTGCTTCTTCATGTATGACAGTGAGCGATGGCCTTCTCTTTTCAAGACTGGCCTTTTCCATGTTTAAACTTTATTTGTTAGAATTTATTATTTATTTGTCCCTGGTTTTTGCTTGGAGAGGCGGATCCTCATATCCCCACAGATGGGGAGGGAGGTCGGTCTGGACAACTAATTACTTGACTGTGCCCAAAGGAATGGGACTAGGATGGGTAAGCCAGAGGAACCTTGACCCCGGGTGTGGTAGTGGAATGACCTGTGACCTGTAGAGGGTGCCTAGAGGGGATTGCTGGATCACACTGGCTTTTGCCTGAAGAGGCAGAAGTAAAAAGCTGTGTTTTTGTCCTGTTCAAGCTGAGTAACATGTGTGTATTGATATGTATGTGTCTGGTACCCTAAGGCATATTCAACACTTGCAGTTCCATTTAGCTGGGAACTTAAATTGTGTGTGTGGAATCAGGGTGACGTTGCTGGGAGATGGTCCCATCAACAAAGCTAGATCCAATGAGAGGAAGCCAGGAGGCACGGAGTCTAACCTTATACGACAGAGCATCTGCTCCCGTTGTGAATGAGACGTGAGAGCATTTGGAGGCTCTGAAAAGCACTCAGAAGAAATGGAAATAGCTTTCCTCACCACCCAGAGGAACCACTCTTAGCACTTTTGCCTCTTGCCAGAATTTTAATATTTATGTATATTAAACTATAACATTATATCTGAATACACTCCCAAGTCATTAAATATTCTTGGAGCGTATCATCTTTAAGGACAGCATGGTGACCCAGTCTGCGCATGTGCCATGCCCTATGAGGGAAAGAATTCTAAATTGAATGCATGCATGAATGAGCCATTCAATGTTTAGGTGACTGCCAATAAAAAAATACAGGTGATGCTTAATACATATACTCGCAGAAAAAAATCTTTGTGTTCATATCTGATTATTTCTTTAAGATGAATTCCTAGGTGTTTGGTTGCTGCTTAGAAGGGTAAAGAATTCACCTTGGATGAGAGCGGTCTCCCCCATTTTGAGCATTGGAGATGGTTGGAAAGATGGTCCCTAAATCAACGTAGGGCCAAGCTGTGAAGCACAGTCTGACCTCCTCCTTTTATGTGTAGCTGGTGACCCAGCTGAGAGTGACATTTGAATTTTGGGAATACCACCAGGTGGTGTCCTGAGAAGAGTATTAAAACCCAAGGCTGCGTCTCAGGGTCACCTCTGCTGGGCTTCTTGGCCTCCTCCAGACCCACATGGTACACCCTCTGTCCACCTCTCACCTGTGAAATCGGTTCTTATTGCCTTCCATGTCATATCCCCCGACCAGGTAGAATCCCCAGTAGCAGAAGTACATTTTAACTCACCTTTTGGTTCTGAGTTCCTAGGACAGTGCGTGATATATAATAAGCCCTAATAAATGACTTATGAATATTTGCAAGAATGTTAATTGTAGTAGATCTATATATATAAAAGGCTAATATGCAAAGTGTCCCCGTAGGAGTTCGACCGGGAGTTCTATCACTTGTTATGACACCAGGGGGTTGCACAGAATGAAGGGAGGCCCCAGCTGGCAGCCAGCAGACAGGGAAGGGAGGCCCCGACCAGGGCTAGGATCCTACCTGTGCATGAATTTAGTGCACCGAGCCTCTAGTATTTATATAAATAATGCTTGCAAACCCCTAACCTTTGAAAGCTGATATCCTCAAACCTTTGTCAGATCCCTAATCTGTAGATGTATTTGGATGTTATAATTTCCCCCACAAACTGAAGGTGAGTGAGGCAGAACCAGCTCTTCAATGTGTTAGAACCTTTCTGCCTTTTCTGTGCTGGGTTCATGCTGGGTCCTCGAACAGGAAGCCTCGGTTTGGCAGGAGAAGGCCCACCATCCTGTCAAAGCCATTTCCTGTTGAGCTTGGAGGGACGTGCAAATGCCCTGGGGCTCTGCTAGGTGGAGGTACTGAAGTGTCCTCCATGGGCCAGACTTGAGGCCTATAGCATGAGATGGGGAAGCACCCCCTGGTGCACACCTGTCCCCACTTGCCCAGTTGTTCCTGAGCCTTCCGCTCAGCCTTGTTTACTGGTCCTGCTCATGCTGAGCTACAAGGAGGCCGAGGACAGCTGTGAGCTTGTTTGAGGCAGATCCCTGAGGCCGGGGTGGCAGCAGCATCTGTTACGAGTGGGAAATTCCAAGAGAAGGTGGATCTGGGAGGCTGTGGTGGTGCCTGCAGAGTCCCAGGGCCCTTCTGTCTCCACGGGGACATTCAGCCCTTTGCCAACCTCTGAGGCTCAGGTAGATTTTATTTCCGGGATGGCGCTCACTTGAGAGATGTATCACTGCGTCACCGTGTCAGATCCCAGCCTCAGGCCGTGGAGTGCTCAGGCTGGCTCCTGGTCACAGCTCCCCTAAATCACCACACCTCTGGCTCCGGCAGGCCCGGCAGGACCCGGTCTGAGTGGCCAGTCCCCAGAGGTGGGAGAGGTTGTCTCCCTGGGGTCCTCCATTCAAGTTCACCAGCGCCCTGCATCTGGGTCCCCTGTCTAGAACAATAGTCAAGGGTATGAGTGGTTTTCTGTTCCCAGAACAGGGTGCATTTTTGTGGACAGTGATTCATCAGAGACCGCGCCAGTAACGGAGCCACGGCATGTCTGTGCAGTTTACGAGGCCCTGGGACACAGGTTCCCTGGCTGGTCCTCTCACAACCCCGAGAGTGGGTGCGATGGGGCGTGTGGGCCCCGTAGCCAAGAGGAGAAAACGAAAAGCGGTTGGTTTCATGACTGCCGTGCAGCAACTGCCCTCAAAGGGTGGCGGTGAGAACTCAGGCACATGACCTCTGACCTCTGACCTCTGGCCCAGCCCCCTCCGGCGAGGCTCCCTGCGGCAGTCTGTCGGAGATAAGCATGAGGAACAGCTCCTGACACCCAGGGAAGTTTGTGGAGGGAACACAGTCGGGGAAGATTTTAGCTGAGTTCGTGGATATCAGATGTCAGCACGTGGTGAGGATTTCTGTGGGGCTGGGCAGCAGAGCTTGGCTAAGTGGGAAACTTTATTTCTATCTGTGCCACTGGTCCCAGGACATGAAAAGTATCCTGTCAGGATGCGTTGGGGAAATAAGTCATAAATATAAAAGTGACGTAACCACGGAGGCAGCGTATGACTCCTGTCTCAGTGTGATGTGGGCCACAGAAATGTCAGACGTGGGAAAATGCCAGTGAACTGCATGGAGGGAGCGGGTGGGTGTAAGGAGGAGAAGGGCCTTCGGCGTAGGTGAGCAGGGACCCTGAGGCAGGCTCAGCGTGGGTGGCTCAGGGCAGGTGAGAGTGTCCGAAGGTGGAGACTCACACACCGGGCTAGGTGAGAGTGTCCGAAGGTGGAGACTCACACACCGGGTCTCGGGGGCTGGAACACCGGGCCGTGGTCAGTGCACAAAGTAATTTCCGAACATAAGGAAAAGGGAGGGAAGAGGAGAGAAAAACAGGAATATGGGAAGGGAATACTTACCAAGAGAGGCGTGGGAAAGAGAAATGGGGAAAAGGAGAAGAGAGGCACGCAAGGCAGTCACTGAGAAGTCACCTCTGAAGAATGTGTGCAGCGGAAGGACGCCCGGGATGAGCTGTGGGTGGGCCTGGCCCGGCGGGGAGGGAGCCCAGGGTCTCCGCTGTCCATGCCCGGTCACCGCTGTTTCCTGGGGAGTTGAGGTATCAGGGGAAGAGGCTTAAGATGTGACCCTTCCCAGGGACTCCCCTTCTTCCCTCCGCTTCACAGTGTTTATGGGGTGTCTGCTGGGCATCAGACTCTGCTAGGATCAGCACAGCAGCCAAAATAAAGGAAACCAGGGGTCACCAGGATGGCGTGGGCTCCAGCTCCGGCCCAGCCTGGGCACTCCACCCTCCCTCTCCTACAACCCTTGAACAGTAGCATCTCCCTTGTGGGGCAGTTGTGGACAAAAATACAAAAGCATCTCAGTGGGTTGGGCATTGTCCTGTGCACCCTGAGATTGCTGGTTCATTTCCTGGTCAGTGCACATCCCCGGGTTATGGGCTCAATCCCCAGGAGGGGGCGTACAGGAGGCAGCCGATCAATGTTTCACTCTCACATCGATGTTTCTCTCTCTCTCAAAAGCAGATTTAAAAATCTTTGAAAAAACCCACACACTCACATGTCACAGAGATCTGCCAGTGGACTTCTGTGGCCTCCAGCCCAGCTACCTGATGGCCGTCAGCAGGCTGAGCTTCTGTTCCCCACACCTCCCCTCCCCTGCCACCCCTGCAACTGCAGAGGCAAAGCAGGACCTTCAGATGCGGCCTCACCCCTACCTGCCTGTCTGCCTGTGTGACAGGTGCAGCTGTGTCCCTTCTCCTGGTCATGCAGGTCTCTTTCCACTGTACCTTCAACATCTATTTCCCTCTGGGATAGGCCCTTTAGCATTGAGATGGGCTAAAACAGCTGTGGGCAAACTACGGCCCGCAGGCCAGATCCGGCCCGTTTGAAATGAATAAAACTAAAAAAAAAAAAAGACCGTACCCTTTTATGTAATGATGTTTACTTTGAATTTATATTAGTTCACACAAACACTCCATCCATGCTTTTGTTCCGACCCTCCGGTCCAGTTTAAGAACCCATTGTGGCCCTCGAGTCAAAAAGTTTGCCCACCCCTGGGCTAAAACCTCCTTCATCCAGAAAACTCCTCCTCCCTGGCCCCCAGGTCTGGCCGTCATCCTCCATCCTCAAGTGTCTTAGACCTTGTCTAAGCCCCACTGTCTTCCCCCTTTCCCTCCTGTTCCATTCTGGCTCCAGTTCCCACAGCGAAGCTGCTCTGGTGTTAAGGTTCTTGTCTTTAATGCAGTAGATATTGTTCCATCATCTTTAAAAAAATATTTTTATTGATTTCAGAGAGGAAGGGAGAGGGAAAGAGAGGTAGAAACATCAATGAGAGAGAATCATTGATCGGCTGCCTCCTGCATGCCCACACAGGGGATCGAGTCTGCTACCGGGGCATGTGCTCTGACCAGGAATCGAACTGTGACCTCCTGGTTCATAGGTTGAAGCTCAACCACTGAGCCACACCGGCCAGGTGATACGTTCCCATCTTGATCTTATTTAATCTCATAGCAGCACCTGCCGTTTTGGCCATCCCTCTGAGGAATGTGTGCTGCTCTGAGTTGGATGGTAAGACATTCACCTTCCCTTTCTGTTTCTTCCATGTCTTTCTGCTCCCTCCTGCCCTTCCTCAGGCCCTCTCCCGAGACCATGCCTTCTTCTCACAGTTGACTTCCTTTCCTGGGTGGCTTTGAGAGCTTTCGGATGCCCGCTGGTCAGTTCCTCTTGTGTGTCCACAGATGATGAGCACACACTGTGTCTAGATTGGATCTTATCTTCCTGCAGACACCTGTTGCCTCAGTGAGAACCTCACCATCCAGCTGGCTGCCCAAACCAAGAACCCCTCCTTGCCTCCGGCCCCATTTCTCCCCCTCACATTCTGGTGATTCTGTTGCCTCGTAGCACTTTCCTCCCCACTCCATGTATAGTCCTTGGCCTATAAAAAGTGCTCAGTAAATGATGAAATGGATGAAAAATAGACAAGGTAACATATGAGAAAGTGCCTGTCCATAGCTGGGAGTTCCTCGGATGTCTCTTCATCCCTCTGTGGTCTCGCCACAGCGTGTCTCTAGCAGGTGGTTTCGGGTAACTGGACCCTTGACGTTCAGGGCAGCTCAGGGCTCCAGAGAGCGGGCCAAGGGGTGCTGTATCCCCTTTCCCGACCACCACTCTTGCTGCCTGTGAGAAGCAGGTCACCAAGGCTGGCCCATATTCAAGGGCAGGGGTATCAGACACCCTTGTTTCTTGAAAGGAGTTTCAAAGAATTTATGAACCTTTAAGAGAGAAATTTATATACAGTAAAATTCACGTTTTGGTGTACAAACCTTTGAGTTTTAACACATGATAGGTTCTCATAACTACGGTAAGTCCTCGCTTACTGTTGTTGATAGGTTCTTGGAAACTGCAGCTTTAAGTGAAACTGTGTACAGTGAACCAGTGTTAGCACAGGCTAATGGATATTGACAAGAGTTAGGTTCATATGGGCTATTTCTGGTCACAGAAACATCATCAAACTTCTAAATAAAGGCCCCAGACACTTCTAATAATAAGCATTGAAACAAATGTGAGCTATGCATACATTTAAGAAAGATTAATAACAACAAGAGAATGCTTTCCCAACCCACTTATTCCATCAGTTCAGGGTTGTGCATGGCTACAGCCGAACCCAGCCACTCAGGGTGCAAGGCAGGAGCCCACTTCGGACAGGACTCCCTTCCATGGCAGGGAGCACCCCCTGACCCCCACACTCAGACTGCGACAATGTAGGCGTGCCAGTTGAACAAACCTGCACATTTTTGGGATGTGGGAGGAAACCGCGTCTCCGGAGAAAACCCACGCAGACATGGAGAAAACGCACAAACTCCGCATAGACCGTGGTCCCAGCCGGGAACTGATTTTTTTCTTCTTCTCATCAACCTTATAACAAAAGGATGTTGAATGAAATGACATTATTCGCTGACCGGCTGTACCACAGGATACAGAGCAATTCCAGCATCTTAAAGAATTCCCCAGGGAAACCCTTTGTAGTCAGACATTCCCTGGCAACCGGGGATCAGCTCTCTCTCCTTATAGTTTTGTTTTTTTCTAGAATGCCATGTAAATAGAATCATGCAGTATGCAATCTTTAGAGACTGGCTTCTTTCACTCTGAATAATGCCCTTGAGATCCATCGAAGCTGTTGCGTGCATCAGTGGTTCATTCCTTTTAAATGCCGAGTGGTATTCCATTCTATGGATGTACCGGTCCATTGATCCATCCACTCCTTCACGGGCCTTTGTTGTTTCTGGTTTTGGCTGATTACAAATAACGCTGCTGCAAACATTTGATCTGGAGGCTGCGTCTCTTGCCACCGTGTCATCCCCTTTTCTGCCATCCCCATTTGTGTGCAGATTTTGTGTGAACATAAGTTTTCATTTTTCCAGGATAAATACCAGGAAGTGAGGTTGCTTCCTGGCAGAGAATTCCCTGGCACCCCCCTTCTCCGACTATCAGGAGGTTATTAGGTTCATTACCCCGGGTCAGAAGAATTTGTTACGCTGGTCTTTGGACTTCAGAGTATAAGTCCTTTCTAAAGCTCTTCCCACAGAAAGGACCCTTCATGTAAAAACCACCATTTGTTTATTTGACTGTTCTTTAGTCTTTGTTGTTGTTAATCCTTACCTGAGGATATTTTTCCATTGATTATTAGAGAGAGTGCAAGGGATGGGGAGGCACACGAAGAGCCTGCAACAGAGATACCTGCCCTTGGCTGGACTCGAACCTGGGACACTGCAATCCGTGGGCTGATGCTCTATCCCCCGAGCCAAACCAGCTAGGGCTGTTCTTTATTCTTTTTTTTTTTTTTTTAAATATATTTTATTGATTTTTTACAGAGAGGAAGGGAGAGAGATAGAGAGTTAGAAACATCGATGAGAGAGAAACATCGACCAGCTGCCTCCTGCACATCTCCCACTGGGGATATGCCCGCAACCAAGGTACATGCCCTTGACCGGAATCGAACCCGGGACCTCTCAGTCCGCAGGCCGACGCTCTATCCACCGAGCCAACCCGGTTTCGGCTATTCTTAAGCCTTCAGAGGCCCTGTGTGGATGACTTGTGCAGGGCGAGGGGAAGCCCCGGTCCCTCTGCAGCCTCGTTGCCCTCAGCTCTGGCGTCCCCCAGCACTCACTCTGTGCCCCCATTCCTCCACTTCACAAAGGGACAGTGCCTCTGACGGAGGTGGGTGGGAATAATTTTCAGACCTCACGGAGCACAGATCATCAGAAATGCTGTCCGGTGGCAAAATGCCATAAATAAATGAAGCAGCAAGCAACCTTGGCGAATGCTGGTGTATGAAAAATGCACTTTGATCACTGAGCATGGAGATGAAGTAAGCAGGGATGGGGGTATGTGGCCGGAAGGCTGTCAGGTCTGAGAACAGATCCAAAGTGAAGGCGGCACGGGCAGTGGGAGGGGCGCAGTATTTAAGTTCGGAGGCTGTAATATCAAAGGTCTGGTGTTTGAAGGGGTTTGACCTTCTCTTTATAAAGGAAGGCTCAGCATCCAGAGGCTGCCTAGGCCTCCAGGTGGCCTTGTGGAGGATGCCTTCGCGCACATTCCATCCATGCTCAGCTGAACGGAACTCCCAGCCAGAGACCTGCCTGCAGTGCATGAGCAGAGCCCACCTTTTGCTCCCTGTCTGTGCTGCAGGGTTATCCGGATGCTTCCGTTCCTTAGGCTATTACAGTAGATGTTAGGTCAAGGCTCAAGAGGGGCAGCTCTGTTCCCTGTTCCTGGTACCTGTAAACGCGGAGGCCGTCAGCCCATGGTCTCTAGGCACATGTAGGAAGTGGGATGTGAGATCGGGCCTGGCCTCGCAGAGTCGCTCACCCCATGAAGGCGTGAGGTCCCGCCCTTCGTCAGGTTCCCTGTGGTGGACTTGGAAACCCAAGAAGAGTAAAGCATGGGCCTTGTCGCCAAGAACTCACAGGCCCTGGTGACACAGGGCCCGATGCTCTAACCATAGGTGTCACGTTATTTCTGTGAAAAATGCATTCAGAGTTCCCGACACGGACAACCAAGTCCTAGTGAACTTTGGCATGCCGCTGTGTGCGAGCTGCGGACTGCGCTGATGCGGGAATTGTGACTGGCCTGTATTTAGTTGAGTTTCATTAGACCCTATAGTTTGTGGAAAGAAGTTTAGGACAGTGTCTCTTACCTGCCTCCCTGCAAAGTCAGTCTCTCTCTCTCTCTCTCTCTCTCTCTCTCTCTCTCTCTCTCTCTCTTTCTTTCCTGGTCTCTGCCCATCTCCTTGGCCTCTCAAATGCTTTATATTCCAGCTCCTGCCGCCTGTGACCAGTCTTCCCCTCTGAAATGTCACGCCCTCTGAGCTCTCGTTCACTAGTGTGCAGAAGCTTCCACAGGTTCTCTTACAGGTGAAAGTGGAGCTCCTGCAGGGGGATGTGGGGGCCCCGGCGCATCTGAGATTTTGAACTTTGCTTGTAACGTTAGAATTTGTGAACAGCCCTTTGGTTAGAGGCCCAGCCTCGAGTCAGCAGCGAGGGAGGACTTAGGTGAAGGCCCGGAGCCTGTCCATGCTCACATGTGCACCTCGTTAGTTCCTGCTTCATGCCTGGCCTGGAGAGAGACCCCCGGTCTGTGATGTCCCAGCGAACACCGGCCAGGCTCAGCTGGGGAAGTCCCCCGTCACGCCCGCCGTCACCCCGACTTTTGGAAACTTGGTGTGTGTGTCCTGGTCTCCTCCTTGGTGCGCGGCCCCCTGATATCACCACCTGCCAGGCCCCGACGTGGCAGCTGTCTGCTTGCTGTGGCTGCACACGCTGGGCCATGGGTGAGACAGACTTGAATGAGACGAGAGCTTATCCCAGGCTGAGGAGCGGGAAGGCGGAGGAGGGGCCGAGGGCTCTTTGTGTCTCAGGGCTCTGGTGTCTTTAAGCCTCTTTTCTTTCCCGACGCTCTTGCTTTCATTTTTGCAAAAGTTCCTTGCCTGCCTGGTCCCTGAAGCGGAGGATACCAGTTCCATTAAATTAACATTTGCAGCTCAGCAAAGTCTCAACAGTGTAAATTGCATTATTCTGGGCAGTGTTTGGCCATTAGCATTTGCCAAAGTGGGAGGAACCTGCGAGGGGCAGAGACAGGCTTAGCCCGTGCACACCCAGGACCAGGCTTAGCCCACTCACGCATGTGGGCGAGGATCGGTGCCCCTCGAGAGGCTGTGCTGCGTTTAAGGAAGCAGGTTGCATGGGGAGTTGGTGGGTTCGGTGTTGGGCACATTGAGTTGGAACATCGGGTCCAACGGCCACTCTCTCCTGTTCCTGCTGGTCATCAACACCTGTGTGTCCTCACGAGGCATCTTGGCCTCCAGTGACCTGGCAGGGTCCCCTCTGTCCAGTCTTGTCCCTTCTCTGTCTCATGTTTTATGCCTCAGCAACCTGGCTGCCTTGGTTTCTTACATTTCTTGCTGCTTCATGCTTTTTTTAATTTTTATTTGTTGTTAATCCTCACCCGAGGATATTTTTCCATTGAGTTTTAGGGAGAATGCAAGAGAGAGGGAAAGACAGAGAGAAACATCAATGTGCGAGAAACTCTTCAGTTGGTTGTCTCCTGCACGAGCCCCAACTAGGGCTCAGGCCGGGGAGGAGCCTGCAACCAAGGTACGTGCCCTTGACCAGAATCAAACCCGGGACCCTTTAGTCCACAGGCCAACGCTCTATCCACTGAGCCAAGCTGGCTAGGGCTTCATGCTTTTATTTTTTTTATTTTTTATTGATTTTAGAGGAAGAGAAAGAGGGAGAGAGAGGGTGAAACAGTGATGAGAGAGAAAAACATTGATTGGCTGCCTCCTGCATGCCCCTTACTGGGGATAGAGCCCGTAATCTGGGCATGTGCCCTGACCGGGAATTGAACTGGTGATCTCCCGGTGCATGGGAAGATGCTCAACCAACTAAGCCACACCAGCCAGGACTGGCTTCATGCTTTTTTGCCTTTGCTTCTGCCTTTTCTTTGTCCCTTCCTCTGTACTCCTACCCTCTCCCCAGCCCCTGCTCCCTTCTCCTGGCTCATCTTAAACAGTCTGCTCTGGCATTAACTCTCTCGTTCATCCAATAGCACTTACTAGTACTGCTGCCTGGTAAGTGCCAGATGTGCCTGCTGGGTGCTGCCACTGTCCCCACACCTCCTTCCTGTTCACGTGGGTGCTCCTGTGGGTGCTCCTTTGGCTTTCTGGTTAGTGCAGTATAACGGTGTAGAGCGCTGGCTTTGGGTCCCACAGACATGCTATCAATCTCTCTGAGCTTCAGTTTCTGCATCCATAAAACGGCAACCACCTCAGAGGGTGGTTTCTAGCCTTCGATGAAATTACATCTGGAAAGCGTGGCTCCCTCGGCGGACGGAGGCATCCTGCCTCAGCTGCTTCTCTTCTGTGCGTTATTGCTGGGTTGGGGGTTCCCTGACTGGGTCCCTTCCCCGGTGGGAGTCAGACTGATGCAGCCAGGGGTGGCCTCCAGGAGGTCAGATGTTGTTGAGCCTGGAAAGAGGAGGTGAGTGTGGGGGGTGTGAAAGGGGAGAATAGGCTGGAGGTTGGAGAGGGGGAGCGTGAGATGAGTAGAGGCCAGATGATGAAGGGCCTGTGATGCCAGGCCTGGGTTCTAGCCTTTGGAACCAGGGTTGGGTTTATCCATAATGAGTCTTGATGATCAGCAGACCTGGGGTCAAGTTCCAAGGCTTTCAAGCAAATGGAGAAATGCAACCAAAGTATTTTGAGTGTCAGACGCGGACTGAATATCCAGGGAGATATTAGGCAGTACATGCCTGCCACTTACTCAAAATCTAAAAGGACAGTTAAACGAGCAATTCTGTTCTTGTGTAATAAGTATTATGATTGAGGGGTGAAAATATCTGGGGAGAAATACTCCCCTGTGAGAGCTGCTGGGTCTCTCCTCATTCCAAGGGGACACCGGGCTGTGTGGAGGGCAGGCGAGCTGGGGGCTGCCACAGGTGCTGGAGGCCAGGAAGCGGTCACTGAGGCCAGCAGCAAAGGCCTGTCTTCTGTTTCTGGGAGCAAGCGCTTCCCATTGCCTGACCCCACGAAACGGGCTGCTAGCAGGGATGAGCAGAGGCATCCTGATATGCCTGGGGCTGTGATCCCCAAGCCACCAAGGGCTGCATTTTGTGAGTAATAAAAACGTGCTATTTGAAGTCTTCTCATTATCTGCAATCTTGCCTCACAGATCATCTGATCCAGTGCAGTATTTTTTTTCTTTAAGTGTCTCCTTTGCCATAGTGTTAAGTGGAGAATTTAACATTGTGCCCCATTGTAGCGCTTTGTGGTCTAAATTTTCCTTTCCATCTGCTTTGCTTGCTGTTGCCAGCTCCCCACCTCTGGGGCCCGGGCAAATGGTGCCCATGAGAGAACTGTGTTGATCTGTGTTGAGAGCAGAGAGGTGGTCTGGTTAGAGGCATTTGCTTGGATCCTATGAGCAAATGCCTAAGTAATTCGATATTCTCAATGTGATAGTCACAGCCTGCTTTCCATCCCACCATTCCCTGACCAGCTGCTTCTTGCTCATTTGCTGTGGTCCTCATTTAGGTATCTATAATAATAAAAGCATAATATGCTAATTAGACCAGACGTCCTTCCGGACGAAGCGAGGGCCAAGGCAGCTGCTGTGGTTGCCTTGGGCCAAGGGGAGCTACCATGGCTGCGAGGGCTGAGCCCCTTGCATGAATTTTGTGCATCGGGCCTCTAGTACATATATAAAAAAGCCAACAGGCAGAAAGAGGAAAAATCATAGGCTCATAATAGAGAAAAAAACATTTCATACAGTATACCCCTTATCTTGCACTATTTAAAACTCAATTCCCGATGGATCATAGTTCTAATAGTGAAAAGTAAAACAATAAGCCCTTAGAAGATAATGAAGGAAAATATTTTCACCACTATGTGAGGCAAAACTTTTTACACAATACACAAAAAACACTAGTCATAAAAGAATAAACGTGATAATTTGAGGTACATGATAATTAAGATCTTCTGTTCATCAAAAGGCACCAATATAAGTGCAAAGGCAAGTCACACAATGGGAGAGGATATTATGTGCTATCTATCTATCTGTATGTATGTATGTATTATGTATTCAATGAAGGACTCGTATTCAAAATATATAAAGGGCCCCTACTCCTACTAAATGAAAACAAGAAAAAGCAATCTAGTAGAAGAATAGTTAAGAGACTTGAAGAGGAACTCCAATATGGAGTGACAGACTTTATTCATCAGGGACATATAAATTAACACCATAGAGATACGACTGCATACCCACTAGAATGACTGAAATTGAAAAGCATGACAATACTAAGAGTTGGAAAGATGTGGAGCTAAAAGAACACTCACACTTTTAAATATGCTTTTATAGCTACACAGCTGAACATCTGCATGCTTTATGACCCAGCAGTTCCATACCTAACTAGAGACACAAAAGATATGTATACATACATGCCCCAAGAGACAGATGTGAAAATGTTCACAGTAGTAGTCTGTGTGATAGTAAAAACTGAAACAATGCAATGTTCATCAACAATGGAATGGATAATTGTATTAAATTCATGTGTTAGAATATTATACAGCACTGAAAATGAGTATACTATTATATCTATATCCATGTAATAACATGAATGAACTCACAAACATATACGGGGTGTCCCAAAAATGTATACACACTTTGAATGATTATAAAGTCAATGTTTATTAACATATAGTTCAATTTCAAATTTTAAATGAATCTACAGAAATGAATAATTTTTTAAATCCTCACTTGAGGGTATTTTTTCCATTTATATTTTAGAGAGTGTGGAAGAGAGGGAGAGAAAGAGAGAGAAAGAGAGAGAGGGATAGAGAGAAAAACATCAATGTGAGAGAGACACATCAGTTGGCTGTGATTGGTTGCTCCCACATGTGCCCCAGCCCTTCGAACCTAAAACCCAGGTATGTACCCTTTGACCGGAATTGAACCCGAGACCCTTTGGTCCGAGGGCTGACATTCTAACTACTGAGCCAAACTGGCCAAGGCCAGATTATTTTTTAGAGAGAGTGGAAGGGAGGGAGAGAGGGGGAGAGAGAGAAAAAAACCCCCATCAATATGAGAGAGACATATCAGATACATGGATTGGTTGTTTCCTGCAGGTCGGGGAATCTAACCTGGCTTGCAGGTTTGTGCCCTTGACCAGGAATTGAATCCGTGACCCTTTGTTGTGCAGGCTGACACCCTAACCATTGAGCACACTGGCCAGGGCATGCCAATGCCTGTTTTAAAACTGATGACCATTCTGATCCAGGCACTGCTAACATGAAGTAATGGAATCTCAAACAGCAAGAATCATTTTGTTCGGTATTTGTGCCCTTTTAATTCATTGACTCTTGCCTGTTTTGTACTATAAAGTGTATCTTTTATGTATCTTCATAAAAAAAAGTCTAGTGGCACTTTAGGATAAATTTTCTCTGTTCAAAATTTAGTCTGGCTTCACACATTATTTCAAATCATTTAAACCCAAAAAAGAGTGAAAATTAAGTGAACTTTCAGTTGTTAAAGGGTGTATACATTTTTTGGGGCCACCCTATCATTGAGTGAAAGAAGCTAGTCACAGGAGAGTAGCTCACGTAATTCATATAAAGTTCAAGTCCAGGGAGAATGAGTTTGTGGTTTTATAAGTTAAGATAGCATTTACCTTTGGTGAGAAGGGAGTTTTAGTGGCTGGCGGGAGTGGTTGCATGGGCGTGTCCACTGTGAAAATTCATTGCTTTGTACACTTTTCTATGTGTTATACTTAAATAATAAAAAAAAATATTTATAAAGATGCAGAGGATGGAAGCAATTGGTATAGAACAGTGGTTCTCAACCTTCCTAATGCCGTGACCCTTTAATACAGTTCCTCATGTTGTGGTGACCTCCAATTTCATTGTTACAAATTGAACATAATTAAAGCATAGTGATTAATCACAAAAACAATATGTAATTATATATGTCTTTTCTGATGGTCTTAGGTGACCCCTGTGAAAGGGTCATTTGACCCCCAAAGGGGTCGCGACCCACAGGTTGAGAACCACTGGTATAGAATGTCTTGGCTTTGCCATTTGGGAATTGGTTATGTGGAAAAGAGGGAGGTGATGATAACGTCCCCAATGTTTTTCAGACGCGCTGAGGTCAAGATTGTCCAGGGGCAGACTTAGCCTCATCTCTGAGCACACCGAGTGCTTTAGCATTGTCTCTCTGAGGACCAAACAGCAGTGAGATGGCCATTTCTGTGGCCCTTTCTCTCCCCTGGAGGCACCAGAGCTCCCCTGTCTCTGCCTTATCCACAGTACACTGTGCCAGCCCGTGCGGAGCGCTGTGGGCAGGAGGAGGGAGCCGGAGGAGTGTTCCTCTTCTCTCCCCGCTCCCTGTTCTTACTCTGCTGCAGGCAGCCGGAATGCTTGCTGGGGAGCCCACACCCACAGATGAAAAAGACAGAAGGACGTTTATTTTTAAAAAAGGACAGATGCAAATTAGGATTTTCTAGACTGAGACACAAATGCTAAGACTTCAGAATGTAGTGGGACACGGACGCCGTGGGCAGGAGAGAGGGCTTCTCGGAGAAGGCAAGAATTCCTTTTGTAGAGGCTGAATGAAAAGATGGTCTAAGGACTTTAGACAGGGAATGTCGTGGGCTGACTGTTTGTGTTTGCCCCCCACCCCATTCATATGTTGAAGTTCTCGCCTCCATTGTGGGGATGGCATTTGCAGAGGACGTCTTAGGGAGGTATTTTGATTTAGATGAGGTCATAAGGGTGGGAATCCATCATGGGAGTAGTGCCCTTATATCTACTGAATGGGGATTTTGTGTCCTTATAAGAAGAGGAAGTGACACAAGAGATACCTCTCTACACACATGCACATAGGCACGCACACATGCATGCATGCACACACTAAGAAAGGCCATGTGAGCTCACAATGAGATAGTGGCAGGAAGAGGACCAGGAAGAGGACCCTCATGAGAACCGAATCTGGCATGTTGGCCTTGGACTTCCTAGCCTCTGTGAGGAATAGATATCTGCTAAGTCCCCTGCTGTGGTATTAGAGCAGCCCGAGCTGAGACAGGGAAATAAATGTCACCAGGTTCGACATCTCCGATCCTGCGTCCTGGAGCACAGCCGCCTGGTCCCTGGGGGCGTTGGTGGCGTGCCATTGGCTGGGGCCACTCAGCAGCCCAGGCATGTCCATCGTTGTGAGCATGGTGGTTGAGTTGAAATAAAAATTACCTGCGTGAGCCCTCGGGTTTCAGTCCGGCCCCACCTTGGAAGTGGGCGAGTCTAGGAGAGAGATGAGAAACACTTGGGTTGATGGGAACGGAAAGATTCAGATGTGCACGCCAGTGCCCTGATGAGCTCCACTCCCAAGCCAGGGTGTCCCTTTGAATTCTGCTTGTTGTTTGTCTGATCAAATAAGTGAAAAACCTTGCTGAACCCTAAACCAATGATCGTAAAAAATTTTCTCTTGATTCTTAATGATTGCTGCTTTTCATGTATCAGGTCAGAGTTGAAAATTCTTCCCTCTGATTTAACAGACAGTATGTTTCCGTGGTGCAGACTTTCCCCCATATATTCACACCAGTAAAGTAGTTCCAGTCGCTCTACTTCTTGAGAAAAGAATACCGGATTGTTTGCGTTGTGAAAAAGTAGAGGAAGGTCACCGCCTGCCCTGCACTCCGCTATGCTCTGCTCTGAGCCGGCAGTTCTACTCCAGCGGTTCGAGAGTCTGCTGCTGCCACCACCGGCTCTCTGCGAAGCAGCCAAAAATAGGCGCAAGCTCAGTTGCTTCCCGTGGTGTCTCTGCGAAGTGTGTCATGAGGTTTCTTTGAATTGGGAGGTTTTCCTGCTCATTTGGGGAGCAGCTGAGGAGACTGGCAGAGGTCCTGCCTGCCACAGGGATCCAGGCTGCTCCCCAAGGCAGTGCAGGGGTTTCTTGCTCCCCCAAAGTCAGTCTTTCCCCACAGCAATGTGAAACTATCATCTTTATTAAAAGAAGTATTTTTTTTAAATTGTATTCATTAAAGGTAAGAAAAATCCACTGTAGTAGTGGCACAGATAGAGTTTTTGTGAGGATTAGATGAGTTAATACACGTGTAACATTTAGATTGTGCTTGGAATACAGTGAATCCTCAACAAATGGTGGGCTAGCCACTGCTGGGTGCTTCACCTGCAGAACCTTGACTCCTCACAATAGTTCTGCAAGGTAATATTTCCTGTTTTATTGATAAGGAGGAAGAGCCCAGGGAAGTTAAGTAATTACCTTAAGGTCACACAGCCGCTGAGTGGCAGTGCAGGGGACTGAATCCAAGTCTTTCTCCTTCACCATTTTCTCTCTGTGACCATTTCTCATACTGGGGTCTGAGCCTCCCAGGAGGTTTGGGAAGTTTTCATGGGGGTTGTCTATGGTTTCATAGTTGAAAAATACAGCTTTATGCAAGGGGTTGACAAATAATTTTCTGTAAGGTGCCAGAGAGTAAGTGTTTTATGCTTTGTGGATCATACAGTCTCTGTTGTTGCTACTCTATTCTTTCGCTGCAGCTCGCACCACAGGCGATACTTAAACAAGTGTGTATGCTTATGTTTTAATAAAACTTTATTTACAGAAACAGGTGATGGGTTGGAAAGTTAGCTGGCCCCTGCTTTATTCCATGCTGCCTTCTGTTGTCTTCAAGCCCCCACCTCCCAGGGTGTTCCCATTTCTCTGCAGACAGCGTCACTGTCTTGGAAGCCTTCTACTTTATCTGCTTTTCAAAGTCCGGCATTTGACTAATGCTTGAGTGGCTACTGTGTGCTGGACACTGGGGACAGGGCAGTGGCCAGAGCGCAGTTCCAGATCTCCTGGAACTAACATTCTGGTGGGGAGACAGACAGATGTATGCCAGGTGGTGAAGGGTAAGAAGAATAAGGCATGAGTTCGGAGAGTGACAGGGCTGCTGTTTTATATGGAACGGTGAAGGAAGGGCTCTGCAAAGGTGACACTGGAGCAGAGGCCTACAGGAAGGGAAGAAAGAAACTACACGGCTGTCTGGAGGAAAAGTGTTCTGGGAAGAGAGAACAGCAAGTGCCAAGGCCCTGAGGCAGGCCTGTGCCTGGAATGTTTGAAGAGCATCCAGGAACCCAGAGTGGCTGGAGTGCAGGGAGTGAGGGACAGCGTGGTGGGAGAGAGGCAGGCTGGTAAGGGGCAGTTCACGTGGTCTTGTAGGTCACCCTAGAACTTTACAGCAGTTAGTCACTGGGAGGCTTTGAGTGTCATGATCTAACACCCACTACAAAGGATCCCTTTGACTGCTGGGTGAGGAGAGGCTGTGCAGTGAGTAGGGGTGGATGCCAGGAGCCTCACTAGGAGGAGGATAGTGGAAGAAGTCCAGAGATTTTGAGTATGTTATGAAGTCAGAGCCGTAGGCTTTCTTCACAGATTGCAGTGGGATGGGGAGGAAGAAAGGGGCCACAGCAGATTTGAGGTTTTGGCCAGAGCAGCTGGAAGGTAGGAGCTTCCCTTTGCTGAGATGGGAGGGCTGCAGGAGAGCAGGTTTGTGGGCAAGATGAGGGGCTCGGTTTGAATGTATTAAGCTGGCTGTCAGTTGGATATCCAAGTGCAGATGTCAAGTAGGCAATGGATTTTCAAGTTTGGAGTTTAAGTTGGGGCTATGCAGTCTGGAGTCAGCAAAGGATGGGTGGTCTTTAAAGTCATGAGCTGGCTGGGGTGGCCCAGGGAGTGAGTGCAGAGAAAGGTGGGCTAAGCTGGAGGCCATCGGCAGCCCTGCTCCTTCCTCTGAAATTGTTGGTACGTCGGCTCCGCCTGTGAGAAGTGTGGGCACCTCTGCCCTGTGTGCTCTGCCCCAGGCTGCCCTTCTGACCCCTCTCGTGTCCCTCTGTTCACCCTCACTCTGCACATGCGCACAGCAGAGTGAGTCTGAGTCTCCACGGTTCTTCCCACCCAGGAGAGCCATCCCTTTCCCGACATTATGTAATGAATGTGTAGCCACTGTGCTGAAGACATGAGAACACTAGAGAGATGTGGTCCTTGTAGTGTGAAGACTTACATCTTTTACAAATGATCCCTTCTGATAACAAAGAAGGGGCTGGAGATGTGATCAGAGACCAGCTGTGGCCTTGCAGTCTGGTGGCTGCTGTGATGTGGGGCGGGGTGCGGGGTAGTTCAGTAACACAGGATCACATTAGGGAGGGGTAAATAGCAGGAGTGGGTGAGGGAGTCAAGTTTTAGCTGTGAGGGAGGAGAGAGGGACTGGAGAAGGGATGAGGCCCGCTGGTATGTGGCCCTGCCCAGGGTGAGCTGGTCCCCAGCAATGCCGCAGATGTCTTGGGGTTGTCTGTGTGGACCTAGGAGCCACATTCTAACAGAAAAGGGAATCCCACAGAAGAACTTCAGCAGGGCGCCCAAGGTACTGCTGGGCCCACCCCCAACAGTCTGAAATGTAGGCAGGGCAAACAGCTTTCTCTTATGTCAAGTCAAATCAACTGGTAGTGCCTACCTGGGGTGCAGCCTTGTGGTCAGGTCTCAGAAGAAAGAATGCAGTGATTGATTAGTCATGTCTACCAGGGAGTGTGTTGGGTTGGGTTTGCCATTCTGGTCCTGGAGAGCTGTCTAGACCACCGGTCGCCAACCTTTTGGACCTCGTGGACTGGTTGGTGACCACTGGTCTAGACTGCAGGAGTGCTTGGCAGTCCCCAAATACCGTTGGGGTATCGTACTGCGTGAACCAGAGACCATGTTAGAGGAACCAACTTAAGTGCAAGCAAACTAAATCTATTAGCTTTTTTAAACGTCACAGGTTTTCTCTTTATACTCTGGAGGAGACCCTTCGCATTGTTGTGGTCTGTGTTTTACATCATGGAGTGAATTACACAGAAGCTTCTAAAGAAGCAAAAACAAAGCATCCGAGAAAAAGATATCCAGAGTAGCAGGAATTTCCTTCACCAAAAGGAAGTAATGTTTGTGAGAGTATTTCGAGCACGGTGAAGTGCTCTATAAATGTAAGGACTCATAATTCTGCATTGCCCGAGGAAAACCAGCTCAGCCATAATGCTAACAATCACAGAACAGACTTCATAGTACCTCCTTCCCCACAGTCAAGTTCCTCCCCTTGGAACTTGAAGAGACCCTCCGAGGGTGAGCTTCACCTGGTCTGGTAAAGTCCTTGCAGGCTGAAGGCAGGGACATGTGACTTTGCAGGGCCCATTGCCCATCATTAAAAAAAATATTTTTATTGCTTTTTAAGAGAGAGGGGAAAGGAGAGGGAGAGTGAGAAACATTGATGGGAGAGCCAAACATCGATTGCCTGCCTCCCGCACACCCCCGCCGGGGATCGAGCTACAACCTGGGCATATGCCCTGACTGGGAATGGAACCAGCACCCTTTCAGTGCATTGGACAATGCCCAACCAACTGACCCACACCAGCCTGGGCCATTGTCCATCATGTTGATGGCCAGTTTATCCAGTAGGGATCTGGCTTGTGAAAAGTTGGCTGTGGCTGCCAGTGCTTGTGCGAGTTGGCTTCCTATGCAGAGGCCAACCTAGTCACTGGAAATGATGCGGCAGCTGGGTAGCCGCTGGTTATGGGCACATTCTCCTTCCAGCAGGGAGGCCTCCTTGGGAAGCCACGTCAAGGTCAGGAGGGTCTTGGTGACTGCAGATCAGACTGTATTTCTTGCCGTCCCAGTCCCTTGGAGGCTCAGTACCACCTGGTGAGTGAGTGTGGAGTTGGAGCAATGAGGTGGCTCCCAGACATCAGCAGGCCTATCCTCCAGGGGTGACATTCCCTGTTCCCTCCCCTGCCATTGCAGATCTGATTCCATCTAGGTCACAAATGCTTTGGAGTATCCATATCTTTGTAAGATTCTGCTGCTTCTGATTTATTCCAAAGAGGTATATATCCAATTATTTCCTATTTTTTGAAGAGGTGAAAAATTACAAACAATAAGGTACAAATAATTTTCCTGTTTGTGTTTGATAGAAACAGCCTATGAAATACTCATCCTTAGTTAGCATCCAAATAACTTTTGGGTTGGTGGATAATTTAAGACTCTTCAAGAGGAGGGTTTGAGCCATTGTCCTTGGCTTCGGTATGCTGTACTCCATTGACAGAGAAACTTGATTAGTTGTCACAAACGGCACTAGAAGTTAGTCTGTCAACTGTGTGGGGACCCCTGTTTCTCTAAGAACATCGATGCAGCCGTGAATGATGCAGGGCTGGCTGGCCTATGCCACACCCCGTTATTGTAGGGTTTCTGCACGGTGTCCCTGGCGTAGTGGTCTGGATCCAATCAAGAAACAGAAACCACAGGGATTTAAGCAGGGTTAGTTTAATATGAAGAATTATTAAACTATAATGAAAAGGTAATTATAGCATATATGACAACTCTCTATGCTGCCCCAGGGCTGAGGAGGGACCCCAGGAAGGACAAACTTGGAAGGGCCTCAGACCTTGTTGACTGTCCTGGATGGCAGGGAAGCTCATTGGTTTAGTTGGTCTGCAGTCCCTAGGCTCACCCCTAGGGTTCAGGCAGGGCGCTGGTGTGGGCGTGCAGTGCAGTGGGCACCCATGCAGGCAGGAGGCCTGGAGCACAAGGGTCTCTGTCCAGAAGGCTGTGCTGTCAGGGGGACCCCAGAGACAAAACGGGGTAGGCGATGAGTGAGCAGAGGGAATCGGGTGCCAGTGTGGGCAGGAGGCCTCGGGGCCGTGTCTGCACTAAGAGGACTGAGTCGGGTGGGAGGTCACTGGGAGACAGAGCCCACCAGATGTCCTCACGCCATGCCACCCACCTGCTTCCTGCAGCCCCGTCAGCACCCTCTGCGGAGACAGCTTACTTAACATTGTGCTGTGTGCAGGAGACCTGATGGAAGGAATTCCTTTTATTATTGTGGAGCATGTACCAAAGGGTGAATCTGGAGCTGAGAGAAATACATTGATAACTGGCCTCCTTGGGTCCCCCTTTCCTGCAGCACCTGTGGCCCCAGGACGTCTGAGGGGATGTAGGGTGTCCCCTATCTCTGGGCTGCCCTTTTGCCTCTCCAGCCTGGCTCTCCCAGGGGCTGGCTCTCCTATGAGACCACAGCTTCCCCTTGGAGCTGGGGCAGCTAGCACCGCGGTAGGGAGGACCATGGCTCTCTCCAGGCCTGCTGGAGGGATGTGTGTGTCATGAACCGGCTGCCGAGGCCAGCACTCTTGCCAAAGGTGCTTCCTGACTTGAGCGTGAGGTGCTTTGGTTGGCAGAGTGGCATCTCTGCTGGCTCACAGAGGGCACCTCCTTCTCCCCCTCTCTTCTCAAGCCAACCAGAGGTGCCAAATACTTGGAGGATGTGCGCCTGCAGTCCTGGGCTACTGCTCCGATCACAGCTCGGCAGTCCCTGGAAGGAGGGTATCTTTATTGGCACACTTCAGGCACGAGGGCAGGTCTGTGCCTGTCACTGTGAGGGCTGGACCTGCTCAGAGTCAGATGCCACTTCCTTCATGAGGTCTTGCCTAACCTACCCCCATCCCCCCACAGGTGCTTTCTCACACTCCGGATGGGGCTTGCTCTCTCTGATTCCCACGTAAACTTTTATTGCATGTGGTCCCCTTATAGCAACATCAGCATCACTGGGCTCTTGTTAGGAATGCAAAATCCTGGCCGTGCCCCCCCCCCCCCCCCACTGAATTGGAAGCTGCATTTCTCAAAATCTGTAGGTGATTTTGATCCAATTTGAAGGTTAGGGGAGCACTGATCAAACCACCCTGGGTGTACTAAAAGAAATAAATATTTTCACTGATTACCTTTTAAATCATACTTATTCATTAGGAAAAAGTGGGAAATACAGAAAAGCCCAGAGATTGACACTGACATGAGCAGATGCTCTGGAGGTCATTATTGATGTCCCTGTCCCACCTCTGTTCTAGGAGGAGCTGTATTCAGATGCCCAGGTTTGGAGACAGGAGTCATGTTTTATACAACAGCTCACACCATGTCTTGCACAAAGGAGGTGTTCAATAACTTTTTGAGGACACGGAAGGGGGAATTTAAGAATTCTCTGCTACTATAAAGGTAGAGAAGTGTTGTCCTTCGCATATTAAAGAGGCAGGTCGCCCGACTGGCGTGGCTCAGTGGTTGAGTACCGACCTATGATCCAGGAGGTCACAGTTCAATTCCAGGTCAGGGCACATGCCCAGGTGCTTCTCTCTCACCATTGATGTTTCTATCTCTCTCTTTCTCCCTCCTCTATGAAATCAATAAAAATATTTTTAAAAAAGAGACAGGTCAAGGCTGTTTGGGGCTAAGCTAAATCTTGGGGTAGTGGCCAGATGTCTCAGTCTGCAACCTCCATGGTTGGCTTTCCTGAGGGACAGTGAAGCTTGTTGCAAAAGCGCTGCGTGCAGCTCGCAGTCATGATCAAGATGCTCTGGAACAGGAAACCCACTATCTGACCTACTCTTAGAACGGTAACCGGTAATGTGACTACGTTTTACTAGAATTCTCCAGTGCGAATGGAGTGGGGGTGGGGAACGAGGGGATCTGTCTGCCTGCCACTCTGGCTCAGAGCCTAGGGACTCATTTAATTAATCCTGCAGGGAGCCCAGCAGCTGGTGAGAGACATCCTGAAGCATTCCAGAGTCCACCTTTAGCCCAGTCAGCCCAGCACCCCTGGCTGGGTGCCCCCGTCTTTCAGGAGCTGTTTCCGAGGCCTGTCCCCACTCTCAGCCTTGGGAGCAGCTGCACGTCCTCAGAGCCTGGTCTGGGCTCATGGATGCACATCGGAGTCACCTAGTAGAAATTAGTGTGACCTTGGAGTTATAATCTCAGGGTTCTAGACTCGTCCCATGTTTCTTAGCTCTGTCCCCTGTGTCCAACTTTGCTAGAGCTATTTCCTTCTGGGTATGTGCCAGAGACGGCTGTGCAGGGAAGTGCCTAGCTTGCTGTGTGTGGATGCTACTGTGCACACGTGTTCTCAGCCTCCAAGTGGGCAGGGACTTGGGTGCTACTGTGCTCCTTGCAGACTTCCGTTGCCAGGGAGTGGTGCTCTAAAGTGTCAGCACAGGGGTGTCAAGCGTGAATGGTTCCAGCCCATTTGGCCATTAGCTGCCATGAGCATACATGAAGGCGTGTGAGAACCAGGTGTGTTTGTGCACATGATGGTGTGGGCATCTTGCTGCAAGAATAGCATGCGTGTTGGTGGCAACCTTATAAAGACACAGGATGTGTTCATATACCAGACACATCTGGTGCTGCAGCATCTGCTGGCCACCTGGGGGTGATTACTGTCTGTCCTCAACCAAACCCTGAGGTGGCCATAAGAAACACTACGTTTAGGTGAATTAAGAAAATAAGCAGGCAGCCCTAGCTGGTCTTGCTCAGTGGATAGAGTGTCGCCCTGCAGACCCAAGGGTTGTGGGTTCAATTCTGATCAAGGGCATGCACCTCAGTTGCAGGCTCCCGTCCCTGGTCAGGGGCATGCAGGAGGCAATCAGTTGATGTGTCTCTCTCACATCAGTGTTTCACTCTGTCCCTCTCCCTCTCCCTCCCACTTTCTCTAAAAATCAATGGAAAAAATGTCCTCAGGTGAGGATAAAAAAAAAAAAAAGAAGCAGGCAGTCTTGCTTGTGTGTGCTCTTCTGTGAGAGTGGCAGCTATGAACCCTTTTCCAGAAACACCGAGTCCCATTACCTTGAGTGCCCAGCTGGAAAGGGACCCGAGCCTGAGTTGACTGCTGTCACAAACGTGCCACTGCTTGTGACTGAAGCCACTGGAATCTTTTGTGGGACCTGAAGAAAATTTACATCTTGATTTTTTAATATATTGGGGGTGACATTGGTTAATAAAATTATATAGGTTTCAATGTACAATTCTAATACATTATCTGTATATTGTATTTTGTTTACCCAAAGTCAAGTCTCCTTCTGTCCTGTCACCATTGATCCCCTCTTTACCCTTTTCTACCCCCCACTTCTCTCTGGTAATAAAAATACTGTTGTCTGTATTTATGAGGTGTTTTTTTCTTAATCCCTTTATCTTTTTCTCCCAACCTCCACCCCTTTGACACCTGTCAGCTTGGTCTGTGTCTATGAATCTGTTTCTATTTTGTTTGTTAGCTTATTTTATTCATTAGATTCCACATATAAGTGAAATCATATAATATTTGCCTTTCTCTGACTCGCTTATTTCACTTCATATAATACTGTCCAGATCCATCTATGCTGTCACAAAGGTAAGAGTTCCTTCTTTTTCACAGCCGAGTAGTATTCTATTGTGTACCACAGCTTTTTAATCCTCTCATCTACTGAGGGCACTTGGGCTGCTTCCAAATTGTGGTATTGTAAATAATGCTGCAATTTACCACCAACTGTATATAAAGGTTCCATTTTCTCCACATCCTCACTAACACTTGTTTGTTGAGTTATTTTTTTAAAATATATTTTTATTGATTTTTTACAGAGAGGAAGGGAGAGAGGGATAGAGAGTTAGAAACATCGATGGGAGAGAAATATCGATCAGCTGCCTCCTGCACACTCCCTACTGGGGATGTGCCCGCAACCAAGGTACATGCCCTTGACCGGAATCGAACCTGGGACCCTTCAGTCCGCAGGCCGACGCTCCATCCACTGAGCCAAACCGGTCAGGGCTGTCGAGTTATTGATAATAGCCATTCTGACAGGTGTGAGGTGATATCTCATTGTGGTTTTACTTTGCATTTCTTGATGATTAGTGATGTTGAGCATCTTTTCATATACCTCTTGACCATCTGTATGTCTTCTTTGGAGAAGTGTTTATTCAGGATCTTTGCCCATTTTTTAATTGGGTTGTTTGTTGTTTTGGTATTGAGTTGTTTGAGTTTTTTAATAAACTTTGGGTATTAACTTCTTATCAGATGTATCATTAGCGAATATATTCTCCCATACAGTGGACTGTCTTTTCATTTTGTTGATGTTTCTTATTGAATTTATTGAGGTGACATTGCTTAATAAATGTCAAAAACTTTTTAGTTTGATGTAGTCCCATTTGTTTATTTTGTGTTTTTTTTCCCCTTGCCCAAGGAGATATATCAGAAAATATATTGCTATAAGAAATGTCCACGATTTTACTGCCTATGTTTTATTCTAGGATTTTTATGTTTTCCAGTCTTACATTTAAGTCTTTAATCCACTTTGAGTTTATTCTTGTGTATGGTGTAAGAATAGACTGCCTTTACCCCATTGTATGTTCTTGCCTCCTTTGTCAAGTGTTAATTGACTGTAAAGGCATGGGTTTATTTCTGGGCTCTCTATTTTGTTCCATTGATCCATGTATCTGTTCTTATGACAGTACCTGGGCTGTTTTGGTTACTATGGCCTTGTAGTATAGTTTGATATCAGGTAGCATGATTCCTCCAACTTTGTTCATCTTTCTTAAGATTGCTGTGACTATCCAGGGTCCTTTGTGGTTCCGTATAAATTTTGGAATATTGGTTTTAGTTATGTGAAATATGCCTTTGGTATCTTGATAGGAATTATGTTGAGTCTATAGATTGCTTTGGGTAGTATGAACATTTTAATTTTTCCTATCCATGAATATGTTAAATGCTTCCTCTTACTTCTTCAATTTCTTTCAACTATGTTCCTCTGTTGTTGTGTTTTCCTTCTTATTCTTAAAGAAAATCCTTTAATATTTTTTGTAATACTTGTTGGTGGCAATGAACTCTTTTAGCTTTTTCTTGTCTGGGAAACTCTTTATTTCTCCTTCAATTTTAAATGATAGCCTTGCTGGAGAGAGTAGTCTTGGTTGTAGGTGCTTGCTTTTTATCACTTTGAATATTTCATGTCAATCCCTTCAAAATTTTACTGTGGATTTTCACTTACCAGAAAACATATTACATTTTCCTTGATTCCAAAATCTTGATCCTCAGCCGTCTTACATTGAAAGTTATTTTTGTATCACAGTTCAGATTCTCCAGACTCTCAAATGTGCCAACTCATAACCTACCTGGGGTCAGATACTGATAATATTGATTTTGGGTTATAGAAATGCACATCCTGCATAATGAATGAGATCCTCAAATCCCCCAGACTTGGTTATAGTGTTAGCCCCAGCTGCTGAATAACCCCAGAAGAGGTGATGACTTTTCTGCAAATATTTATCAAACACTAATTGAAGATGACAATATGTTTGGGGTGTTTCAAGGAATATTTACTTTGAGTGCATGGCATCCCAAATGGAAATTTTTGCACTTTTGCTGGCTCTTAGGAAGGCTGTCCTTCAGTGCCTGGCAGCTCCAGGAGAGATCTGTCCAAGAGATGTGTGGTCTTCTGCTCAGGAGCAAGGGTCATGGTTTTTTTCAATTAAAAATGGACAAGTTGTAATTTAGAAATACATGGATGCCTGTGGATTTTTAAGTTGGATTTAAAAAGCTGTGGCAAGGAGTACAGCGAGCTCAGTCTTTAATTATAGCCCTCACCAGCTTTGTACTTTGTCATGCCAGGTGGAGGAGCAACACCATGGAGCAGCACGTTAGGCCTCTCGCTATGGGCTTTCTGTCTGCTCTACAGAGTGGGGCGGCAGATGTGGACTTGGGTACCTGGGATGCTGGCGATCTTAAAGATGGCCCAAACATCAGTGAGGTATTAAAGATTAGAGTGTTTTGTTGAGGGGTTTCCGCTGATCACTAAACTAGGGCTGTCTGGCCATATAGTGCTTGCATTACTGAGGGGATGGAGTGGAGTAAAATACTTGCTGATTTGGAAATCCTCTGGTTATTGAGAAGGACAGTGGTGTTATATGTGGTTGAAACTAAATGAAGAAATGGAACATTTAACCATAGAGTGTTGGAGGAAAAAGGACCTTTGAGTTACCTGAGCCAGACAGTCATGGACATGAGCCAGGTAGATGGTGGCCCAGGGGACCTGGGTAGCACATGCCCCAAATAAAGGGTTGGTTCTGCTCAGTCCAGCCTCCCCGGGCCTGGAAGGAATGGCCCAGGGTTTCTGGATCTTCTCATTTGCCCAGGGGACCTGGGTAGCACATGCCCCAAATAAAGGATTGGTTCTGCTCAGTCCAGGCCCGGAAGGAATGGCCCAAGGTTTCTGGATCTTCTCATTCAAAAGAAACTGAAAACCTAAATTTTATATACAATCTGTTCTAAGTATTGGCAACTAACCAAAATATTTCACAATGCCATGAGGGTATACTGAGTGTGTCAGTGAGCTGTCAGCTTGCCCTCTGATGTCCACTGGTCTCCCTCATGCTACAGACGCAATGACCCGCTGACCCGGGTATGCGTTGGCTTGGTGGCAGCTGGAGGCCTGCAGGCCCAGTCTCTTGCATGCGAGGCTAGTTTTCTTTCTTCCCAAGGGCCCTTTCCCAGCACGATGAGGGTGTTCAGGGTTTTCTGGCTGCCAGGCTGCTCACCCTCTAATGTTCTTGAAAGAGCTTCCTAGAATCCACAGTCACGGCCAGCTGGACTTCCCTGAGGTGTGGCTTCCGCTCGCGGTGCTCAGTTCGCACATGCCAGGTGGATTCTTGGCCCGTTTGTGTGTTTTCCTACGATATCAGTTGACCTTCCCTGGGTGGGGGGTTACTCTCCACACACTTGGGCCCCGAGATGGGCTCGCTCAGTGTGAACACTGCGCACAAGTGTGGTGGGGTAGGAAGGAGCTGGTTACTGGGTGAAGAGGGAAAAGTTCCAAAGAGATTCAGATAACCCCAACCTCCACCCACTTCAGGCTCGTGCTCTTGGACCTCAGCCTAACCTGAGACTTATGCCCTCCTCCAGGGGAGCTACAGTTAGGTATCTTTGGCACCTGTTCTCAGAGTGGACCGCAGACCCCTGCAGCAGGTCACCTGGGGATAGTGGAGAATGAGCACGTCCTGAGCCCCTACCACCCACACCCTCAGGATTAGAATATTGGGGTTTGCCCCGGAAATCTCCCTATTAGACATACTCCCCAGGCTCTTGTGCACACAGAAGTTTAGGAATCACTGTTCTGGGGATGGCAGAGGCACTGGGCAGTAGGGCCTCCCCATTGATAGGCCCCCCACAGCAACGCAAGCAGATCAGAGGAACAGGCAGGTCAGCTGGCCCTTCCGGCTCATACCTCAGAACCAAAGGCAGGGTTCCATACAATGGAATATATATATATTTTAGTAATAAAGGGAATGAAGTAAATATTATGGCATGGGTTAACCTTGAAAACTTTAAATATCTTAAATTTTTTTTTATTGATTTCAGAGAGGAAGGGAGAAGGAGAGAGAGATAGAAACATCAATGAGAATCATCAATTGATTGCCTCGTGCATGCCCCACACTGGGAATAGAGCCCACAACCCGGGCATGTGCCCTGACTGGAAATCGAGCCATGACCTCCTAGTTCATAGGTCTATGCTCAACCACTGAGCCATGCTGGCTGGGTGAAAACTTTATACTAAGTGAAAGAAGCCAGTTACAAAAGACCATATATTGTATGATTCCATTTGTATGAAATGTATAGAATAGGCAAATATATAGAAGAGGAAAGTAGATTAGTGTTTTCTGGAAGCTAGAAAGGTAGTGTGTTGAAGGAATGAGGAGTTACTGCTAATGGACATGTGATGAAAATCCTATATAATAAAAGCATAGTATGCAAATTGTCCCCTTGACCGGGAGGTTGTCCAGGAGTTCTACTAGGGGGTGGGGCTGGCCGAGGGAAGGGAGGGAGTACCAGGCGGCAGCCGCTATCTCTCTCTCCCTCTCCCTTCCTCTCTGAAATCAATAAAAAATATATTTACAAAAAATGGAGGTGAAATGAAGGTATTTGTAGAAAATAGGAACTGAGGACATTCACTAAAGAAGGAAATGGATTCTCACTAAAGAAGGAAATGATCCCAGAAGCACAGAAATTCTGGAAGGAATGATGTGTAAGAGACAAGGTAAAAATTGGGTAAATTTGAATGAATAGTGACTGCCCCAAACAATACTATGTATTGAGGTTCAAAATATATTTTTTAATATCTCAAAAAGTATAGACTTCATTAAAGTGGTCTAGTGCCCTTAAATTGTCTGGACAGTGATACTCATTTATGGCAGGTTCTGCTGAGACAGGAAGCCATGTGGTTATCCCGGGTAAATTACCAAAAGTATTAATAACTAGGAATACGTAGAATAAAGAAAGGAAATATGGAATAATAAAAATAGTCCAACAAGGACAACCAAACCACTGACTTGAGGACAGCTGAAATCCCTTGACTGAAGAGGCCAGCAACCTTCTACAGGAACAAGGCTCTTTGTGCAATCCATCCACTATGTTTATAGCTATGCTTATTGTCATTGCTTGCCAGTGTTCTTCCGAGTCTTAAACAGCCCAATCTGAGAGGTGGCCACTGATTTACACGCGCTATCATTTAAAAAACAAAAAAGGGGGAATTTGCTGGAAGCCGGTCCATCCTTGCTGCTTGACACAGTCGCTGCAGGAAAGAAACATCTGCACAGCATATGTTTCAAGGGACCTGGCATATATAGCATATTGTTCTTAATATGTTTGCTCTCCTTAGTGCCATGTGTTTTAACCAAGGTCACCTCTCCGAGAAAGGTTGTTTCCCCAGGTGGGGATTTTTCCCCGAGGTTAGGGAGGGGATACAACCCCTTAATTAAGTGCCAGGCGGGTAGTTAAGCTACATAATCTTTACTCCCTGGAATGGAGATAAGAAACGCCCTAACCTTTGTAATAGAAATTGACAGGATTAAAATCGGCTGGTATAAATATAGATGTAACAAGACAATAAACATCAGATCCTGATCAGTTCCTAACCAGAACTCCGACCAGAACTTTGGCGGGAGATCCTGGCTAGAGGTCCTGACTAGGCTGCTGATCAACTGAAGGCTGTCTCCGTGTCATTCCTTCTTCGCCGACTCCGTCCACACCTTTGGGGACCCCTGGACCCGCTGGGGTCGGACCCCAACAAAAGGAAAAATAGAAAAATGCACAGTTGTAGAGGTATATTAATACACTTCTCTATAGAGCAAGCAGATTAAAAGCAGTAAGGACAGTAGTAAGGACTGGCCAGCATGGCTCAGTTGGTTGGGCATCATCCTGTGCACCAAAAGGTTGCTGGTTCTACTCCAGGTCAAGCCTGCCCAGGAGGTTGCAGGATTGATCCCCAGGAGGGTGTGCAGAAGGCAGCCGGATCAATGTTATGCTCTCACTTGGATGTTTCTCTCTCCCTCTCCCTTTCTCTCTCTCTCTCTCTCTCTCTCTCTCTCTCTCTCTCTCTCAAAAAAATCAATAAACTATATTTTAAAAAAGCTCAAAAAATATAAAAAAGCAATAAGGACAGAAGAGACTTGAGGGTCCCTTTAACAAACTCTGAAGCTGTGGAGTACACATTCTTTCCACTGGGTCACAGAATAAGTTTCAAGAAATTTTATAGAATTGATATCACACAGGGTATATTTTCTGGCCATAAATTGAGCTAGAAATGAACAATAAAAAGATACTAGTAAATTTCCAAATATTTGGAAATTATGCAATATACTTCTAAATAACCCACAGGTCAAAGAAGAAATTAAGAAGAAATTTCCAGTGAAATTTAGAAACTAGTTTGGATCGAAGATGATGAATATATGGCATATCAGATTTGTGGGCTGCAGCTAAGCCCTAGTTAGAGGAAAATTCTAGTCTTAAATGTACAAAATTGAAAAGAAGAAGACGGAAAATCTTAAGATCTTAGACATTAGAAAAAAATACCAGCATATTAATCATAAAGAATGTAGAAGGAAGGAAATAATAAAGATAAGAGTAGAAATTAATGAGATAGAAAACAAACTTAAAATAATGGAAAAGCAATGTAATCAAAAGTTGGTTCTTTCATAAGACTAATAAGTGAATAAAGAACCGATCCTAAACTGTTAGAGAAAGAAATGGGAAAGCACCAATTACCAATGTCAGGAATGGAAAAGGGGGACACCCCTACATTCTCAAGACATGAAAAGCTAGCTGTTATCTGTGGGCACATCAATGCACTTGTGGGATTTCAACTGCTGTGTTTTTATTCACGCCAAGCCCCCAAATTTATTTTCCTATTCATTGTCATCACTTGCTTTAGACATAACACGTGAAAACTAAAAATCCCAATTTTATCCCCTCTCCCTGCCCCTAGTAGCTGTTTGTCTAATGTTTCCCATGTTTGTAATTTGCGCAAGCAAGAAACTCAAGGTTTTGTCTCTCTCTGTTGGATACCTCCACATTTGATCAAATACCACGTCGTTTGGACCTTTCCTTTCTCCCTCCCCTCTCTTTCCACTGCTTCTGTGATTGTCCCAGTGACCTTGAGATCACCCCCCCGCCACCCACCATTCCAGCAATGGCCTCTTCTTTTGCCTTCCCTTTCTGTCCCACCTTGCAAAGCTGGTCCTGCATGCATCTCTCTCTACAACCCTTTCACGGCTTCTGGTTGCCCTAGAATCAAGTCTAAAATCTAGAGGGGCCAGAAGGTTCCCCTCTGCAGCCCTTGACCTTCCTTCAGGCTTTTGCAGTAACTGACTCATTGTCCTCATGTCCCTGAACTCTCACCAGCTGTTGGTGATCTGTCCCATCCACAGCCCCGAGGGCCCTGGACCTGGCTGTCACACTCATGGCCCGCTCCCTAGGATGTGGCACAGTGCTTGGCCCAGAGGACGAGCACAGGAGAGGACCGGTAATTTGAATGAGCGAGCGAATGACAATAACGGATCCATAAGAATCCCGAATCTTAGTGCTGACATTATTTTTCAACTTGGCTGAAGTGAAACAAAATGGGAAAAGGTACCTGTAAACATAAGTCAGTCTAGTCCAGCCTTTCTCAAGAGAGAAGTTTAATGCATTTTTAGTTATTTATTTAATGATAAAAAGGTCTTTAAAAGAGTTCAAATATTTACCAGATTATCACACCCCCTCAGTTTAAGCTCTTAATAGGAGAAGTCTGGCCTTTGTCTTTCCTGTAGAACTTGGCAGAAACTTTTGCCTTTAGTTGGTGAGCTGTGCAATTCTCTTGACTCAAATAAAAACGTAGGGCTTGATTTGGAAATTGCCTAAATCCGTTTTAGGATGTCGGTTCTCTCACTGGGGTTGGTGGCCACTAAGAACACAACTTAGTAAAGGTTTCTGAGGAACTGAAATCCAACTGCTTTCAGAATCAATTTAGTGATATTATTTCATAACCCATGCATGCTGCATCTTTTAAAATATCCTCACATTTCACCCAAAAACGTTTATGAAAGTATCTGCAATGTATATGTTGTTCCAGATGGGCCCACAGGGATCGAAAACTATTAATATTATCTGTTGGGATGAGCCAACAGGACCTATTTTCTTCCGATGTCGTGTAAATTAGTTTCATTTGGTCTTTTTCTTAAGCAACCCAACCAAGTGTTACATGTATTTTTTGTACATGAAAAATGACTTCTTTATAGGAGCTGAATCATTTTTTATTGTGAATGTATTATAGACACAAAAGAGTAAACAGGAAGCGTATATGTAGCTTGCAGGATAATGAAGTGAATGCTATGTCCTTGCTACCCATCTTAGGAAATGGCAGAGGGAAGCCATGGCATCTGTGCCCTCAACCTTGTCCCTCTGCGGTGGGCATTATGGGTGTGGGGCACCTGGCTCACAAATGCGTGATGGTTGAGCCAGGGTTTTGTGTTCTTTAGAACCAGGAGGGACACATGGCACTGCTTGCGGGAAAGCGCTTTCCTAACCTCTTTTGCTTGTCAGTGAGGACCAGTTTCTTGTCTCTGCTGCCTTTAGAAGGAACCAGAAAGTTGAAGGAAGCCACAGGCTTCATAGCTGCCTAGCGACAGAAGCACTGTTTGCGGGGGAAATGGGTGCAGCTCTCTGAGAACTGCCAAGTGGTACCTGCCGACTGCCTTTGTGTGCTCTCAAAGCCAGATGAGCCTGAGGCGGGCGCTCAGGGGCTCACAGGGAACCCGGCCCTGGAGCTAGATGAGGCCAAGCAGCCCTTCCCTTCTGAGCTGGGAGCAGGGCCAGCTTCGTGGGTGTGTGACCAGTGCCACTGGTCAGAAGGGCCCTGTGCTTGCAGCTGCTATCTTGAAAGTCTCTATACTGTGATCTTTGGATGTGTGTGTTGTAAGTGAAGGACAATGAGACGATAAAACACTTTGGGGGCTTGGAGCCACAACTCACTCCTCCTGACCTCCCTGGGAGGGGCTCCCAGCTGACTGCTTTCCTACTCCCTGTGTTCCAGGCCTTTCCACCCAGCAACCGCTGCTGTCTTCAGTCTGCACATGGGCTTGGGCTCCGGGAGGGGCAGGGGCAGTGCCAGGCGTGTCCGCTCTGTGGCATCTGATGGCTGGGCATGGTGGTGGCATTCCTGCCTTGAGCTGGCAGTGTCATGGCACACTCAGAGGGCACCTTGGTGGGGTGAGCCTCTCCCCCACCACTGATCCAGGCACCGAGCCCTTCGAGTGTGAAATTGCAATCCCTGCTGGCCACCTGTTCGCTGTGGGTCTTTCCTCAGGGGAAGAGGAGCAACAACCATACACTATTTCTTACAAGTCTATGGTCTACGGGTGGTCCTTCTGGTTTGGGCCAGTTGGACCGATTTCGGCTGGACTCTCTGTGTCTGCCATCGGCTGGAGGGGCACCTGTTGGCTTGCCAATCCGGATGCCTCCTGCAGTGTGTGGCCGTTGGCAGGCTGTCAGGAGGGCAGCGGGAGTGACCAGGCACCCCGGAGGCTGGCTAAGCCGGGCTTCTTTGTGTGCGGGCAGAGGTCCAAGAGCAGCAGGAGAGGACAGCCCGCCTCAGTGAGCAAGTATCGCTCAAGTCTCCGCTCGGTCCCATCGGCTGCCTCATTGGCCAAAGTGAGGCACAGGCCAGCCCAGCTTCCAGGAGTCGAGAAGGATCCACCCCTTGATGGAAAGAGCGGCAGGACCCATTGCGAGGGATGTGGGTTCAGGGACAGGAGGAACCACTGAAATGACATAAGCAAATGCCATTTATTTGAGCGTTTCTTTATTGTCGTTTCTTTCACCGATCAGCATATGTTTTCCCACTTCTGAACTATTACCAAAATGAGCTTAGTTCTCAACCTGTGGGTCGAGACCGCTTTGGCGGTCGAACGACCCTTTCACAGGGGTCGCCTAAGACCATCCTGCATATCAGCTATTTACATTACGATTCATAACAGTAGCAACATTACAGTTATGAAGTAGCAACGAAAATAATTTTTATGGTTGGGTCACAACATGAGGAACTATATTTAAAGGGCCAGAAGGTTGAGAACCACTGGCTTAAAGGATAGTCCTCATGTGTGTTTATAGAATGGTTCCGCGTGAGTCTATTTCAGGGTCACAGTAAATTTTATTGCCGAGACTAAGGCCTGCTGTGGACCTGCTGCCAAACCCAGGTAATCATTAAACCTCCCAGTAACATGCCGCTTCACTGGGTCAGGGAAAGAGAAGAATATGTAAATCCAGACGTGACATCAGCCTTGTTTTAGATTTCCCCCCCTCCCCCGCCAGGATGAGGAGTCTGCCCTTTGTTTTTGAATGCAGTGTCTTCTCTGTAGGAGCGGTCTAAACCCCAAGCTGACCTTGTGCAACCTCGCTGCAAGGAGTGGGGGCGCTCTTTCCATGTCCCCAGAGATCAAAAGCCCATTTTCTTTTCTTACATATATGTTTATTGATTTCAGAGAGGAAGGGAGAAGGAGAGAGAGATAGAAACATCAATGATGAGAATCATTGACCGGCTGCCTCCTGCACGCTCCCCACTGGAGCCCACAACCCAGGCATGTGCCCTGACCAGAATCGAACCTGGGACCCTTCAGTCTGCAGGCCAACGCTCAATCACTGAGTCAAACCAGCCAGGGCGAGAGCACATGTTCATGGTTCGCTTTGACCGGGGAGGAGCGGCACAAAATTCCAGGATATTTGCATGGGTCCCTCCTTGTAGATCTGTGATCGATTCCCTCTAGAGCACCCTGCCCCCCACAGAATCCCAGCCGCTGGTTTACAGCCTGCAACCTGATCCCAAGTCTTCCTGCTCCGCCACTGTCACTGCCCCCAAACTTCCCTAACACCCGCACTTTATAACGGCCCTGTAACATTATCTTCCCGCCTGGCACCCGCGTTGTCTTATGTCCTGAAGTGCCCGCAGTGTCCTGGCCACTGAGCCTGGAGCCAAGAGAGGAGTGCAGGGGACCTGCTGCCAGGGGCTCAGGGTTGACATGAAAATCGTTGGAGTCAGGAAATTCCAGGGCCCTTAAGTCATCCGGGAAGACAGTTGACAGGAGAGGCCAAGGCAAGGGATCAGGTTGCCTCTAAGTGGGAGCTGAGGTTCCCGTCAGGAGCTGGTCTGGCAGGAGGTGTCTGAGCCTTCAGCCTGCAGGCAGAGTCTGGGTACTGCCGGCCGAATCTTCATAACGACCAGCTGGGAGCTAACGTCCACTCACTGCCTCTTCACCCGGCTGTACTCGTTTATAACTGCTATTAGGTATCCCCAACAAGTCTGAAGAATTCATTTAGTGTCCCTATGAATTGGTTTGTAAAAACGATACTTCAAGCGCCCTGGCCGGGAGGCTCAGTTGGTTGGAGCGTCGTCCCGTACACCAAAAGGTTGCTGGTTTGATCCCTGGTCCAGGCACATACGGGAGGCAACCGATCAATGTTTCTCTCTCATGTTGATGTTTCTCTTTCTCTCTCTTTTTCCTCCTTCTCTCCTCTCTAAAAAAAAAATAAAATAAAAAAATCAATTAACATATCCTTGGGTGAGGATTAAAAAATACCTAAAACCTCTCCCCAAAATATTGACACAATTTTTCAATGTGTCAGTCCAGCAAGGAAGCCCTTTCTGCTAACTCCTTGGCTCATGTGATGGTTTAAATATTAAGCTCGCCTGTCTCGGGTGTCATGTTGAGGTGGGGTTTGTATCACAGGATGGGGGTGGGCAGTGTGTGTCGATTCCTTTGGTGTCTTCACAGGCAGCCGTGTTGCTGGGGCCCCTCTGGTGCCCACGTGTTTGGGCTCCCCAAAGGCGGTGGCGTCTGACCTTGCCCCCTTGCTCTAGCCCTGCCGTGAGGACTCCACACACACACTTCTTGAGGGGTCAAAAGGCACATACATAGTCACATTTTCTGTTTTAGTTGAAGGACTTGCGAGCACAGATGGCTAAACTATTAGGCAGGGCCAGCGGGGTTGTGACACTGGCCTGGGAGGTAGTGACAGCCTGTCTCCGGAAGGGGGACCGGGGCGGTTTCATGGAGGATGCTTGGGTCACGGAGGCTGAGGCTGCTAATTATAGAGGAGGAATAGAACTGAGGGTGAACTTCCACACATTTGGACAGTTGGTTTAAAATGGCTTTTTGTTCTCTTCTGTGTCATTCTTACTCAATAAAATGATCTTTGAGGGAAGGAAGCATTTATGTGTTCCTTGGTGCCCAGCCTGTGCCTGACATATAATTTGGTTGGAATTGACCTATGGAAATGGTCATGGCTAATGAGGCCCTGAATGTGAGGAGAGGCGTGAGGAGAATAGGCGGTTCTGCTGTTTCGGGATTCTGCTGTCAGAGGCTGAGAGGTGTGGGGCTTCCTGTTGTGGTCCAGGGCTGGCTGGGAGCATGGGGGGCCAGGGTGAGTGTTGAGGAAAACCAGATATTCACCTTGGCCGGCTGGGAATAACATCGGAAGGGCCTGTGGGGAGATGATGTGCCAGATAGCCAGAGTTGCCATAAGGGCTGCATCTGCCAGCCACTAGGAATCCCCACTTCCCCCTAACTAAGAACAGCATAGGGCTGGGGCGGGGGTGGAGAGGGCTGCAAGCCTTTCATGCACCCCATGCTGTCTCCACCTTAGGCACCTCAAATTAGCGACCTGGGAGGGCCAGAAGCAGAGTGTGCTGGAGTGGGCCTGGGGGGCTCGAGAAGGCTGGTGGGTATTCTCGGGGGTTCTGTGAGCCAGCTGTTCAATATAGCTATTATTAAAGATTTAAGGATATACCTGTACAATTAATAAGTTCTATTAGAAACAAAGATAATAATACTTACCTGACAGGGGAAATACCATGATCACGAAGGTGGTTTTCCCAGGGCGAGGCTTATCCATTGCACTCCGGATGTGCTGACCCCTGCGATTTCCCCAAATGTGGGAAACTCGACTGCATAATTTGTGGTAGTGGGGGACTGCGTTCGCGCTCTCCCCTGGAAAAAAAAATAAATAAAAACAAAGATAATAAAGATAATAAGGTACAAACTTCCAGTTATAAAATAAACAAGTCACTGGGATGTAATGTACAGCCTGTTGAATATAGTCAGTAACATCATGATAACTTTGTACGGTGACTGATGGTTACTAGACTGATTATGGTGATCACATCGTACATTATATTAATGTCGAATCACTATGTTGTGCACCTGAAACTAATATCAGATTGTATGCCAACTATACTCCATAAAAACAACAAAAAATAAAAAATAAAGATAATAATAGCAACTCAAAACATGTCACTTCCTAAATGTTTTATTACATTTTACTACTCCTCATCCTTTTGAGTTTTCTGACATCTCTTGTACCTGATAAACATACCATATACTGGTTAGTTGCTGCACATCTTGTGCAACCCCACGCTCAGTGACTTCACGCTGCTGGCTGACATGGGCTGCGGTGGGAGAATTTATACCACATACCAGTGCACAGGCTGTCCCTATCCCCCTGGGCTCTTGCCGGATCTGCGGGTGGACTACAGAATGACTCAGACCCCCTCGAGGAGAGGCAGAAACGCTCTACCCCAGCGGTGGGGAACGTCCAGCCCTCGGGCCATATAAGGCCTTGGAAATAATTTGGTCTGGTCCTGCCAAGACTTTAGGGTTGAGTTAATTAAATGTCTGACCAAATATAGCAGGCTAATTTTTAAGTTGATAATTTTGTATGGCCCGTGAATGATGTAATAAATACCCAAATGGCCCTTGGCAGAAAAAAGGTTCCTAACCCCTGGTCTACCCAAAAGCTTTCTCTGGGCTCACCTGTTTCTAGGGGCTGAAGCCCAAGAAATTTTTATGGCCTAAAGGGCTTTCATTACCCCCACCTTCTAGGCTGTTGATTATATGTGGGATTAAAAATAAACAAATGTGCGGATACTATCAACACAACAGATCAAGTAGCTTTCTTAGTTAACAACATCTGTAGGAGTTAAAAGCAAGAATGAGCAGCTGTGAGTCCAGCCGTCCACGTGGTCAGTGTGCATGTTAGCAGGTCCAGGGTCTCATGGAATTTTCCACCTGGGAAGGATAAAGTCGGATTTCAGTCCTCAGGAGACCCTGGGCCCAGGAGATGCCTCTGCAGGAAACCATTCCTGACTGCTGGTTCCACAGGTGGGGGGAGCAGATCCCTGTGTGTTTCCCCAAAACCATGGGTGCACCCCTGATACCTCAGAACCATGAATTTGGCCAATTTGATTCCTGGGTTAAATGCTGTCTCAGATCAGATGATCCGTCTGTGCCAGTCAAGAATGCTGACCCTTACCAGCACGCCCTTAGAGGAACAGTTTGTTATTAGAGAAATCAAACAAGTGAATCAAATAGGATTAACCCCTTTAAACAATTTAACTAGGTGTTTCTTACAAATAACAAAGAACAAATTCCTTTCAATTTGTTGAGGATAACCAGAAACACGGACCTGCCCGGTCTCTAAAAAAAAAAAAAAAAAAAACACCAAAAAAAAAAAGAAACCCCTCATCAAACTGTACAGTTTAAAATCTATGCAATCTAATGTAAGTTCTATTTCAATAAAGTTGATTTTACAAGGGGGGAGCAGATCCCTGTGTGTTTCCCCAAAACCATGGGTGCACCCCTGACACCTCAGAACCATGAGTTTGGCCAATTTGATTCCTGGGTTAAATGCTGTCTCGGATCAGATGATCCGTCTGTGCCAGTCAAGAATGCTGACCCTCACCAGCACACCCTTAGAGGAACAGTTTGTTATTAGAGAAATCAAACAAGTGAATCAAATAGGATTAACCCCTTTAAACAATTTAACTAGGTGTTTCTTACAAATAACAAAGAACAAATTCCTTTCAATTTGTTGAGGATAACCAGAAACACGGACCTGCCCGGTCTCTAATTGAAAAAACAACTAAAAAAAAAAAAAAAACCACCAAAAAAAACCCCCCAAAATCCTCATCAAACTGTACAGTTTAAAATCTGTGCAATCTAATGTAAGTTCTATTTCATTAAAGTTGATTTTCCAAAAAAATAAAAAAAAGGATCAGCAGCCTCTTAGAAGTGCTCATTCTAGACGAGAAGATAGTCTCAGCTCTCTTGTTGAGGATAATAAGCATAGCTTTTCTATCAAGAGAATAATTCCTTGTTTGAAATCTCACTGCGGAAGTGTTATCACATGTTTATTTAGTTATTTTAAAGTAGCCACATGTTCGCCTCTGTTTTTCCCCAACCGCCTGTCATTTTGAAATAAGAGCCTAACTCAGCAAGTAGGTGAATAATAAGAGCCACCCTACAGCCTGAGAAATCAAGCATGCAGTTATACATTTGGGCTTCCTCGTCATGTCATTTTAATCTTTGGTAAAATTATTTCCCTTTATTTTTATGTGTCTTGATCATTGTAAATGTCATGTGATGCTGCTGTAACAATCAACCTCAAAATCTTCACAACTCACTGCCACAAAGGCTCGTGTCTTGCTCGTTTTGGTTCAGTGGAGGCGGGGTAGCAAAGGGCTCTGTTTTGTGCAGCGATTCAGGAACCTGGGGCTCTGGTGGATTCTAGACTTTGGAGTCCTCCGCTGGCCCCTCTGTATCTGGCCGCAGGCAAGAGATGAAAAGTGGGACGTTGTGCAAGGGTGTTGTGGCCAGGGGTTTTGGGGGCCTTGTTCACTTTCACTCACATTCCATTGGTTAGTACTCAGTTTCACGGCTAAAAACCAACTATAAGGCTGGGATATGTGGTGTGTGTGTCCAGGAGGGAAAGGGAAGGGGGTTGACAAACACATGGCACACCAGCGGAACACTCAGATGCCATAAGCTATATATTGCAAGATTGATATTTGTAAGTCCTTCGTAGATCTCAGGCCATAGAAAGGATCAGAACTTTGTGGTTGAGTGCATGGTCAAACAGCTGGTATCCAAATCCCAGCTCCATCATTACCAGATGGGGCATCTCTTAGCTTCTCTCTATGCCTCAGTCTTTTCATCTGTAAAGTGGGGATAGTAATAGAAGTACGGTCCATGTCAGAAGCAAATGAAGCAACATAGGCAAAATGCTTAGAATTATGCATGAACATAATAACAAATAAGTATTTGTTAAATACATTAAAAAAAACCTGAGACTAGTAACCTGGGACCTCAGGCCCTCTGTGGTATGTTGTAATTTGGGTAGCAAAATGCTTAGAATTATGCATGAACATAATAACAAAGTATGTTAAATACATTTAAAAAAACTGAGACTAGTAACCAGGGACCTCAGGCCCTCTGTGGTATGTTGTAATTTGGGCGTGTTGTCATCCAAATGGAGAATGTTTCTTTTAGCTCAGTTGTTTATTGAGCAGCTATTGATTGTACCGTGCCAAGCATGACAGAATCTGAGTAAGCAGGCTTCTCACTGAATCAAAGGAAACAACATGTTTTCCCATCAAATTTGCCTTTGAAACTCTGGGACTCTCAATCCACGTTCACACCAGCATTGTGATCTTGGTTCCCACTCCCCACATCCATAGATTCTCCTGGGCCCCTCAGAGTGCAAAGTGGCACTGGCCCAAAGGGCTCCTTCTCCACCCCCGTCGACATCCATTGGGCCCTGTCAAGGCCACTCCCTTAATAGGTGTCGTATCTGTCCACTCGGTAGGCAGTCTGCTTCCAATCTACTCACAGGAACACGCTACCTCCTCCAACTATGATCTGCACTTCAGAATAATGCTTGATTAAAAACCCACATGGGGCAACATGCAGTGACTGCTCCATGCAGCGTCCCCCTCCCAGGAGCCGGCTGGGCTGACCAGGCTCTTTCTCTTGCAGCTCGACGACTGCACGCTGCAGCTCTCCCACAATGGCACCTACCTGGACCTGGAAGCCACCCTGGCAGAGCAGCGGGACGAGCTAGAAGGCTTCCAGGATGACGCTGGGTAAGAGCCACAATTGTCCCTGCTGACTGGTCCTGATCTCCCAAGAAATGGGGGGAGGGGCCCTGAAATATTTTGGAGAAACCTTTGGCCTTCTCTTCACTCGCAGTCACACAAAAAGAAGGGAGATGCAAGTGACACCTGTAGTCACAGCAAACTCTTTTGCATTTTGAGTAACTCATTTTTTTTAATAAAAATTTTATTACAGTTGACATTCAATATTAGTTTTAGGTGTACAGCACAGTGGTTAAACATTTACGTAACTTACAAGGTGATCCCCCGATGAGTCTAGTCCCTACCTGACACCACCTATTTGAGTAACTCTTCTTGACAAGGCTACTCAGGGGTAGGAGCATTTCTGGTATAGTTTAATTAAGAATATGGTATTTACATCCTGTTCTCTTTCTCTTAAGCCAAATATAACTACATTAATATTTTTAAGATTTTAGTGGATTGACAATTGTTTTAGACATTGTTTTTAATGACAACTCATTGGATATATAGTTTTCTTGCCAGATGCCCTAGTAGATCATGTTGTATTATATCATCTTTTGAACTCATTACAGTGGAAAAAACAATTATTATGTTAACTAACATCAAATCACTTTGAGCCTATCTAGAATTGCTTAGTACTTCTGATTGCTCAGTCTGAATAAAGCAACACACATACAAAATCAAAGATGTGTCCAGAAAATAAAATCTCTGTAGGAATATACTTATACAATCAACCATTCCTATATTTATTAGATTACTAGAGGCCTGGTGCATGCAATTTGTGCACTTGGGGGGGGGGTCCCTCAACCTGGCCTGTGCCCTCTGGCCCGTTTCTGTGGGGAGTGGGCCTAAGCCGTCAGTCGGACATCCTTAGCGCTGCTGCAGAGGTGGGAGAGGTGCCTGCCACTGCCTCTGCGCTCACCAGTTGTGAGCCTGGCTTCTGGCTGAGCAGCGCTCCCCCTGTGGGAGTGCACTGACCACCAGAGGGCAGCTCCTGCGTTGAGCATCTGCCCCCTGGTGGTCAGTGCAGCCCCCTGCCTTCTTCTCTATCCCTCATCCATCTTGAGCCACATATATCTCTGATTTTATCACCTTCCTCCTTAGAAAACTTCAGGGGCTCCCTGTTGCTTTCCCAATAATGCCCAGCTATTTTGATCTGGTGGTCAGAGACCTCCCCAACAGTTGTTTAGACATTACCTTGCTTGAGTTAAAAATATGTTACTGTCAGATAAATATTTTCAGAGAATACTAAGTTTTCATGAACAGCTCAAGGGAAAAAAATGGGAACCTGTTAGTGTTAGTCTCCTACCTGACTCCGCTATGTACTGATGACTTCCTGGATTTCCCCTGTTTTATTACAATTTATGGTCCATTTCCCCTAATTGTCCCTCTGCTGCTAAAACGAGGTCAGAACTAGACCTGTCTGACTATCCAGTGCCTAGCATTTTCTCAACACCTTATAGGCACTGAGTGAATGCTGGTGGCCGGTAAATGAGAAGATCCCAGGATGGATTCCTGAATGTCATGACCATGAGCACCAAGAAAACCAGGGTCCTTGGTGGGAACCAGCAAGGTTCTGTGAGGACGCCTTTCCTGTCTTTGGAGTGGTTCCCAGGGCCACACCAACAGTGCGTGGGGAAACACCTGGAATTTGCCATCGGCTGTACACATGTGAGGACTGTCATTATTAGCTCACATCAGATTCTACTCATCATCACTTAAAAAATGACTGCACAGGCATGCCTCATTCTACTGTGCTTCATGGATGTTGCCTTTCTTATAAACCGAAGGCAAGGTCCTTCACCAGCAAAAAGATTACAACTCACTTTATTGCGAGGCTTGTTTTATTGCAAGACTCTTATTGCCTTGGTCTGGAACCAAACCCACAGTATCTCCCAGGCTTGTGGGTACTCCCCCACCATCCCAGGAGCATCTGGGCAAAGGCACTTTAGGTTCTACTGAGGATGTACATTCACACCTTTGGTGACATGAGGGTGGTTCATGCAAGGACACCTTCAGTCCCAGGTTAAAACACTGGCTGTGGTTGAAACAGCACCAACCCCACAGCAGGGAGGACGCATCTGCTGCCGTCCTCTGGGCCTGGCCTACAGCTCGCTCTGTCAACACCAGCATCAGGAGCTGGAGGCTTCTCCCTAAAGAGCCAGGGCCCTGCTGCTAGGTCAGCAGAGTAGATCCTGGCTTCCTTTCTTCCTTTGTTCCCTTCTGAATCATCACCTGGCCTTGGGCCCATGGTCCTTGACCACATTTCTGCACCCTAACAGCATGCGATGCTGGGGAAATGAATGATGGCGAGAAGGCAGGACTCACGGCATGGGCGACTGCAAACAGGGGAAGGTGGCCCTAAAGCTTTGGGTAGCTGCGCATTTGACAGGTGTGCCACAACTCACCCCAGAGCAGGTTTTATGGCTTTGAAATAGTCTTCATTTGTGGTGCCCTACCCCTCGTCCTTTGGAATGTAGGCAGGATGACCTTCTCTTTGTCCAGAAGAGCGTGAAGAAGCCACGCTCTTTACTGCTCTCTGGTGGGGAAGCCCCTCTGTCCCTGGCCTGGATTGCAGAAGACATGCCAAGATTGACTGTCCTGGCACTGCCAGCTCACCCCGGTCACTCTCAGGCTACTGACCACCACTGAGCTCTGGCAGGGCTGGCTCGGAGCAGCCTACAGGCTGAGCCCTCCTGCACAGGTGGGAGGTGTCCATGCACATCTGCAGCCTCACTTGCCCTGAGCATCCCTCCGAGGTCCTCTCCGGGAAGCATGGCATTTGGCAGAGTCTGGGTGCCTGCGAAGTCATGTCTCCCGCGAATGGGAGTTAAAATATAATTTCTTCCTAGTTAACAATTGCCCCTCACAGGCACGAAGAGGTCAAATGAAATTGCATTCTTCTCTTGATTTCTTTGTGTAAATCATAGCAAAATATTCCCTAATGAGACCATCTGATGGAGACACGGGACCAGCTATGGGAAAATGATGGTGTTTTCCACACAATGTGCTCGGAGTGAATTTTCCTTGCTGGAGGAGTTTGTTTCTTTGTTCTCGTTCATTGCCCTGCTCTTTTATGCCAGGACTAAAAATTAACTCACCCCTTGTTTAGAATGATCACTCAAGCTATGGCTAAAGGGAGAAGAGGGGAAAGACCTTCAGAAGTGGAAGGACAAAGCAATTATTCTGCTGCAGAGGGAGCCAGGCCTGGTCAGTGCCTTCCAAGGCCAGGGAAGTTAGTAGCGGAAACAGGAACCCCGAAGCCTCTAATGATTATGCCTGACCCTGCCATAGAGTGACCTGGCGAGCCCAGTTCCCTCCCTGTGTCAGCAGGGATTCCAGCAGGGCCTCTGGCATCTGAGGAGAGCATAGTACAGGGCAGTGTAGCCTAGTAGTCAGGGGCATGGGCCTTGTGCTGAGTCTCGTGGCTGTGTAGCTGGCTGGGTGGGCCCCTTTTAAAGAGCTTTACCAGGAGCCCCACCAGCAACTTCCACATCCAGTTCACTGAGGAAAACTGTGTCATGTGGCCACTCTTGGGGGCCAAGGGGACTGGAGAAGGTGGTTTTTAGGTGGGAACGATGTCACCTCAAACAAAATTGGGTTCTCTTGATGAGACAAAAGGGGAAAATGGAAATTGGGTAGGTAACCAGCAGGGTGTGCCTCAGCAAGGAGAGAGAAAATTTCAAAGACAGGGCAGTTAACACCATGCCCACCACAGAGAAGCCAAGTTTCGAGAGGACCAAGGTTAGTCCAGGGTGTTGTAGGAGATTTAGGGAGAGAGGAAGCAGAATAGTTGTGGGTGGGGGAGAAAATGGAGGAGTGAGAAGGCGAGGCCGCAGGATGGCCCCAGAGCCAGGAACTGTGAAGGCGTTCAACTAAGGTTTCTTTCCCATTAGGGCAGCAGTTCTCAACCTGTGGGTCGCGACCCCTTTGGGGGTCGAACGACCCTTTCACAGGGGTCGCCTAAGACCATCGGAAAACACATATATAATTACATATTGTTTTTGTGATTAGTCACTATGCTTTAATTATGTTCAATTTGTAACAATGAAATTGGGGGTCACCACAACATGAGGAACCGTATTAAAGGGTTGCGGCATTAGGAAGGTTGAGAACCACTGCATTAGGGGCACCTGGGGATGAAAGTCTAAAACTTTAAAAATCTTAGAAGAAGCCCTAACTGGTTTGGCTCAGTGGCTAGAGCGTCGGCCTGTGGACTGAAAGGTCCCAGGTTCCATTCCGGTCAAGGGCATGTACCTTGGTTGCGGGCACATCCCCAGTGGGAAGTGTGCAGGAGGCAGCTGATCGATGTTTCTAACTCTCTATCCCTCTCCCTTCCTCTCTGTAAAAAAATCAATAAAATATATTTAAAAAAAAATAAAAATCTTAGAAGAAAATTGGAGCAAGTTTTCATTTCTTAGGTATGACACCAAATGCATAATATTATTTTCCCACTTTACAGACAAGGAAGCTGGGGCTCAGAGAGGCTAAGTAACTTGTCCAAGATCACACAGCTGGCTTCAGCATTTATGCTTTTCACCTCTACTGTCTACGAGGAAAGACCAGAATGCCTCTGGAGATGAATGTAGTAGCCACTGGCTCTCTTGAACTTGAAGTTTTTGAGCAAATAATCTGAGCTAACACTATCTTTTCACGTGCTGATGACTAATTCAAATCCTTCTTCAGCTCATTATCCCTCAGCCAGAACACTGGCTGCATCTCACCGCTCCAGAAGCTTAGTAAAAGGAAGCATATTCCTGGGGCAGCTGCTGAATGGGTCCTAATTTCTGCTTCTGCCACACGGTCAAACATGTTTTCTACTCTTGATCGAAATCATAGTTTAGTTCTAATTTGAGTGGAGGAATGTTTGGGGGCATTATTTCTGCTGTTGGTTGCAAGAAAAAGTCATCAAGTCTCTGGCTGCATGCCACTTAATAAATTAATGTATGCACTTGCTCTTATAGCCACAAAAAGACTTCATATGTTATCCTTGTAAAAATACTTGAGCCTGACCAGTGTGGCTCAGTGGTTGAGCATTGACCTATGAACTAGGAGGTCATGGTTCGATTCCTGGTCATGGCACATGCCCGGGTTATGGGCTCAATCCCCAATAGGAGGCGTGTAGGAGGCAGCTGATCAATGATTCTCTCTCATCATTGATGTTTCTCTCCCTCTCCTATCCTCTCTGAAATCAATAAAAATATATTACAAATAAATAAATAAAAATATTCTCTTGAGAGACTGGGGCAGAACTGAAACATGGTGTCTGGGAGACTTACTTGGTTAAACCAGCCTTCTTCTCCCCCCACCCCCCCTTCCCCGGGTCCCACCCCAAGGCCATAGGCATGGTTGTAGGAGAAACTTGGTGGATTCTGAGAAGCCAGGAAGTTTTGGAAAGTTCCTTCACCAGCAGCACCCTCATATCGCTGGCATGTTTGCCTTGATTGGAGTTCCGTTGAATTGAGTGTCTATTTTAGATAGTTTTCTTGTCACTTGGGTAGCACTGGCCTTGGGTGTGGGCACTTGATTGGCTGTGGCTGATCTCCAAAGTGGTGATGTTTCCCTGGCAGTGGCTGTGCTGATAGGAATGGAATCTGACTCTCCCTGGGGAGTTTCAGGTCAAATTAAATCGCTTCTGCCTCGGGGTCACCCTGCTGCAAGCAGGCGGATTCAAAAGGAGAGGCAGCTGTGAAACAGATACAGCATGTCAATATCAGGGAGGAAAAGATCACTCAAGTGTTTATGCTGAATCCACTGATTTTTGGAACATGGAAGCTCCATGAAGGCAGATACCAAAGTTTGTATTAAGGTTCTCTAGAGAATAGAACCAACAAGGTATCGATCTACCCATCTAATCTTTCTAATCTAATCCATCTGGTCTACCGAGTATATCTAGAGAGATTTATTTTAAGTAATTGGCTCACTCCATTGTGGCGACTGGCAAGTCTGAAATCTGTGGAGTGGGCCAGCGGGGTGGAAATTCAGGTAAGAACTGATGTTGTCGTCTGGAGTCCAAAACCTGCAGGTCAGGCAGGATCTCCGGGTTGCTGCTGCCTTGAGGCAGAGCGTGCATCGTGCATCTCATATCGAGTGGAATGAGGGAGTAGATGAAGGAGCACCCACCAGGGAGGTGATAGGAGCACAGGCTCTGGGTTGCACTGCCTGGGTTGAATCTGAGCTCGTCACTTTCTAGCTGTGTGACTTCAGCTATGTTGCTTAACCCTTTTGGGCCTCAATTTCCTCATTTTAAAAATGGCAATAATGTTACCTATTTTATAGGAATTTTTTGAAGATCGAATCTGTATAAAGTACTTAGACTCTTGTCCGGCACGCGATAAGCATTCCATGAAGGTTAACAACTGTTATGAATATTATTTTCCAAACCCAAACTGACATAGTATCCCACTGGGGGCAGGGGGAAATCTACCTGTGATTATTTAATTTTCCTTTGAAAGTTTTAGCCATGAAACAGAAGATAAGTGCATACTTCCTACAAAAAGCCTGGGGATAAAATGATTATTTTTAATAGATGACATGATTATGCCCATAAAAGAATTGGCCCAAGGATTTTTAGAATCAATAACAGCAGTGAGATGGCCATGTACAAAGGAAATGCATGAAAATCAACTTTCCTCTAATACTAATATATCAGCATTAATCAAATTTAAAGGCATTTTATGATGGGTGTCCTTTATACATTGATATTTAATATATATAAATAAAACATTGAACTTCCTGTAATCCTTGAAGTCTTAGGAGAAACCTTATTTGGTCCTGTTAAATTATTTTCATAATTTGGTTTGGCAATATTTTCTTAGATTTTTGCATTTTAATTTGTATGTGTGTCCTCTTTAATAGATTTTAGCATTGAGGTTAAACCACTAAAAAAAGTGGAGAGGTTGTATAGTGAGGCTTGTCCCTGTACAGCAAAAGGCAGGCTGCAGCTGGTGACTGTGGAGCCAGACACTCTGCCTTCAGGCCCGATTCGATTTCCACGAGCCCTCTGACTTTATGGAGGTTACGTCATTTCTACAGGCTTTGCTTTCCTTGTCTGTAAAATGGGCACAATGATGGTACCCACATCATCGAAGATGGGAGAAAGTGGAGGTGGGAGAGGGAGGGGTGGGAGATGAAGGACACCTTCTGGGGACCTGCCTGCACTCACCGCCACTTGTCTCCACCTTGGCCGCCTCCCTCCTCTGCCAGTAGCTCCTGGGATTTGGCGCCTCAACCCCTTAGGCAGCTTCCATAGACCTTGGCTCTATTCTGAGAATTTCCACAGCGATTCCTCCCATCTCAGGGTTTTGTGTAGAGGGGCAGTCAGGGAAGGAGGTACAGAATTGGAATGATAAGAGAGAAAACTACTACAAAATAGGCCTTTTTTGTTCTGTGGTCTCTTAAGTTCCACCAGGGTTTGGCTTAACCTGTCCGATTGCCTGGTTTCTCAAGGCACAAGCACAGGAGGCACGGCACCTCAGAGTGGTTGGCCTGCCAGGGCCGCCTCCGAGACTGTCCTGGTGTTCATGAAGGCGCCGGGAATCCTAGAGCGACAGCCCCACGCTCTCACTGGGGGACTGCAGAATTCTCTGGGAAAACTTAAGCGCTTCCTTAAAATGTGACTTTGCAGTTGTTTGAAGATAAAAGTGAGGGCCCTTTGAACTTTCCAGAACTTGAGGTATTCTGAACTGTTTCCCCGGCCACCCCTGCTTCCCCACTCGGGGCATCCAAAGCATGTGCTCTGCCTCCCGTCGTCTGGTTTTCATCATCAACTCCTAATGCTGATAACATGGGCCACGGACTGAGGGTGCTCCAGGTTTGCTCTTCCTCGTGGTTGGGGCCTGGCTCCCCTCAGGGCTTCCGCAGTCTCTGCTCCAGCTCTGGGGGAGGCTCCCACTGAGGACCCCCCCACCCCCAACACATACACACCTTTTCCAGCAGTTCACAAAGAAGGCCGGTCTATCAATGATTGAGCACAGGGCACCAACTGAAACTTTCTTCCTGGTACCGTCACAGGAATTGAAAGAGTGTCAACACCAGCATTGTGAGAGAGAAAACCATTTTGTGTATGTGTGTGTGAGGAAGAAAATTTTGAAGAAATCTGCCCTCCTAGGAATCTCAAATCCAATTTCTGAAGATGGGTCAAGGGCGGTGGATTTGTTGTAAGCTCCTTGAGACTAGTGCCTTGCACACAGCATATGTAAATCAATCAAATGAACAAAGTGGGAAGGGGGAGGGGAGCCCTGGGGATTTGAAGGGACCGGATGCAGGTTCTCTACCTACAAGCAGCTGCAGGGCGGGAGGCCACTGCATGCTTTTGTAGGACTATGCAGCTGGCTTTCCTTTCTCCTTTAAAAGAATAAAAAAACAACCTTTGATACCATACTTTCCCCTCTGATCTGGTCTCAAGCATAAGAAATAGAATTGTTTCATTGATGACGATGAATCAATAATCACAATATTAGCAGTGTGCCTGGTGAGATGTCTGTTCCCGTCCCCTCCAACACAACCGTAAAACCAGGAATTACTGCCAGACTCCTTTACAAAGGAAGCCCTGATGGGCAGGGGTGAGAGGCCAGAAGAGTGATGGAAGGGCAGTTCAGCCACCAAGAGCCCCAGTGGCTTCCCTGCTCCATGCTGGTGGGCTGGCTCTGTTTTACCTCTGCCCATTGGCTTCCGCTTTCTCCCAGTCTCAAAGCCTTTGCTACCCCCAGGTAGCCAGGACTCACGTTTCTTCCCATTTATCTTCTTCTCTGTCACCTGCTCAGTGCTTTAGTCCTCCTTTGCATAACGGGATGAGCCCTGGTGGGAACAGAATTGGGGAGGGGCCAGCTTTTTGCTTCCTCATAAGGAATGAAGTGAGAAAGAAACAAAAGTGAAGCGAGGTGTGTAAATTGGAGTTCCCAATAATAAATAGCCTATAAGCTCTTTGGTGGATTCTCATCTTCCTGGAAAGGATAAAAACCCACCCAGTAGTCTTGAACTGATACACAGCAAAGCAACTCTTTCTGATCCCCCCACTGCATGTGCCCCTTTCCTATATCCAGAAAAATGTAAAAATAGCCATGGGAATGATCAGGCCGATTTGGGTTGTTACATTCCTGGGTTTTCACTTTATGGGCACAGATTTGAAAATTTTCCCAACATGGTCAAGCATGAGAACACTCAAACTCTGTGGATGGAATGAGTTGACCGGGTTTGGCAATAAAATGCGTGTGTCAATCCAACAGAGTCAAACTTTATTATTTTCTGGAAAGCCCTGTGACATCACATTATTTCAGGAGAGATTCTTGTTCTGTTTGGGTCCCTGCTTCTCTGGAGTCTCTGTCTGGTGGATGTGTCAGAACCTTCGAGTGGATTGTCGGCATCTAGGCTTCTCGCTGACTCCTCTGATGCCCGTGTGTGTTTTCTCTCCATTAGGCGGGGCAAGAAGCACAGCATCATCCTAAGGACACAACTGTCCGTGAGGGTCCACGCCTGTATCGGTGAGTGACATGTGTAGATGGAGATGCTTGCCATCCACCTTCCGTGATTAAACATGTGATGAGAAATGCCACTCCTGGGAATGAATAGTCACTCTTGGTTGGGTTAGCTCCTGTCATTGGATCATTCAAGTTTTTAGTGAAGTAATTCCTAGCAGTTGTTTTTGAAGCCCTGCTCTGCCTGATCCCTTTGTTGTCTGGTTAGTGAATAGAGCTGGAGGTAAGACATTGCTGCTGAGGTTCCTTCTGGTGATGCTGGGAGAGATGAAGGCCTTCCTGGGGCTGTGCCAGTGTGAATCTCCTGCCAGTGAAATGCCTGCCACGTGCTTCCTGGTGGGTCTGCGAAGTTACCTGGACAGGAGTGAGGTCTGAGATATGGTTTTTGGTCAGGTGATTGAAAGGGAAACTCAGGTCAGGGCAGGGTGGGCACATGTGGATGCTGAGCAATACGGTGATGTACGTACTTCTGGCTCAGGATGGCTGGCCTGCGGTCACTCGGGAACCCCATCGGGCCGTTCCTGCAGCCATTGATTTTCTTCCAGACCCACTGGTTTCCCAACCAACACACAAGGGTTGAATGGCGATGAAAGGAATTATTTATGCAAACTAGACAATCTCTACGTAAAGCGTTTCTGAAACTGGCTTGGTTTCCTCCTGGCATTGGGCCACATTGAGGCAAGTATGTAATATAGAAAGAAAAAAAGGAGCTAATTTTACTTTATGCATAGAAGTTCTCCATATCTGAGTAATTTCACTTTTACTGAATATACACTGTGGTCTTAATTCAGGCCTCTAATTAGGAGAGGGTAAGTCATCCTGTTGAGGCACATTCTGCACCTGGAGTGTGGTGTGCGAGGGTGGAGTGGGAGGAATCATTTCTGGTCCCTTCTCCTTCCTGCATCCCTGCTGGAAGGGATGGGGCGAGGGAGCAGTGGGATGTGGAGGGAAATCCATGTCAGTTTCCTTCAGTTGGTGTTAGGTATGGTGGAGATGCAAGTGCCTGGAGTGACAACCTTTGTCTAACTCTGTGTCCAGAGTAACCGTGCAGCTGACTCATAAAGCTCAGGAGGGTTTGTTATCATTTTGGAAGCAAAGTAAGATCTGTAGGACCTTCAGCCAACATTGACTGTTCGCTTCTCAACTGCCTGTAGCACTGAGCGACCACAACCCATGTATGTGCACTTGATTATATTTAATTGGTTACACTTTTCCATTTATTTCACATGTATAAATCATGTCTACCTGTAGAAAAGGCCTATGATTCTTTTGGATAAACTCTCCCCTACCCCCAATGCAGTATCTAGAGCAAATTCAGGCACTTATGTGCTGAACTGTTTAAAGTTCAATATTGGTTGAAATATAACTGGTTAACAGTAGGACTTGGGGCATGAGCATGAATTCGCATTTCCCAGAAATAATAAGGCAGTGGAAAGCAGATTTATACTAAAATGGGCTTGTTAAATATCCTAATGAGCTAGCTCCTTAAAGAAAATTCACGCTTTTGTAGTATGGGCTGACATATTTTAGTGTAGGAGTTTCTAATTTGCTGCCATGTTATTGACTCACTGCATTAATTGATGTATTCCATAGTCCCATGTGATGCACGTACTGGTAAAACCCGTATCTTCTCCCTGTGGCATGCTGAGCACCTCTGACCGGTCCAGCCCACTCTCTCTCAGGACACTCAGGACTTTCTGCTCCAGGGGGTGAACTGGGTGCATACGGGGTCAGTGTGTTTGTTCCAAACCTTCTTAAGCCAGTTGCACTTGCTATTGGAATTTTGTCATTCAATGAAATGGTAACACAAATATTTTATAATGTGAGTGTAAAAAGTCATTGCTTTGAAAGTTCATTGACTATTTTGGAAAAGAATCAAAATTAGTACAAAAGCCTTTCTGTCAACATAAGTGGGTTGTGACAAGTACACAAGGTGTGAGAATGTTGTAAAAATGTAGGTTTCTGCCCTGGCCAGTGTGGCTTAGTTGGTTGGGCATTGTCCTGTGCACTGAGAGGTCACTGGTTCAATTCTCGGTCAGGGCTCATGTCCGGGTAGTGGGCTTGATCCCCAGGAAGGGGTGTGCAGTAAGCAGCCAATTGATGTTTTGCTCACATCTATGTTTCTCTCTTTCTTCCTTCCCCTTCCTCTTTCTCTAAAAAATTAATGAAGAACCTTAAAAAATAAAAATAAATAAAAATGTAGGATTCTGCCCTGGCTGGTGTGGCTCAGTGGTTGAGCGTTGTCCCATGCACCAAGAGGTCATCGGTTTGATTCCTGGTCAGGACACAAGCCCAGCTTTCGAGCTTGATTCTCAGTGGAGATCATGAAGGAGGCAGTGAATTGATGTTTCTCTCTCATGGATGTTTCTATCTTTTCCTCTCCCTTCCTTTCTCTCCAAAATCAATAAAAACACATTTAAAAAATGTAGGATTCTAGTCTTCACAAGTATTTTTATTCTTGCTTGACTTCAAAGAAGCTGAGATGGGAAATCATAGGCCATGTTATTGGAGTGGTTCATGAAAGAAGGTCCATGTAGAGTTCCAGGTAGTAGATCCTTAATCATAGAAACATAATCGTCCAAAACAGGGTATGTAAGTGTGTCCCCTTATGTGCTATAAACAGGATGACCAGCTGTGGCTCATCACAGGCAAGTCAGGATGGTCAGTCACTATAGCTGCAAATTCAACTGAAGTTTTAAGGTATGTGCTAGTATATATCATTTTAAAAGAATTTTCTGATTTAATCAGTTTTCACCACTAATTAGGTCTGAGTGTATCAGATGAGGGTTTGATATACCCAAGAAGGCAAAGTTTTTCCTTTGTATGAAAAATCCTCTTTCCTATTATTTGCAGGATCTGGAAAAGATTTATTATAATAGCACTAAATATTATCCTCAGGAATGTATGCATCATGTGTATGAAGTACCAGCCTCCATTGTGACATATTCATTCCCTTCCCAAATGGCAATATTAGGTGAGATTTCTTGGGGATGAAAAAAACCCAAACCTGGCACAATCTTCAGGCAAAATAAAAAAGGAACACATGACTCGGGGGACGGACAAAAACCTTTCACATCAGTTGTTTGTGTCCTTGTTTCTTTTCAAGGTTATTTTTCCTCTTTACAATATGATAAACAGTTGAGTTATTACAGGCATTGGACAATGGCTGCTGTCTGAGGCTTACCGCTCCATGCGGCTTCCCCAGCCATCTTCCTTTCCACCTCACAGTTGGATTCAAAGGACCCAGGACAGCTTTGGCTCATGGGTTTAAGATGCTATCAAGTAAATTCCTCGAAAATAATGTTTTCCTCACTCTTCTCCTTCATTCCTGTTTTTATTAAGTGTAAGAATGTGTAGAATCCAGGACTGCGTGTTGATGAATTGGAGGTGACATGCCCTGGGAGTTCTCCAGTGTTAACTTTGGAACTCCATGCCAGTTGGGACGAGAGCAGAGTGGAGCCTTCATGGTTAGCAACTGAGCAAAACTCAAGAAATGAAGGCCAAGGGCACTGCTTTGCTGGTCACAGTTAGCAGCAAGATAGGTCTTCTTTAACAGCATAGTAGTTCTGAAGCACTTGGCAGGAAGTTGGAATGAGATTTTGGTCAGAGAGAGCCCCCACCCACAGCTTTTTGCACCTCTATCCTCCACTGTAATTATTTCTTTGCGCATTTTTAGTATGACCACTCGAGGTAACATATTGTGGCAAACAGCACATGACTTGCCTTCTGAATCTAGCTGGTCAGATCATGGGCATGAGGTTACAGATATAAAAAAAGGAAAATCTACGATAGGCACCAGAGGCTGCATTTTATGAGGTTAGCTAGAGAAAATAAATTTTTTGATCCCTGCATGCGATCCTATTTCCAGACACCAGAAGAATGTTCGGAGGGCCAACTGGCTCCGATGACTAACTCTTACCATGGAGAGAAAAGGAGTAGAAGAACTGTGGGTGAGGAATGGAATTGCGAATTAAAAAAATAAGTTTGAAGTCATCAGGATCCTAATGCTAATGTCTGAATGTTTTCTACTAGCTGACTTTGAAGGCATTTTGTTTGGCTTGAAACTTCTGCGCCTCGGGTTTCTGAAGTAGACCCTGTTTTCCCATTGAGAAAACAAGCCCTGCCGATGGGTGGCCCAGGACCTAGAAGGCCAGCACTGTAAGTACCCGGCCTTGGTTAAACAGAAGGATAACAAATTGGCTGAAGACTCCAATGTGTCATTTATGTGAGTAGTTGCCAGGCATAACCTGGCACAAAGGGTCTTCAGAGACATGTTCCCCAAACTAGGAGATGATGAGGTCCCCCATGGAGGTAGAGGTGAGGTAGGCAGAAGCTGGCCAGGTGGCTGAAGTGATGCCTCTCTGCATGAGATTAGTCTCACTGCTCGTTCAAGGTCAAATCACAGGGATCAAGACAACTTTAAAAGGCAAGAAGGCAAAGTAGGAGGTGGCTGTTCATCCCCTGATGCAGAAAAGTAGCCAATTTCCAGCAGAAACATGAATAGAATGAGGCATCAATATATCAATTGCAAAGCATTTTCTTCTCAAGGGCTAAATCAGACAGCTGTGTGCTTAGTAGACTGTCCAGCAAAGAGGAGAATGACAGTGGGGCAGTTCTTCAGGAAGAACTTTCTAGTGCAAGAGTGACTGAGGGGACTCTTATGTGCACAGTGTTGAGGAGGACCCCAAGGCCATTGTGGTCTTAATGGGAAAGGTCCTGGCTTTGAGCCGGCTTTCATTGGTGGCGATGGCGGTGGCGCGGGTCTGTTTGGTGTGATGACAGCTCAGGGGCTTGGCATGGATTCTGTCCAGTGTCCGAACCACCTCTAGCTTCAGTGTGGAGCGCCCTGGCCTTCTGTATTCAGAGGGTGGGGAGTGGAGCTGTAATCCGTGACCCTGACCTCCTCCACCTTTCTTCCCTAATCCCTGCTCGGTTTTGCTTTTCATTTTGAAGCCGGGGTGGGGGCGAGTACTGCTTCCCCCGTTGGTGTCTCTTCCTCTGTGCCCCTGTGAGCTGGTTTGCGTGGCCGAGCCCGCCTGGCTTTGCAGGGAGGCTCCCCTCCAGCTTCCTGCTACACTTGCCCCTCTGGTGGGCTGCTGAGTGACACTAGACTTCGGAGCATTAACTGGATTCCCATGTGGTCCTTATTGCCCCTTGGCTGACTATTGGGAATGTCCATTAAAACTAGAGGTTTCCGCCCTGGCTGGTGTTGCTCGGTGGTTGGAGCTTCGTCCTGTGCGTCTGGAGATCACAGGTTCCATTCCTGGTCAGGGCACATACCCAGGTTGCAGGTTCCATCTCCAGTCAGGGTGCATGCAAGAAACAACCAATTGATATCTCTCTCTCACATTAATGTTTCTCTCTCTCCCTCCCCCTTTCTCCCTCTCTTTCCCCTCCTTTCCTCCTTCCCTCCCTAAAATCAATAAAAAACAAAACAAAAACCCCTAGAGGTTTCCTTCTGAAACCAGCAAAATCCCTTTTTGACCCTGTTGGGCCCAATAGCACCCGGTGGTGGTTGCAGGTGGGAAGCCCTTTAGCACCGTGGGTGCTGAGACACCTGAGGCCCGGGTAGTGACACGTGTTAGCGTGGGTGTCCAGCACCTCAGGGCACTGTAGGCCACACAGGTGCTGCTCATTCTCTGACATATTTGCAGGCCCCTCACATGGGTGTCCACTGTGTGATGGCAGGAGCAGAGTGAATCAGGCTGTTCTCTGGTCAGGAGACCCCCTAGAGCCATTCTTCCTGCCCTCGGCCCCCTGCCCCGCTTCCTCTGACCGCAGCCTCGACCTGGGCTTCTTGCTGACTCTCCTGCATTCCCGCCGGAGGCTGCCTTTGCTCCTATCCTGCCTCTGCCACCGCAGCCTTGGGTGGGGGTGGTGTTCCCTCCGGTCCTGCCCCTGGATGTCACAGTGGCCAAGCTGACAGTGTCCTGGCCCTACTCCTCCCTAGTGGTGTCATGTGCATTTGGTCCCATTTCCTGTTCTCTGTCTTCGATGTTGCAATCTATTGGTTCTCCAGAAACCTGGAGTCCTCTGGGTGGCGGCTGCAGCCTTGGCACGCAGTGGGCTGGTTTGAAACCCCGAGTCTCCCTTTGTAGCAGGAGACTTGTGGTGCCTGCATTTTTCAAACCTCCTCCCTTTTACACCCCATCAAGTCTGTGACCCATTAAAAATTATTATTATTTTTTTTGCCCAGGGTTCTGTTCTCTAGGTAAAAACAAGCTCTGTGGGTTAATCAGATAAATGCCCCCCCCCCCCCCCACTTGCCCCATCTGTTTCCTATTAGCTTGCCTCAGCTCCCAGGAGGCAGAACCCACAGAATGTCCATGCTGGTCTGGGCTTGAGCAGGTCAGCTGCTGTGTAGGTGGCTACATCTAAGGTGCCTTATCATCAAACAGTGATTGACATGTATGGCCCCCTCCCCCAAAGGAAGGTAGAAAGAATATGGGAAGGATTTAAAACAACCACCAGGTTTGTTAAACTGTGTGAGAGTCTAGTGTTTAAATGCTGGTGGGTATTCCGTTCTGTCACATCCCTGTCCACAGATGCTATGATCTTAGCGTATACAGGTCAGGAAGGATTTCTCACCAAAGGGAAGGGAGAAACTAGAGGATTTGAAGAATGGCCCTACCATCTACAGACATGCAGGTAAACTGGACAAGGAAATAAAGACACATACCTGTGAGAGAGTTAGACGAGAACCTTCCAGATGGAGCTGGAAACTCAGACCAGCTCTGGGAATTCAGAGGTGTCAGGAAAGGAAACATGACTAGGAACAGACGTGAACTGAACCCCAGGAAAGAAAGACAGGAGCTTCATTACAGCAGCTTCATTTCTATTAGTGCTCTTATTTAAATTGCTCATGTTTGCCTCGTTAGGACTTTATCTTTCACCTCTAAGGCACATAGGATCACAGGATTTGAGCATGTGTTAGAACCGTTATCAGTGTGCTTGCTTTGCTCTGGCCCAGTCATTGCTTATATCCTTAACAAGGATCATGACATTCTGGCAGAACAATGACAGTCGAAAATGTAGTCCTGTTGGTGGGGACACCTGAAGCAGATGCTACGAGACCAGTTACACTCGTAGAGTGTGCTGGCAGTGACACTCCCAGCTGCCCTCCAGCAGGGCCTTCAGCTATGCCCAGAAAACAACCCCCTTGTAAGGGAACCATCGTGCTTTTGAACAGTTTCTACCAGAGTCTCTACACGTGCTGCCCCCACAGGCCTACCTGCTCGTGGGCGTAATGCTAACCCCAGTGGCCTCTGCGCCCATAGCTGTCCCCAGGAAGAAACAACTTCATTTTTGTACCGAACGGAGTTTATGTTGGGAAACAAAATTCTTTGTCTTGTTGATAGAAATCTTGACCTGCAGTGGGCCTGGGGGCTAAAGAGAGGCAGGGAGGAGGGCTCACAGATGTCTTGCTAAATGCAGGTTCTTTTTTTAAAAATTTTTTTTATTGATTTCAGAGAGGAAGGGAGAGGGAGAGAGATGAAACATCAATGATGAGAGAGAATCAATGATTGGCTGCCTCTGCACACCCCCTACTGGGGATCGAGCCCCCAACCCAGGCATGTGCCCTGACCAGAAATCGAACCATGACCTCCTGGTTCATAGGTCAGTGCTCAACCACTGAGCCACACTGGCTGGGATAAATGGAAGTTCTTTGAGGCTTGGGTGCACACCCATATATTTTTCAGGTCTTACTGAGAGACTCAGAATGGATTCCTGGGGAGGGGGATTCTTCGGGCGTTTTACTGATTTCTGTTGTGTTATGAATACCCAATGGGAAATATTTTAAGTTGGGGGAAAATCAGTTGAAAAGCATTAGTAGTTCAGCAAAAACATACCTAATAGGAAATACTAGTTCAGATTTAACTCAAAGAGGAAAAGGTGCTGGGGAATTTGCTGCAAGGGCTCTAGTCTCAAGTTTATGTGCTAGAGTAATAGCAACACAACAGCAAAGGAGAAAATTAACTAGGTTAGCATAAATACAATCTTGTTATCATAACTGAAAAAAAGGGAAAACCCTGTTGTTAATTGTACAGAAAGGTGATGGCATTTATCTGCATCCTTGTAACTGGATTGTGACCGTGTGGGCAGGAAGAGAATCTATTTTAGGATTTGGGGGCCATCTTGGTGGGACAAGGTATGGTGTTAGGCCTGCAGTCAATTCTCCAGTCATTTCTTTACCTTTTAAAAAGCCTCCGCTTTAGACTCAATGATCAACTTGATGACACCCTTAAAATTAGATAATGTGTCTACAGGATTTTAAAAGTTATAAGATGCTATAAAAGATTAGTTTGAGAGGAACTATGCTAAAAAAAGTATTAAAGAAATCCCAATGTTTGCCTTGGCCGTTTAAAAGGGCAATGTGGACCATGGTCACTGAATGGCTCACCTTTGCAGTCTTTCCCATTCCCATCCACAGTTTCATGGACCCTCACCCCCTTCCTGAGCCACTGGAGGGGCTGAGAAAGGCGAGGCCCCATGTGATGGGCACTTTCCTATGAGCCATGTGCCTGGAAGTGGGGGGACTAAGGCTGGAAGCTCTGGATCCTTGACTAGGGCTCTTTGCACTGGTCTGCTACCTCCCCTTTCGGGCCATTTTACATAGTCTTCAGCCCTTTTCTAGATAAGTGATGGCAGAGACCGACCCAGCCCTTAGTCTGAGAGATGCTGGCAAGACATAGAAATAAATGTCTTTCGAAACATTTTTCCAGGCTTCAAAGGATGGTTTTCCAGCTGAGTTCCAACGTGGTTCACAGATTGCCTTAGGGCAGTGGTTGGCAAACTCATTAGTCAACAGAGCCAAATATCAACAGTACAACAATTGAAATTTCTTTTGAGAGCCAAATTTTTTAAACTTAAACTATATAGGTAGGTACATTGTTATTAACTTAATTAGGGTACTCCTAAGCTGGCTAAAAACATCCTCAATCTGACTGAGGTACGTTCGCTGAGGTCGACCCCTTCCAACTCTCCCATCCACACTCGTCTTGTATACTTGTTTCATCTATCTCCTTTCGTTCATCCTCTCTATATGTCCAAACCATTTCAACATACCTTTCTCAATCCTCGACACTGCATCTTTTTTCACTCCACAACGTTCCCTAAAATTAACTTAATAAACTTTACTTAAAGTTTTAAGTCAACTTCGCACTGTACGTGCGCTCCCACACGTGGTATTTTGTGGAATGGCCACACTCAAGGGGCCAAAGAGCCGCAAGTGGTTCACGAGCCGCAGTTTGGTGACCACTGCCTTAGGGGAAAGCAAGCCAGCCGGAAAAAAACGGGATGGCACCCTTCAAGAGCTGCCTGAGTTTAGTAATGCAGTTAAACGCCCTTCCTCCCAGCCGGCCCTCGATCCTGGAGCTGGGTTTCCTTCTTTCTTTCGGGCTCCCATCCTGACCCTCTGGACACAGCCTCGCCTTTCGGGCTTCACCTTGGGAAATCCCTGAAAGGAAGACTCTCATAGGATGCGAGTGCACGCTGTTGCTTCCAGCTTTAGAAGCTGCCCCAAGGGGACAGAAAGTTCTGGGCTGGAGGCCTTGAGTCCTGCTGCTCTTTGCTGGGAAGATCTATGAGGTTGGCGTTCTGTGCCAGGTAGCAGCTGGCTCTTGAGCACAGCTCAGTATCCGACCCACAGAAGGAGGCGTCAAATTATATGTTGAGCCCTAACCAGTTTGGCTCGGTGGATAGAGCGTTGGCCTGCGGACTGAAGGGTCCCAGGTTCAATTCCGGTCAAGGGCATGTACCTTAGTTGCGGGCACATCCCCAGTAGGGGGTGTGCAGGAGGCAGCTGATCGATGTTTCTCTCTCATCGATGTTTCTAACTCTCTATTCCTCTCCCTTCCTCTCTGTAAAAAATCAATAAAATATATTTAAAAAATTATTTGTTGATTAAAGGAAGCTGCTCAAAGGCCCTGGTACTGATGAATGTTTAATTCATTTACGTCAGAAACGAGTTTCTTTGGTATTTTCTCAGGAAGAAGGATATGGGTAGGATGTCATTTTCAAGAGTGTTTCCAGGAGAGAGGGCTCTCGGTTCTTCGGGGTATAGTGTGACTGGAATTGCAGGGTCTGTGAGTGTTTGTGGCCCGTGCCTGTGCTGGGCAGAGCGATGGGAGTGGGGCCTTGGGCACCACTTGCTGTCCCAACCCGGGGCGGCCAGGGGCCTCTGTGGATGTGTGACTATAAATCTTGGTCCAGAGGTTGGAAGTTAAGACAGTGGCGTCTTGGGTTAACAACCTGATAAAGGATATTCTGTGGGACAGTGCTTTTGGGGAGTGGGGTGCAATGCTATTGTCCCCATCATTGTTCCAAGATCGTGTTCTCGGGGAAGGGGCTGCCGACACGGAGAGTAATTAAGCTCCTGAGCACATGTGCCTCAGTGTAAATAAGACAGTTGGATGCATGAAGAGGTAGGTAAAGACCATAGCATAACACCAAGTGCTAGTGACATTGAACAGTAATTTTAAAGTAAAAAAAATTATGCTTTAAGCATTATAAAAGTAGGCAAGATATTTGGTAGGAGTTGATATTTACAAAATGCTCACATAGATACGCTGTTCAAATCACTCCTAAAGATACAATCTGTGTGCTTGTCTTGCCAACGTCAGCTGCACTAGCGATGGTAAACTTTCACTACACATGGAACAATAATTTTGGCAGCTGGTACAGTATCTGGAGGATTTAAAAAATATTTGTTTGGCCCAGGGCACCTTACAAAACTTCTCCAGGATGTCAGGCATTGGCCTCTCCTCCCCCGCCTCTCCCTGCTGTGAGTTGGCAGCTCAGGGCACCCAGGCATGGGGCCTGGGGCCAGGGGTTGAGGATGGGCTGACCAGGCACTTGTCCCCTCACCAGGCATTGGCTCGGAGGCCACCAGGAAGCAATGCAGAGTGCCACGGAGCACTTTGCACTTCATTAGAAAGCCATAAAACAATTACCAGCCCATTAGGGACTTTGGAAAGGACAGCTCCCCAGAGCGGGCCCTGGCGGGGAATTGCCAAGGCCGCTGTGAGTCCCTGATGGGATTCCTGCTCTAGATGTTCTCTGATGGAATTCAGTGGAATCGGGAAGAGAGGCGTGTCCATTGAGATGGCCCCCCCAGAGTGCTCGGGGCAGCCGGGCCAGGCTTCCGGAGGGCGGACTGCTGGTTTATTCCCGCAGTGGGTATCGGGGTCTTGGGTATCGGGATGGTGGTCCTCAGAGGGCAGCGTGGCAGCCCCTCCTCCCTTTGCTTGTCCTGAAGGTTTGAGATGCAGTCATTTCCAGGGTCTGACTCAAGGCCTAGCCTTTGTCAGGACTCTTAGGGGGCTCCAGGCTGTGATGTCTGGCTCAGGGGTCTTGGGGAATGTGGGGTCCTGAGTCCAGCACCCCACTCCTGGGTACAGCAAGAGACCTCTGACTTGGGCCTTGTGGGTAGGACTTGTGATGTCACCTCCAAATGCGGTTGTGCCTAGAATCCAAAATGAAATATTCAAAACATACCAGTTTATTTTTTATAATCCTCATCTGGCACATCTTAATTTTTCTTAAATAAATGGCTTAGAAGCTAAAATAAAAAAAAATAAAACATTTAAAAAGCAGGGCCCTGGAGGTGAGGGTGTTGGTCCCTCTTCAGGGGTGTCCTGGTTGAGGGAAGATGGGTGGGTGTGGGAGGATTTGCATTCTGGAGAGACCTGGAACATGGTCTTGACTTTTCCCAAAATGGGGACCCTCACACTCCTTTTATGAGCTGCTGTAAGGACTGGCGAGAGGAGGCCTTGGGTCAAGAACCTGGTATCTGGTGGCCCTGCGGGATTTTCACGAACCTGAGCTTTGTTGCCGCTGCTGTCAGGGTGCAGCTGTGTCTTGTGGGTGGGCTCGGAGACATCACCGCCATTCCGTGTTACTGTCGTGGGAGAAAGGTCCAGATTCACACCCGACTTAGGAAAAACTCACCAACCTGCACTACACGCCCACTGGGTGCTACGTGCCCACTGGGTGCAAGCCCTGCGTTAGGCGCTAGAACGGGGACAGATAGGCATGTGAGTAAATGCAGTACAAAGAGAAAGCAGTTCTGTCCTCTCTCCTGAGTCTAATTGGAAGCTGTGTGCTTGGTTTCCAACCCTCCCCCGAGGTCTGGGTCTGTCGTTGAGATGTGTGCCGTGTCCACTGGATCCCTGAACTCCATCCCACGTC
>NW_005359397.1:1792370-1796318 GCF_000412655.1 Myotis brandtii | reverse complement strand
AGAATAGCTGCTCCCCCCCACCTGTCATGTCGCCAGTGCCATCCCCCTCGTGTTTCTCCAGTTGCGCGTGAGAGTTCTATGTCCTGCTTCCCAGCGACATGTGTGACTGCTAAGGGTGGGTGGAGGGGTAACGGGGCCTGGAAGGAGGAAGGAGGCCGAGGTTTCTAGGAGCCCATCATAGAACTGCCCTGAGCCTCACTTTCCACACCTGAACTTGGGGGGAGTTTATTTAAAGACCAGAGAATTCTCTGTGTACATTTAAAAATTATTTTTGCCTCTTGAATAATATACTTCATTGGGCTTTCTCTGGAATCTTTTCTTTTCTTGTGTTTTTCTCCAAGGATATTTGCTTGTAAAACTCTACTCTTCATTTCTCTCCTGATTCTGGGGTATCCCATGTCTTTCTGACTTTACCCCGATTTTCAAATCCGACTTAGATGTAAAACCCAAGCTAAGCAGAGAGAACAAAACAAACCCCGGAGCCCCTGGTGACTCCTTAGGTCTGTTGTTTCTTAGCTAGAAACAGAAGATGGACAGAATGTATTCTGGGGACTAGCTCAGGGGGGCAGGCAGCCCTCCTTGCCTGCCTGCTCCTACACGGGGTTCTCTTTTCCCTTCCTTATCCCTTGGGAGCGCCTCACTTCCAGACCCAAGAATTGAAGAATTCACCTCTTTGTTTCAAAATGAACTTACATAATTACTGGTTATTGTCCTTTCCTGGAGCATTGATTTTTATTTTATTTTTTCAATGACTGTTGACATGCAATAGTATGTTAGTTTCAGGTGTACAACATAGTGACTAGACATTTACATAACTTGCAAGGTGATCACCCCAATAAGTCTAGTTCCCATCTGACACCATACGTAGTTATTACAACAGTATTGGCTGTGTTTCCTATGCGCTACTTTACATCCCTATGATCATCCAGGAGCATTTATTTATTTATTTGAAATTAAATGTATACTATTTTATTATTATTATTATTATTTTTTACATTATACAAATAAATCTATTATCAGATTGTAGATACAAAATAATTAGCCATTTACATGCAGTAAACATTAATATTTCAAGACAGGAGCATTTATTTTTAAAATGTGCTGCTCTCTGTCCACATGGACCCTCTGATGATGTGGCATGAATTTCCATTGCCTTCTGGTGTGGGCACGTCTAAGGGGAACTCTTCCTATTTCCAGAGAGCAGGGAATTCACCTCAGCTCCAGGGAGGACACGGTGGCTCCCCTCACCCCCCTCTCCTCCCCGCCCTGACTCCTTCATTCCAAGGAAAGATGGGTGGATTGGGAGCAGGCAGGGAGCAGGTGGGGTTCAGGCTCTCCAACTTCTTGGAGTGTCCAATCTGAGGACTCTCAGCGGAAAGCCAGCCCCCATGTGGGACCACTGGTCATGCCCTGACCTGCGAGGTGGCCCATCGGACTGCAGACTCGAGGCCAGCTCTCTCATGGGTGGAGTTGGGCTAAGGCTCCATCAGCCTGCCTGGAGCGCCTCTCCATTGCTTTTGAGCTCAGGAGGGAAAGACCAAGTGTTATCCACGGACCCCAGCACACCGCCCCCCCCCCCGCCTCCCAGAGAGGTTCTCTGCACACGGGGCTCAGGAGTTGGGGATGTGGGGGCTTTAGTTCTAACCCTCCTCCTGGAGGCATGAGACTGCGTGGCCAAGCAGCCTCGAGGGGTGAGCTGAAAGGGAGCCGTGTCCGAGGGAGATGGCGCGCAGCTGCTCCTGCCTCTCTTCCCTCTGCAGCGATCCAGCTTGGAGCAGCGGGGCGGTGCCAGCCTAAATTAAACCTGGAAGTGCCCCCAGCTTTGTTCTTTTTAAGGCTGGAGTATTTGAGGTTAAAGAGAGGGAGTGAGTCTAAAATAAAATGTGACTGTGGGGTGCGCAGCCAGTGCCCGCTCTGCTCACTGTTCCGGGGGCGGCGGCGGGGCCTGTTCCAGCGCCGGGTCCTGTGCTGACATGCACAGCGGCCACTGCGCTCGGCTCTGTTCGGATTTTCTGGGAGACATTTGTACCTTGATCTTTTCAGTAAACACTGAATAATGTACAGAAGCAATTTAGGGCATCACACTCCGACCTCTGTTGCTTGGTGTATCAAGGTGTGGACAAGACGTGGCTTTGAGATGAGTGCATTTGTAGCAAACTCGCTTTAGAAAAGTCTCTATGTGGAACATTGTCACTAATATTTTAACAACTGTGGATGGTGCCGGGTGGGTACTAACTAGACGTCATGGGGGGATCGCTTTGTAAATATATAAATGTCAAACCACTATGCTGTATACCTGAAGTGGATATAATATTGACTGTCAATTGTGATTGAAAAAACTAATTTAAAAATATGTAAGAAGAAAAGTCCCTGTCTGAGTGACTGACGTGAGAAGGGACACACATTCACCAGTGACATGTGATTCTCCACGCAGAGCACTCCCAGGGGAAGTCGAAAGTCATTAAACTATTAACACTGGGGTCTGGAGTCTTCATGTAATAGAAGTCATGGAAGGACTGGTTGCTAACTTTGGGGGGAAATAATGGCTGGACCACGTAGATAATAACCTGCAGCTCATGCATGAAACCAACTGGGAAAGAGCAAGCGTTCGCCTGCATGGACGGGTAGTGGCACCGCCTCAGCTTTCTCTCCTCTCGCCACGAAGATAGTCCAGGAACACTCGCCACATAGTCACCTGCACCCTGGGAAGGTAGGACTTGGGGTAGGGAGCCCAAGAATTGACATTGTGGTCATGAGTCAGGGCTTGTGCTGCTGCTGGAGCATCTTCCACAAGCACAGGCTTGGCTTCTCATGATATTGCCAACACTTCCATCAGCAGGTATAGGCCACGGTGTGCCAAGGTTCACAGCCTTTCTGTGGAACAGGGTTTGAGGACCACGGGGGCACTTGGCATCTGGAGACAAAGTGTACCCAGCTAAAAGGGGAGGCTCCTAGAACAGGTGGGGAGGGCCCAGGGTTGGCCCAGTTCCTGTGGCAGCACCGGGGCTCTGCATCTGAAGGGTGTGTATGAGGGTCCAGGCAGCATCTTGGAGCCCGGTGGAGATCCCCCCAGTAGGTTGGGGCAGTCTTGCCCAGGGGACTCCCTTGTAAGGGAGTAGTTGGTCATTGTGTGCCCCTCACAGGGTGGGGTGAGGGCCTGGCTGAAATGACAACCTGCCTCCTGCCCCTCCAGCTTCTGCTCTGCTGGAGGACTGCCAGTGGCTTCCCAGGCAGGCCATGTGGCCCCACAACTTCGTTTTGGGGTGCTACAATTGTTGGCTCCTACTCAGACTTTTGGGCTCGATTCCAATATTCTGCCAGAGCCCAGGGGAGATAACGTGTGGTCCTCTGTGTCCCCCACAGACGAGATGGGGCACGTCAAGAGTTAGTCATAGCCCCTGGCGTGTGCGAGGTGAGTGCTGGCCCCGCTGTGGCAGCCTGGTCCCCATGTAGGAGGGTGGACTTTGGAGCTAGTCCACCTGGTTCACACTGGCCCAACCAATAGCAGGCTGCACCGCCTGCACAGGGTACTCCTCTCTGCCTCTCCTTGCTCATCTGTGAAATGAGGCCGTCGTCGGTGTGCTGGGGGTTAAATGAGTCCATCCGTCAGGCCCTTGGAACCCTGCCCGGCACATGGGAAGCACCGTGGGCAGCTGTCATTGGCTTCCCCAGCACAATGCACAGTGCACGGTGGGTCTTACTCTACCTACGTGGACAATGAGGGCAGCAGAGTTTGGAATTACGGTGAGAGTTGAGCTGAAATACCAGGCCATGGAGTCATCTTCCTTTTCTTCCCAAAACCCTCTCAGGTTTTCCCGCGATGCTGGTGAGAGGTAGTGGCCGATGCTGAAGTGTTTCCTGAAACAGCCTGTCCTGCGCAGGGGACAGGTGAAGGGCTGCTCCCTGCCCTCCCAGGCCCTGGCTCTCCAGCTGCTGTGGCCTCCACCC
>NW_005359397.1:1667141-1792352 GCF_000412655.1 Myotis brandtii | reverse complement strand
CCTCCCACCACTCTGGGGGAGCAAGGGCAAAGCTTTGCTGGGACCAGGCAGGATGCATCTCCTGCTTCCCCTTCGCCTGGCCTTGTCCACGTTTCCTGGTTGGCAGCAAATGTGTAGTTCACCATGGAGTGGCTGCTTTTCCCTTTGCTGCTGGGATGGCAGATGGGAAGGGCGGTTTTAATGAACTACTGTTTTCTTTCTGAGATTAAGCTTTCTTTATAAATATAGTCGCAGGCACACAGCCTTCTGGTACTTACATATCATTTGCCAATTAAGATAATGGACTAAAACGTCCCTTGGACGGTGACAGAGGCAAGGTTAAGCCTGTAACTCGGCTCTGGGTGCTGGCGAATGGAGCGCGTTGCCAACTGGAAGCAGCGCATATCCAGCCTGCCCATCATCTGCTTGTGCTAAGAGCTCTGAAAATATTCCTGACCTTTGCGAGAGAAAGATTAAAATTAGCAGGCAGAGCGGGCAGCCGCTGCAGGGGTGTGTGATGTGGTCGTGCCATGTGTCTGCCGTGCCTGCCACGTGGCTCTGGGGCAGCAGCAGGGCAGAGGCGGCACCACTTTATTTTAGGGTCACATCGTTACACGTCACGGCGAAAGCATTCGTGATGGATCTGGATCTGGCCACTGATGCTGTGGTGTTTCCGTCACCTCTTGGGGGGGGGGTCTAGGTCCTCGGGGCGCTCTCTCTTTCTTGTTCCCTCTCGAGCAGGATTTCCCTGTCTCGGCTGTGGTGACATTTGGGCCAGATACTTACTTACTGTGGGTTGTCCCGTGCACTGGAGGATGTTTAGCAGCGTCCCTGGCCTCCACCCACCAGATGCCGGGAGCACCACCACCCCAGCTGTGAAAGTAAAAATGCCACCAGACATTGCCAATGTCCCTCGGGGGGCAGAACCGGCCCCGGTGAGAACCACGGGTCTGGGGGTGCCCCCGAGAGAGTCGCAGAGGGACTAGGGAGCTCAGTCCTCCCCACAGCCACAATGGGTGTTGGGAGAGGAGCTTGATTGGACTCATCCACACAAAGACAGTGGTGACTCGTTCGCTCAGGGAGCCAGTCATCACGAAGCCCCAGTTCTGTGCCTGGTATGTTAGACCCAAAGAATACAAGAGTGAGTGAAGATGGCCCTCGCTGCGGAGGAAGTTTAAGAGAAGGGGTGTTTGGGAGGGACCAGACACTTCCCTTTAAATTGTACTGGCTGTATGTTGGACCTTTCTCTAACTCCCAACCTTTGGCAAAAATCTAGGTTTTGATGGTATTGTATGTGGGGGAGGGGGCTAATCCACCTGTAGACACAGGCTTGGGGGCTTCAGATAAACTGGTCTCAGGAAAGGCGATGGAGGAGAGTGGTTGGAGGGATTTGTCTCGGTAACAGGAGGGGCTGAAGTGGTGACTGGAGAAAAGACACAGTGATGGGCATGAGCAGGAGCTCAGTGACCTGGCAGCAGACAGAACCCAGCGTACTGGACAGAATAGCAAGGCCGGAGCAATGGTGTGTGTGTGTGTGTGTGTGTGTGTGTGTGTGTGTGAGAGAGAGAGAGAGAGAAATATCAGGTGGAGAAGCACCTGGGTTTTTGGAGCTGTCCACTATTTGTCAGGTTCAAACAAGATAATATCAGTTTAAATATTAGGTTGCCCAAGTAAGGATGAATATTAAGGCCTTTGTGTGGACAGTCTTTACAAATAGACAATGAGAGTTTTATTAAGTAAAAAATAAGGGAATCATTGAAATCAGATTTTGAGCAGGGGAGAAGCAGAATGGGGCTAAAATTTAAGGAAGAATATTCTGGAAATGGCATTTAGGATGCAGTGGATGGGAAGGAGCCAAGAAGTCAGGGTGGAGGAGAGGAGGCGGGTGTACCGACCCGCTGCCCCCATCACCAGGGTACCAGAGGGAGTCCTGCTGTCAGACTTTTCCAGCTTTCCAAAACAACTGGAAGTGGTGTACAGCATTGAAACAGCCCAGAACAGTATGCTAAGCAAACAAATATGGATCATGACAAATGATAAGGAACAAAAAAATGGATGTTACCAGGCATCCGGGATGAACTAGTTACTAGAATTGGTCGTTTGAAGTTAGCACCGAACTTCTGGTATTTAATTGCGAAGGGAAACTGCTGCCTCAGCCTAGATGTTTCTCTTTGTGTGGGATGCCCATCAGAGATAGTCTGGAGGAAGAAGCCAGTGTTTTGGCTCTGCTTTAGACCATTATATAAAGGCATAGAACATGCCTTTGGCTATAGGTTTAAAACACACCCCAACCTTGTTAAAATGAGCATTTCTTATCTTTTTTTTAAAAAAATGTATGTTTATTGATTTCAGAGAGGAAGGGAGAGGGAGAGATAGAAACATCAATGATGGAAGAGAATCACTGATCAGCCTCCTGCAGCATGCACCCCACAGGGGGTCGAGCCTGCAACCTGGACATGTGCCCTTGACTGGAATCGAACCCGGGACCCTTCAGTCTGCAGGCTGACGTTCTATCCACTGAGCCAAACCGGCTAGGGTGGGCATTTCTTATCTTTAACCTCTGAATAAATGGAGGCACATTTTAAAATTCTGCCTCATTGGCTTATTGGTGTCCTTTCCATTTTTGCCGACCCCTTTTGGAGGCTCAGCGGTGCCCCGTGGAGCATGGCAGGTTTCTTGCAGGGCCCCTAAGTATCGTGGGCACTTGAAACCTGCGTACAGGCGTGTTTTGTTAAAGTCCATGCAGGCTGAGTTCTGCAGAGAGCCAAGCTTACACTTGGGTTTGGGGAGACCCAAGAGGGCTCAGAGAAGCCTAGAGGCAGCGTGGATACGTGTGCCCAATAGTCCCTCTCTCCAGCACAGGCCGTGGCAGAGCGTCTTTTATCGGGTGGGAGTGATTGCCACCCCAGATGGGTTAGAACATTCATCAGTAGAACCTTGATGGCTGGCTCGGCATTTTGATGACGTGGGGTACATGTTCTTTGTTTTTCCCCCCAGCATTAAAAGCTGGCTCTGTCTTTCAATTAGTCTGTGTTTATAAATCGAGTTTCCCTTTAGCAGAGAGCCAAGCTTACACTTGGGTTTGGGGAGACCCGAGAGGGCTCAGAGAAGCCTAGAGGCAGCGCGGATACGTGTGCCCAATAGTCCCTCTCTCCAGCACATGGCAGAGCGTCTTTTATTGGGTGGGAGTGATTGCCACCCCAGATGGGTTAGAACCTTGATCAGTAGAACCTCGATGGCTGGCTCGGCATTTTGATGACATGGGGTACATGTTCTTTGTTTTTCCCCCCAGTATTAAAAGCTGGCTCTGTCTTTCAATTGGTCTGTGTTTATAAATCAAGTTTCCCTATCCTTAACTTATTCTTTATGTATGTAGGATCATTCACATTTAATACAAATTGGTTTGATTTAGCAATTAAACTATAATTTTATTCTTCTGAATAGTTAATACAACAATTTGAAACATGTAAAGGACAAGGAGTGAACAGCTTCCCTCCCATCCCTGCCTGGTCCCTCCAGTCTGTGACTGTCATCAGTTTCTCGTGTATCTCTCCAGGGATAGTCGAAGCATGTGCGAGCCAGTACGAACACACATGCAGACGCCATCCCCTCCCAAATCCACACAGTGTTAGTGAGCTGTTGAGTAAGAGGATCCATAAACTTTGATTGAATGCCTTCAATCAAATAATGTCCTTTATGAGTATTTGAGCCAACTTGGAGAAAAAACCAGCCAGAGAAAACCCAGCTGTGTCTCACCCAGCACGTAGAGAGGACGGTTGCAAACCCAAGGGAAACGGGAGGGTTGGGAGGGGCGGCTGATTTGTGGGGAGATGGTCATGAGTTCAGTTTTGGACAGGTTAAGTTTAGGGAAAGGACGAGATATCTCGCTTAGGACGATGGTCCTGGAGGCATGTGAGAGGGGAGAGTTGGTTTTGCGTTTCGGGCTGCTTTTGATGGTGCATACAAATACAGCAGTGGGTCGAATGAGAACATCCCGTATTTTCCCATTTATTTTACATCAGACTCACAGAAGTATCAGAATAACCATACTGCTACACAGCAATATAAACCAAGGAGAGTTATGATTGTTTTTGCACTTGCTATCCTAATTTTTTTTTGTAGTTCTCTATCTACATTGTCAGAATGAGTAGCCATTTCAAACTGGTCTGTCTTCCTCTTAATTCTTATGTTGATGTCTTTCTAATTATTTTGTGTGTCTGAAGCTCCTTCTCTAGACTGTCTTCATAATAATTCTAAGATGCTATTTTCCTGTCTCCCCCTCTCATTCTCTCATGTGTGTGCAGTGGAGTTATCTGGAAGGTATGTGACTTGTGATGGCACAACAAATTGAAAGTGTCAGCAGATAGGCAGGTCTGGCTGTTTTGTATTAAAGGTATTAAAGAGATTTACGAAAATAAAAACAATGCTACTCTTCTCTCTGATTACTTTTGTTGGGGAAACACAGTTCTTTTTCCTAAACTCTGTTATTTACGTTAGCATATAATGGGTTTATTTCTTTATTTAAAAATCTTTATTGTTGAAAGTATTACATAGGTCCCCTTTCCCCCCATTAACCTCTTCCAGTCCACTCCTGTCCCCCTCCCCAGGCCCTCACCACCCATTGTCTGTGTCCATGGGTTATGCATATATGCATACAAGTTCATTGATTGATCTCTTCCTATCCACCTTCCCCTGCCTTCCCTCTGAGTAATGGATTTATTTTTGACTAATGAATAAAATATTTAAAAATTTCTGTTTTAGACCAGCTGGTGAGGCTCATGAACCCGGAGGTCATGGGTTGATTCCTGGTCAGGGCACATGCCTGGGTTACAGGCTCGATCCCCAGCAAGGGGCATGTAAGAGGCAGCTGATTAATGATTCTCTCTCATCATTGGTGTTTCTATCTCTCTCTCTCCCTCGTCCTTCCTTTCTCTGAAATCAATAAAAACATGTTTGTTTGTTTTTTAAAAAAAAAACTCTAAAAATTCCTGTTTTAAATGCTAAAAGGTAAATTAGGTAGATGTCACCCACATAAACAAAGCTTTTTGGGGTCTTCAGTAACCGGAAGAGTGTAAGGAATTGGAGATAAAACATTTGAGGACCCCCATTCTATTAGATCCTTCAGGGAGGGCTTTAAGATTTTGCCTGTTAACAGTTTGTTGGTGTACTTGGCACTTCAATTTTTTGCTGTCTAGTATATCCTTGGCTCACATTTTCTTTCCTCGTTACTCCATTTTCATCTGTGGAAAGTGTTGCTTTAAAAACATCTGGCAAAAATCTACTTCTTTTCCTTATAAGTCATTTGTTTTTGCTTAGACCCCTCACGGATTTTTTCCTCTGTAAAGTTCAGTAATTAGACTGTGTGTCTTGGCGAAGGTCATTCTGGGCCAGTATTCTCAGGTGCATGGTGCTCTTTCAATATGTATTTTCAATATGTATTTTTAATTTTAGGAAAGTTTTCTTGTATTATAGTTTTTAATATTGGTTCTGTTCCCATAGTTTCTTCAGGGACTCCTATTTTCTGCATGTGATTCTTATTTATTTATTTATTTTTGCCTATCTTTAGTAATTCACTTTCTATTGAATCATTTTCTTCTTTCCTTTTTAAATTAAAAAATACTTCCCATTTAACTTTACACATGCCTTAAAGCATTATCTGTTGTGCTTACTTACTCTTGTGTTTATTTATTGTTGTTTAATGTTCATTTCTGAAATAATTTTTTAAATTCAAATACCCAAGTTCTGTCATTTTATTTTTAAGTTTTCCTAATTATGATTTTATTTTTCTCTCTCATCTTATATCATTTTCTGTATCATTTATTCCATTTTTAAACAGTAGGTTACGAATTTGACCTTTAGATATGTCTTTATGGTGGGTGTTTGTCGTGTATGAGGGTGCTATTCAGCTCCTTATTCACTTTTTCCCTATGATAACTTTGCATGTGATTTGACCTTTATACTTCATGTTGCTCATTTTCATGTGAGATTGGTTTGCCTGAACTTTTTGGAGGAGTTTTGGTTCAGAGTTGTTTCTCTGACTGCAGCGAGCTTTCCCTCTATTGTAGCACAGTGTTAAGAAACATGGCTGGGTGCCCACCTCTCATTTTTAATTGGACCATCTCTTTCCTTTGTGTTACTTTTCTGTCTTGCTCAATTGTGATTCCACTTCTAGCAGCTCTCCTATCCTGGAAGGGTGCCCTGGGGGCCAGTTTTAAGAATTCACAGGGTGGGGACTACTCCAGATCTCTCAGTTCCAACCGTGAAATCAGTGACTTGTCTGGTATTGGATTGGTCAACACTGCTCTCTGTTTCAGCTGCTGCCCCCCAACTGGCCCGTCAGAATACCTGCTCACTATTTTGGGTTCTCCTATTGTCACATCTATCAGATGCCTCCTTGCTTCCCTCCTTTTTCTGCTGAGCAGACGGCAATACCATGCATGTCTTGTGGCTGTTGGTGGTTTCTTCTTATCATTTACATTTTAGTGTGTGTGTGGAATTTTTTTGTCACTCACTTGTATTTGACATTTTGTTGTAAATATTGCTATGAGGTTTTTGTTTTGCTATCTGGTTGCTTTTTTAAAGGTAGATTTTAGAAATTAAAAAATTATGTTGACATAATTGTAGATTCATGTGCAGTTGTAAGAAATCATACAGAGAGATTCTCATATACACATCACTCATTGTTTTTTTATTTATTTTTGCCTGGGGTTCTGGAAGATTAAAAAAGTTTGCCTCTGCCACTGTCTCCCATCTTCATAGAATCCTCTTCCCTATTGGTGATTTTTAATTTTTCAAAGAACTTTGAAAAAATTTAAAATTTAATTTTTAAAATTTCAAAGAATTTTCTTAAAATTGTTACTTAGAATTCAGTTCACCTTTTAAAAAAATTATTTATTATTATTATTTTTAATCCTTACCTGAGTATATTCTTTCATTGATTTTTAGAGGGAGAGTGGAAGAGAGAGGAGAAGACAGAGAGAAACATTGATGTGAGAGAAACACATCGATTGGTTGCCTCCAGCAGGAGCCCTGACCAGGGCCTGGACCGGGAAGGAGCCTGCAACTGAGGTACGTGCCCTGGACCAGATTCGAACCTGGGATCCTTTGGTCTGCAAGCTGATGCTCTATCCACTGAGCCAAACTGGCTAGGGCTTCAGTTTACCTTTGTATAACAACCCTCCCCGCTCCCAAACCCAACAAGAACAGTGTGTGGCTTAATGATAGACGTTTCCTTCCCTGCCATGTAGAAGTCCGGAGGATGCCCTCCGAGCCTCGTGAGGCAATTCCAAGGTCATCAGTGGTGTGGCGCGCTCTCTCTCTCTCTCTCTCTCTCTCTCTCTCTCTCTCGCTGTCACTCATTGCTCTGTCATTCTCAGCATATCGCCTCCCAGTCCTGGATGACCACCTGAGCTCTAGTCATCACTCCTGCATCCCAGGCAGCAGAGAGGAGGAAGGGCTTGTCCCCTCCTCTTCAGAGACTTTCTGGAAGCTTCTGCTTGTGTTGAATTGGCCAGAATTCAGTCCTGCAGCCACAGGTAGCTGCTGTGGAGTCCTGCAGATGCTTTCTGTTAGCTGGCTGCAAGGCCTCCCTGAGTAAAACTGGGGTTCTCTTAATGGTAAGAATGGAGAGTGGGTCTTGGGATAGGCAACTCATGAACAAATGGACTTTTCCTGCCATGTGCTTGAATACAAACTTACAAAATACGAATAACTATGTGGGAAGTTAAAAGGACATTCTGAGTATGATCTTAATCTTAACATATTTTTTTAATTAAATTTATGCTGTTCTGCAAATGAAAACAATTCAATGCTATGAATTAGACTTTTTGCATGTATCTCAGATGCTGATGGCATCGGGTCCGCAAAATACGAATAACTATGTGGGAAGTTAAAAGGACATACTGAGTATGATCTTAATCTTAACATATTTTTTTTAATTAAATTTATGCTGTTCTGCAAATAAAAACAATTCAATGCTATGAATTAGACTTTTTGCACGTATCTCAGATGCTGATGGCATCGGGTCCCTGCGGATCTTGAAGCTCTGGCTCAGTGGTGGGAGGGAGAGATGCTCTCTTTTCTGCCCTTGTAACTGTATTTCCTGAGTCACTGTCCTTAGTGTGGTAAGTAATAATGCCGACCCCCAAGTACATCCAAGCTGAGGTGACTGTGGAGTTAAAGGGTTTCTGGGCTCCTTAACTATTTAGATAGCTAAGCATCTGTGGGGCCTTTGAAACATACGTACCATGGGGAGAAGGAAGAGGCAGTGGACAACTTTTCTGTTTTCATACAGAAGCTGGGATATTCTCTTGGAGGTTGTAGCTCCATGATTTACTAGAGTCAGAGAATTTGGCAGAATCCAAGTCTGAACTGAAAGACTTATGTTGGGCACATGCTTGTGTAAAATGTGGGATCCATAGATGGTTAGTGACTGGGGTAAAGAACGGAGCACCTTCTCTTTCCCATTGTGTGTTGGCTCTCATGAATAATGTCACCATGGATACGTGCACATGCTCCATATGCACAAATATCCCTTTAAGACCCGGATTTCAATTATTTTGGGTATATGCTCAGGAATGGGATTGCTGAGTCATATGGCAATTCTACTTTTAGTTTCTTGAGGGCCCGCCATACTGTTTCCACTGTGGCTGCACCATTTTACATTCCCACCAGCAGTGCGTGAGGATTCAGTTTCCCTACATCCTTGTGCAACACTGGCTGTTTTCTCTTTTTTTGATTGCACTCGATTCTAATGAGTGTGAGGTGATGTTTCATTGTGGTTTTGGTTTGAATTTCCACCCTGATATGTTTGAATCCTTACCTTCATTATCTTGAGATGGAGAAACCCAGGACATTCTTTAGTGATAAATGCGTACAGTTTTGGAATATTATGGGTGTTCAGGTGGTCCGGACGCTGCCGCCTGGGCTGAAAGGGGCTCCCTCTGCACTTCCTGGAGTGTAGTTCTTGCACTGAAGTGTTTGTTCACCTCTTACACGGAAACTGCTAATTCATTGCAGTTGTTTTGTGGGGCAAGAGGCCTTTTGCAAAGAAAGCACAGCAGTGGCACAGAGGCTAAACAAATGGCCTTTTAATAAAATCTCCAGAAGCATAGGGGACATTTTTTGGCAACCTTTTTTTTTTTTAAATGCAAAGAAGATCTTGTTTTTACTTGCTTTAAAATTATTTGCTGTTTTCCAAAAGGTTAAAAATAAAAATTCTGCTTAATTGGGAGAGATTCTACTAAGCTCTGAATACTGCAATTACCCATATCTGGTTTTCTCCCACAGAAGGTATGATGTAATGAATGTCCTGTTATCATTTTTGCAGGTAAGGGGTGAGGGGGGGTGAGGAGGGTCAGGTCCTTCATTGGCAACACAAATAAAATCTTTTGGTAAAAAACATCAGAATTTTCAAGAGAAACTTGGGCATTTTTCCTCAAGTAGACAGTTTATCTATACTACAACTAGAGGTCTTGGCTCTCAGTTTCCCCATGATTTCTGCTGTTTTGTCACTTTCCCTTGTGCCTGGTCTTTCCTGCTCTCTCTCTTTGTTCAGAATCTCTGCAGTTTGAAATGTCCCCCTTTCAAGCCACCCGTGTTTGCAAGCAAGTCATTGACCTTTCTCCTTCCAATCACTGCTTTACAAAAATTGCGGTAAAATCCGCACACAGAAAATGTGCCATTCTAACAATTTTTAAATGTGCGGTTCAGTGGCATTAAGTATGTTCATGTTGTTGCGCAACCATCATCACCATCCACTTTCAGAACTTGTCTCGTCTTACAAAACTGAAACTCCATACCCATTAAAGACTGACTCCCCGTTCTTCTCCCCCCCCCTCCCCAGGCCCTGGCAACCACCCTTCTTTCTACTTTCTGCCTTTATGAATTTGATTACTCTAGGTTCCTAAGAAAAGGGGAATCATGTAGTACTTCTTTTGGTGACAGGCTTATTTCAATTAGTATAATGTCCTCAAGATTCATCCATGTTGTAGCATGTATCAGAAATTCCTTCCTTTCTATGGCTGAATAATATTGCATGGTATGTGTACATCACATTTTGTTTATCTGTTCATACATATATGGACACTTGGGTTGCTTTCATTTTTATTTTGCTATTGGCAATAGTGATGTTGTGAACATGGGAGTATAGATATCTCTGAGACTGTGCTTTCAATTATTTTGGGTTTATACCCAGGAATGGAGTCTCTGGATCACACAGCAATTCTATAACCATTGTCTTTGGAGAAGGAAAATGCAGCCACTTAATAATGGTTTGGATTTTGGTCGCATAGGTAGATTTGGTTGCCTATTGATTTAGGCCGGTTGCATATTGGTTTGGATTTTGGTGGCATAGGTGGGTTTTGGTTGCATATTGGTTTGGATTTTGGTTGCATAAGGGGCCCTAGGGCAATGGAGCTGGCATGTGGTCTTGGGGCTGAGTTGAATGGCTGCTCTATTAAGATGGTTAAAGTGTGTCAGGAGCATCCAGGGCAGAGGGTGCCCAGTGCCAGTTGGTGCCTCCTGCGTGCTTGGTGACTGAGTGAGCGCACAAAGACCTCAGCTGGGCAGTACTTTAGGCAGTGGCCCCTGCAGTTCCACTCGTCCGCATGTGCTCTGTGTCCTCTTCAACCTTTACTACAAGTGCCTACCAGATGCAGTAAAAGCCTGACCATTTTCCACAAGGAAGGTGCAGTGTGTGCGATGGGGTCTGTGTGGCCACTGGGAAGGGAAGTGATTGAGTGTGTTGGGAGGCGGGAGGCCCAGGGCAGAGGTGCGGGTCAGAGTTGGGGATCAGAGGAGGAATATGTGGTCCGCGGGAATGTTTGGGTTTCCTGGCTTTTGGCCTGACTACAGTTGGGATCCACTCTTTTGGGAGACGAGGATTTTTGTGACCCAGGACTTGGTTGTCCAAAGCCGCTTACTTTCCAGGACAGTCTGAGGGCTTGTGCCTGACACCAAGCAAACAGAGGGACCTCAGCATCCTGGGAGGGGGCGGTGCTGTTCTGAAACAGGCCTAACAGATGCCTTGGCTTTGAGACTCCACATGACTCTTTATGGAGCCCTGGAAGGTGTCGGTCAGATGCTTCTTCCTCCATGACCCTGGATTTCCAGCCCGGCCAAGTTGAACGTCCTGCTCACTTCTCCCAAGGAGGACAAGTGCCCATGCCAGTTTGTAAATCATACATTTTGGTTCTGATCCTGGTCATGCCAGGCATTGCCTGTCCCAGCCTGCACCTTCTTTGGGGCTATACGTTGTCTCACTTCAATGTGACTGGACACATAGCTGAGTTTTCTGCTGTTGAGTTAATCTCATGTGCCCACATACAGACTATTGTGTGTCTTTTGCTGAGGCATCTGGAAGCTCTTCTTAGGCTGTTTGCTGGGTGGCACTGGGGCAGTGCCTCCTGGCAGCAGCGTCTCCAGCCCACGAACCCTGTGCCTCAGCTCCCATCCTGCCTCATTCCCTGTTCAGCCTCGGTGAACCTGCTTGGGGAGGCTTCTCTGGGCTCAGAATCCTAGAGAAAGCTATTGCTGGGAATCCAGTATTTCCTCTCTACCACCAGGAAGGTGGCCTGGCTTTCCACTGCAGCCAGGAGGGAGACAAGACGAGGACATAAGGAGAGGACCATGTTGGGTTTGAAGGCACAAGGCAGCTGATGTCCCGAAAGGCCAGGCTCCCCCCCCCCCCCCCCGCCCCCCACTTGAGGGCTGAGCGGAATTTGACTTGACTTCTTCTGAACCATAGAGTTCACCCTTCAGTCACCTTGAGAAATGATATGGGGAGGTTCCCCCAAAACTGGGTAGGAAGAGGCTGTGGGGTGGGATGCAGGCTGCAGATCTAAATCACCTCTCGGCTGGCAATGCAGCTTTCTGTGAAAGGAAATGTCCGATTTCTCCAGCTCTGGTTCTGAACAGTAGAGCTTATGGATGGTTTTAATGACTTTTCAAGATTTGTTTTTGCTTGTTTATAGAGCCATGGGAGAAAATGAACTGGAAATAAAACATGCTTTTGAAGAAATGATAATTGTATGTGCTAGAAATGCTCAGTATTTAAATTAGACTTTCAGAATAATGGCACAGTTTAAAAAGTAGTTACTTCCATAAGTTGTTACCTTTTTGTGAGGGTTAGGGAAGAGAACTAGAAACACTTCTCTTCTCAACTGGGCAGGGAAGTTTTCTTTAAATCCGGTTGGTTTCTGCCCCCCCCCCCTTCCAGCTCTCTAGGGGAGGCCCAGGGCTGGGCAGGGAAGTTTTCTTTAAATCCGGTTGGTTTCTGTCCCCCCCCCCGCCCCTTCCAGCTCTCTAGGGGAGGCCCAGGGACTTGGTAGTGGAAGTGTGGTCTCAGGCCAGCAGCATAGGCACCGCCTGGCAAGAACGCAGGATCACAGGCCCCAGCGGAGCTTGCATTTCCCCTCGATCTGCAGGTGAGTGGTGAGGTCACTCAAGCCTGAGACATGCCACCTGGGCTGAATGGTGAGGGAGGCCTCAGGGGTAGTAGGAAGGAATGGGTATGAGGGAAGTGCTCTTCTCACTCAGCAGGTCCTCAGAGGTGAGGGCGGGACCAGCCCTGGGACAGGGAGGCCAGGTGGGGACAGAGGTTTGACCGCATGTGAGCAGGAAGTGAGTCCCTGCAGGCACCACCTGTAGGATGCAGTCCCTCTTGTCTCCCCATGCACAGAGGAGGGGAGGATGTAGCCAGAAGCAAAGTAATGGTCAGAAAAGAAGCAGCAGGGTTGTGAAGACACTTGACATGCAGGGAGGAGATTTAAGGAGGAAAGAGAGAAGAAAGGGTCAGGGCCACGGGCATCTATCTCTGTGTCCCAGATACGCAGATGGGAGTTTGGCTAGCCTCTTGCTCTGGGGGGATAGCTGGGTCAGAGGTGAGCCGCTCAATATTAGTTGTGAAGAAAGGAGCATTTTGGAGGATGTGATGCATGGCCTATCATTGGCAAGAATGCCTTTCTCAACCACCAGGCGCATGGGAGGGAGGGGCAGGCAGGCGTCTTTAAGAGAGCACTGGCCCAGGAGGTCGGATCCCCAGCTTGCTCTGTGCACCATTTCCTACTAGTAGGTGACTTTGGTTGGGTCATTGCACTTACGAACCTCAGTTTCCCAATCTATAGAATGAGCACAACAACATCCTATGCTCTCTGGGCTTTTGTGAGGATGAGACGCGATAAAAGAAGTAAAAGTTAAGTGCTAGAAATTTTAGCCTCTATGAATGAGGCGTCTCCTGCAGGGAATTTCACACGGGGTGCACCACGGGGAAGCCCCATTGGGCGAGCAAATCTGCATGTCCTTTTGACTGTTTTATGGATTTACATGTAGAGATACGTTAGTCGCCCAGGAGAGGATGCTCACATAGACTGGCCAGGTCAGCTCTCTCCTCGCAGGTCTGCTGGCTGGGAGCTGAAGTGTAACTGGCTGTAAGGGGGAAGGTTGACTAGCTGCATGACTCAAGTATTTGCTGGTGGCAGATGGGGGCAGCCCAGTGTGGCCAGCCTGTCTCACAGGGGCTGGAGGCCATGGGCCAGGGCAAGTTATAGCTCAGTGATGCTGCCAGCAGGACTGTGAAGATATTTACACCAGCATCTCACACATCCAGGTACCTAAACTCAACTTTTTATGACAGTCCTAGTGAGATACAATTCACACACTATACAAATCACTCCATTAAAAAAAGGCATTTAGTGTAGCCACCTGGTTGTTAGTATATTCACAGAGCTGTGCAACCATCGCCACTATCTAATTCCAGAACATTTTCATTACCCCTTCCTCCCAAAGAAACCTTGTACCCATTAGCAGTTATTCCCCATTCCCCTCCCTAAGTGCTTGGCAGCCACTAATCTACTTTCTGTCCCTATGGATCTGTCTGTTCTGGCAATTTCATATAAATGGAATCATGGTATGTCCTTCTGTGTCTGGTTTCTCCCATTCAGCATAATGTTTTCAAGGTTCACCCACGTTGGAGCACGGATCAGTCTATCACTCCTTTTCACGGCTGAATAACATTTCATGGGGTGGAGCTACCGCACTTCGCTTGCCCATGACTCAGTTGATGGGCTTCTGGGCTCTTTCCGTATTTTGGGGTGTTAGCGGAAGGCTGCTACGGACATTTACGTACAAGTGTTTATGTGGAAATATGTTTTCAGTTCTCTTGCATCTCCTTTTAAAATTCACTTAAAAATCCATTGGTTCCCCTGGGCAAGAATCTTTTTTTTAGATATATTTTTATTGATTTTTTACAGAGAGGAAGGGAGAGGGATAGAGAGCTAGAAACATCGATGAGAGAGAAACATCGATCAGCTGCCTCCTGCACACTCCCTACTGGGGATGTGCCCGCAACCAAGGTACATGCCCTTGACTAGAATAGAACCCGGGACCCTTCAGTCAGCAGGCCGACACTCTATCTACTGAGCCAAACCAGTCAGGGCACTTCCTATACTTTTTTGCTGGTGTTGTTGCAAATATAATCATTCTTTACAAGAAAGGGTTCGCAAAAGATTATCTGGAGACGGTTGACTGGGGTACTCTGGAATGAGTAATTAACTCCACTTAGGGAATTCAGTTACACTTGGGCAAGTTCACTTGTAGTCCCGAGAACAGGAGAAACTAAGGTAGAAGTGGCCTCTGGGGTGGCCAGGGTGGATTAGAGAACCAAGTCTGCCGGACTGAGGTGTGAGCCTCATAGAAGAGAAGAAGAACCAACCATTTCCCCTGATTTTTTTAAACAAACAGATTGGGTTAGGGAGCTGATGCCCATGGTTAAATGCCTTGCTTGAAGTCTCTCAAGCAGCAAGTCCTGGGGTGGGAGTTACATGCCTTTACAGCCCACGGTCTTTCTGTTGATATGCCCAAGGCAACCACATTAGTTGTTAAAGAAGTGACCTTTTTTAAAGCCAAATTATCCTGGAACAAAGCACATTTTGATTGTATTCTCACTATTTCCTTTTCTAAAGAAAAGAAAAGAAAATGAATTGTAAAAAATAACGTGGAAAATGGGGAGAAAGCTCCAGGGGTGAAGGAGGCCAGGCACCTTTCTCTCTTCCACCCCGGCAGGAGAGAAGCCTTCCTGAACAGAGACTCGCCGGCTTTGATGACTGCAAGGCACCCGAGTGCTCATCTTGATCAGTGTCTAGATATCAGTACAAACACCCCGGAGAGGAGCGGTGACTCGTCCAGGGCCACTCAGCCAGCAGCTGGCAGGGCCTGGACCGGAGTCGGATTTTCTGTGAGTTTAGACATTCCCTGCTGGTCATTTCTTCTCCTTCTACGCGACATTGAGGGGTCCCTTTTCTTAAGTCTGGAGGGGCAGTGACTTTGTGGAGAGTGGAATTTCCTACCTTCCTGCATTTTAAGGCCTTAGCAACTATGTCCCTGCTTTCAGGGCGTCTGAACTAGAACCACAGTGAGTTTCCATCAGCTGCAGAAAACCCAACGTTTACACATAGCAGCATCTTTTGTTTCACATCTGCCGTGAGGCGTGTCTGCCCGGCCTGGAGCTGCGGCCAACAGTGACGCAAGTTAGAAACTGAAGCTGGCAGGGTGCCGTAGGAAAGCTCTCCTGGGTTAGACTTTGCTGATCAGGACAATGAGGCGAAAATCTGCAGGATGGTGTTGTTGGGAAGGGGCTGTGGTGTGAAGATCCTGGGCTCTTTGTGAACTGCTCGGTGAAAGTCCTCCCAGGCTGGAGCTAGCTCGGCGCCAGCCCAGCCGAAGGGCCTGGGCAAGTTGAGGGGCTGGGAGAGCGGCTCTGGGGCTGGACCCTTCCTCGAGGGGCTGGCCAGGGTGTGCCTGGGCTCTGCTGTCGTCCTGCAGCCCACCCTTTGGAATGAGACTGGCAGAATGGAGTGGGACATCACTCACAGTGACATGCACCCAAGGGCGTGTCAGTGGAGAAAGAAGACTCTTGGTTAGTTCACAAAAGGCCATAATTCTCTTTCCATCTTAAAAAAAAAAAAAGGTCTCAGATTACCTGTGGGATGAGTGGCAAGTCTTCCTTCTGTGCCACCTACTGCGATTGGAGCACGAGACACGCTCCTGTATGCCAGGGCATTTTTACAAACGCGGGCTCTCAAAGGGGAACTTATCATTCAGGGACCTCACTGTTCAACTTTATAGTGAAACGTATGCCCAGTAAAGGGTTTTAATACGCAGCCATCATAAAAAAAAGACACAAAACACACTGGAGAGTTTCATAAAAAGTTACAAGGAGACCTTACCAAAATAATTTCAGATTTCCTTCGGATCATTCACTTTGTAAATGGTTATCGTGTGTTCTCAGCACCTGTCAGTCAAAGACACATCAACGTGAAGGGGAAATATTGTAACTGTATTGCGATAACTGAGCAATAAACACTGGTGCCTGGACCCCACTGCGGCCCAGCGGGCTCTGGCTCAGGGTGGGCCCGGGAGAACATTGGGCCCTTTAAGCTTCCACAGGTGACTCACACGGCGCTCACTCACGCCCCAGTGCCCTTGGGGAACTGTACCCAGCCGCGCTCTGGGCTGCACCTGTGCTGAGCGCTCTACTGTGGGATCACATTTCTGCCTCAGTAGCAGGGAGGTTTCATTATCCCCTCCCTACAGAGGCAGAAATTGAGCTTCCCCCCTCGAGGCTGAGTAACTTAAGACCCCTCCACCCAAGGCTGCACCCTGAGGGTTTGGGCAGTGCTGGCCCCCAGCCCAGGCCTCCCTCGCTTCCCAATGCTCTGCCGCCTCCTGCTGAGCCTCCTCAGGGAACTGTCTCCTGCAACAAGCCCTCTGGAGAGCCAGCCCTCGGTCAGGCAGATGCTAAGGTGCTGTCTACTTGGGCTGTTGGTGACAGACCCCCTGGGATGGAAGCAGCAGGGGCTGGGGGCTGGCATGGGTTCACGGCCGTGGCCTCTTGCTGCGCTGTGACCTCACTTAACCTCTTCAGGTCTCCCCTTCCTCATCTGTAAGTCAGGGATTGTAGTGCCCCCTTATAGGGTCAATAGGGGATCAAATGAGATAGAGTATGACGGACTTGGCATGGTGGCTGACACGTCAGAAGGACATGGGCTGTGTATGATGTGGCTGGACCCCCTGCCAGATACCAAATGCCTGGAGGGCAGCTTCCCCACCTTCAGTGAGCTTGCGCATTCCTGGGGCACGATTCAGGAGGTCTGGGGCAGGGGCTGTGGTCCTGCATTTCTGACACGTTCCAAGGTGCCAAGGCCTGAGCCAGCAGCTTCTGGGATGCTCATGCACCCACCACAGTGGCCAGCAGGTGCCGAGATACACCCTTCGGCGAGCTGAGGAGGAGGAGTGGGCTCTGTGAGGGTGGTCTGTTTGTCCCAGTCCCGGCTCCGAGAGCTGCATGCTTGGTGCTCGCCTGGTGTGGCTGTGAGCACTTCCAGCTTCCGTCTGGGTTTGTTTTTAGTCCTTCTAGTAACCCAACACTAGAAGAATTATCAAGTATATATTTATGCTTTGATATAAAACCAATGGACTATTAAATGATAGTGTATCCAATGCTCTTTTTCATTTTTTGGCTTTGCTGAAGCCATTACTGTTTATTTCTTATTTTCTCCCCCATTTCTTATTTATAACACACGAACCCCCATCAGGTAGAACAGGAAACAGACATGGAGTTGGAAGTTCAGAGTTGAATTCCTGATTCTGCCATTCAGTAGCTATTTCTCTGGACTTCTCCAGCCCTTCATTTGTACATCTGTGAAATGGGCCCAAGAGCACTGAGCTGTTAAATGAAAATGATCAGGAGGCTCAGATTCCACCATATTGTCTAACTGTATTTTAAGGAAAACAGGTTTTAGTTTGCAGAAGGATTTCATTCAAATATCAAAACGTTTTTAAAGCTCTAAGCTGTTCCTGTGTGTTGCCCCCTCTGCTTTCTTTGGAGGGAAGTGTCATGTTAGGAGCCAAATTGATGGGCATGAAATGCTTGCTGATGCAATTTACATCTTGAAAGTTTTCTTTTTTGCCTACATTCCTTGATAGATGTATGACATCTGAACGAAGGGTTTCTTGAATATGTAAGATGCAGGCCAAGATGGGACAATCAAAACCCAAAGAGGAATAAGAGAGCAGGGCCAGTGTTTCTAGAACTCAGGTTGAACGAGGAACACACATCTGCGTGAGGTTCCCGAGGAGCCCGCTGTGAGGACATTTTAATGTGACTGTGAACGTGTCAAAATGTGGAACAGATGTGCTTCTCATCCACATGGAGGAATGACTCTTGTTTGTGGCTGTAAAGTTCATGTATGCTGGGAATTGCATAATAATTATTTTCTCTCTATTTGTTGGGTAAATGGTGCGAGGCTCTGTTTCTGTTTAAAACATGGTATGGCCAGTTTGCCTGTGGGTTCCGGAAGTTGAATCAGCTGAGCAGGGGTCTGTGCCCAGCCTTGCCAAGCACGTAGTAGGTTCTTGATGAAGCCAGGTGGCAAATCCATTTCAAGGACTGCGGACTTGGATGGACTTTGATCTGCCCTCGGTTCACGTTGCAGCCTCATCTGTTGTTTAAAGCAGGCTGGCCCCTGCAAACGCTTTTAGAGGCGATGGGAAGTGAGCGCTGGCTTCATGGGAGGCTCACGGCCGGTGCTGGCTCACATGTCAGCTGTACAGGCATTCAGCAGGCGTCACGCTGCAGAGGGACTTGACTTCATGGGAGGCTCACGGCCGGTGCTGGCTCACATGTACAGGCATTCAGCAGGCGTCACGCTGTAGAGGGACTTGCTGACATGTGGCCTGCCGCAGGGTGTGGATTTAGGCTCTCTGAGCTGGACAGCTCGAAGACCTACCCTCCTCCTGCCTCCTGTGATTATGCTCTTGTTTTTGAGGGTAAATTTGGTACCTTTGTAGTTGTCCTTTCATAGAGCTTCTGTGTGTGCTGCCACGTGGGGAAGGGGGTGGCAGGTTTGCATTGGGACCCCTGGGAGAGGATTAGGAGTGGTGCGGGTGACGAGAGAGGACACCTCTTACGTGTGACATTGACAAGGAGGTGCATTTGGATGAGCAAACTCTTGTTTTTGAAGATTTCCCCCTCTGGTCTATCAGTCATTCCCCCCTTGGAACGGGTTTGATCTGGCTGTTTGCCTTTTACCTGGGTGATCCCGCTGGGACTGGCAGTCTTATTTTTTTGGATGAGCAAACTCTTGTTTTTGAAGATTTCCCCCCTTGGAATGAATGGGTTTGATCTGGCTGTTTGCCTTTTACCTGGGATCAGCTGCCCACTGGGACTGGCAGTCTTATTTCTGGAGTGTTATGAGGGAATTTTGGAGTTGGTGGTGCTTCCCATTCTGGCTGGCGGCTTGAGAGTCAGAGCAGTCTATAAACCATTTTGATGGGATGGTAAAGAGGAGCGGCCATTGGCAGGAGGCCCTATAGTAATGGTAGGCCCCCCGGGCACTCGCTTGGTAGTCAGGTCACACACGAGTTCATATTCTGGCTGTCACATCGCCCACCACGCACCCATCTGTAAACCTTTACTAAGCACACATGCTTTTGTGACCGTTAAGGGTAAGTTCATGTATGAGTCCAGTGCTTTGCACACAGTAGGCCATCAGGGTCCATTGATAGGAAGCCCAGGTGCATTGTCTGACTGGATCACACAGTGATAAGGATATGTCTGCCACCCTCTGGTTTTTCTCCCCCTCTATGCACCTCTCATCTTCCTCCCCCCAGTTGTGCAGGAGCCTGGTCTAGAAACACCTGTGGAGTCTTTTTGGGTGTTGATGACATACCTCGTGGATGGAAGCAGCAGGGCCTGGGGCTGGCATGGGTTCATGGCCCTGATCTCTTGCTGCTCTGTGACCTCAGTTAACCTCTCCAGGTCTCCACTTCCACATCTGTAAGTCAGGGATTATAGTACCTCCCTTAGAGTTGATGGGGGTGGTGGTTAAATGAGAGAGCTGTGGAGGACATGGCAGAGATAGGGCAGGGCCAGGAGGGCTTTTGTAAGGCCACACGGCTTCCTGGGTGACTCCAAATTGAAGGCAAATTAAGAATTACCACTTTACAAATCCTCCACGAATTCACCAGTCCTCCCTAATTTTGCATCTCCCCAGGAGAGTTCTTCCTGTTGTCTGTGCTCGTGAGCCCCGATGATGGTAGTGACAGTCCTGATGCTTTGGTAGCACCTCTGCTACGGGCACTCTCCACTGAGTTGGGAACCTCGCACTCCTGAGTTCAGTCTAATCCAAGTCTAGAGCCTTGCAAAATAGGTGTTGTCATCCTCATTTTACAGATAAGACAACTGAAGCTCAAAAAGATTCCTGCTGCCAAAAACATGGCTATAGGTGGTAGAGCAAGAATTCGAGTGGAGTGCTGACTCCAAGGCCGTGTTCTTTCCATCTGCCAGGCTGCCTCTCTATATTCTGCTCGGAGCTCTGCAGAAACCCAGTGTTAATTCACATCCAGCGCAGAGTAGGATTCAGCGTGCGCACCCTGGAGTTAGGCTGCCTGGATTTGAACCCTGGTTCTGCCACTTATTGGCTGAATACCCTGCTTACCTTCTGTCCTCAGCATCCTCATCTGAAAAAGGGTGACAGTAATACTTCTCTGGCAGGGTTGTTGTATACTGAGGGGGGCTGGCACATGAGCAACAATTGTCATATATATATATATATATATTGTTTTTTTTTTCAAGCAGCACAATCCTTTCTTTGCATATCTTATGAGGAAGCAACGACGAAAGACAGGTGACGTGGGGACTGTTTGGGTGAGGGTGAGGTGTGTGAGGCCTTGGCTGTTCAAATTCCCAAGAGAGGAGACCCTGTGGCTCTGAGACCACCTTGCAGAGCCCTTGGGGCTGCATTTGATGACACCTTTACCAGGGTAGTCCTCTGTCCTGTCTATTGACCCATCTTTAAAACCAATAACAGAGAATTCTGCTGCTTAAAGCCTTTAAAAATATATTTATATTGATTTCAGAGAGGAAGGGAGGAGAGAGAGAACCATCAACGATAAGAGAGAATCATCGATCGGCTGCCTCCTGCACGCCCCACACTGGGGATGTGCCCTGACTGGGCATTGAACCGTGACCTCCTGGTTCATAGGTTCAACCACTGAGCCATGCTGGCTGGGCTGCTTAAAGCCTTTTAAAGTCAACCCTCATCCTGGCATTCCCTCCCCAGGTATTTGGTAAACAAGCCACTCAGCAAATGAACTACCATAGAGAAGATTATAATGTGGGTTTTCGTTTCTTTTACTGACTTTCCATTCCCTTGAGTGTCTTGGAAAACTTATTGGTTTCCAGAGGTTATTTTATTAGTAATGCTTATCACTAGTTCAAGAAATTTAGGCTGAAAAGCAGTACTTTTAACAAAAAGGAAAAGCATTAGGTATATTAATGCATGTATTTGTACATATTATTAGATGCAAACATATTTCTTGGTTTTTCCACTAAAAATGAGGCCTCTCAGTTTTCACCTCCATGACTTGCTGACACTCTTGCTCCTGTGGGTTGGTTGTCGTTTGGAATTTGGAAATGCCGCATCTTCAGTTCATTTAGACAAACATCCATTTCTGGTCAGGTTCTGAGTGGAGGTGGCAGTCCCAGAGCGCAGATGGTCATGATGGTGTCACGTTTTCACAGCCTCCGAGAAGAAATTTCATAGTGATTAGCATTTACAATGTCTAATTCCAAGGGAAGACTCAAGGGGTAGAAAGAGTAAATAAAATGCTGTATCCTCTGTTGCAGGTTTTTTTTTTTAATTTTTTAAAAGAAAGCACCCATGTTGTTTTTGCAGGAGTTTGAATATATTCCACGTTAGTCTGAATGCTTTGGGTGCATGAATGAGACCGGTTGAGGTTTGGGAGTACCCCTGTGAAACGGAGGTAGCAGGAATTCAGGCTTGGGACGAAAAACGTTTGCAGGAAAGGCTTGCGGCAAAGCGTTGACTTTTGCTGCCTTGTTCTTACTGTGGGACACAAATCAGACCCGTTGGTCCGAATCCGCATTCTCTTGCTAAAGGGGAATTTCGTTTTCATCAGTGGGGCTGAAACTGGTCGGGGAGGGAATTCTCAGTGTTAGTGGGAGAGGATGGGTTGGGGAAGTATTGGGCTCTAAGAAGAGGTTTTAATGTTAAAATTAAGCTTTATTAGTTTTACAAAAGGTCTGGCCACAAACGTATTAAATTCTTACCAGTATCAAATTCAAGGAAAATGTTGTGAAATAATGCTGGATGCAGGCAAAGGAATTTTAAAACAATTATAGTTTGCTAGACAGCCCAGAGTGCTTTGGGATCAGACTTTCTGGCTGTGCAGAACGGTTTCTCTTTCCTCTGACTCGCTGGCCTTGCTCTGTTGTTGACTGTGCCCCCTTTGGCTCAAGTGGGGGCCTTCTGGGCAGCTGGTGGCCAGGGCAGCTGTGGCGACCCAGCTCAAGTGTGCCCCTCCCCTGGACGGCGCTCCCAATTTAGCTGTGGGGTTTAGCCCAGCAATCCGAGCTCTCGCTTTCCGTTTAAATGAAAAGGCAGATGCTTCACACATGTTCTCGCAAATTGACATAAACCATGGAAGGAAAGAATGCGGACACCCAATAGCTACCCTGTAGCGGCTTGTTGCTGGTAATTTTTAGGTTTCCTGTTGGAGCAAATTCTGAAAGCAAGCCTGCATCTGTGCCGACCCTGGATTAGGAGTGACCTGGGCTCTTCTCCTGCGGAGTAATGGGTGCACGGGCGTCTATAAATAGCTTGTTCGTGTGTCTGGTGGACCTCAGAGAGGGGAGGGCTTCCTCGGGCCAGCGCCATCCCATGTGCCTGGGGAGGAACCCGGCGAGGGGATAACATGAACTCAGTTTCTCCTGTCATTCCAGGTCCCAAAAGGCAGATGCTTGGATCATGGCGCTAGCCTGCTGGGTTAGCTCTGGGGTACAGGATCCTGGGAAGGCCTCAAAATAGGGCCGAGAAGGCATTTGCCCCTTTTCTTGAAGAAGACATTGGCCTACGTGACTTTCAGAGGCGACAGCAAGCTCCCAGGGGCTCTCATGTTGGTTACACCCGACCACCTCTTCTGTGACCACCTCTTTGCTGGGCTCACTGTTTTATGAAGCTGAGCTTCTCTTTGAATGTAGAGGCTGGAAAGGGAGGGTGTGGGCCCCGCGCATTCCTTTCAGTTGTGGATTTATACCCATCTGTCTGCACCCTTTTGGTCCTAAGCGACAGTGCCAGGCACACGTCAGTGTTGGATTAATTGATGGTGCACTTGGAGGCCGGCTAGCTATGATTTGTGGGTGTAGTCTGTCTGTCAAACACAGTCAGGTGTCAGGGGGACTGAGATTGACAGCTTGCGAGTCCTGGACCAGCTGGGGACACTTAGACACTTAGGGAGTGGACGGTCCATCAGGCGCCGACCTAGACTCACGTCTCTTGTTTGCCACCTGGTGTGGTACTGCCCCTTTGAGTGTGACTGAGCTCTAAGTGCCAGTCTGCTCACACGGGGTGGGTGCCAGTGCCTGTGTGCGCTGCCTCAGGAGGTGGCCGTGGGGTCCGAGGGGGAGCCTGTGAGCCAGTTGTTTTACCTGGGTTTGGCCCTTGCCCGCACACGACCTCTGATTTCAACAGAAAATTGACAATATTTATGATTTAAAGCTGTGATTACAATTTTGCAGTCTTGTTAGAGATTAGATTGGGTTAGAATTGGCAGGCATGCAAAAGGAGGTTGGAAACGGGGTAAATTGAATTTGGGCGAAGTTCTCAAAGTATGTGGAACAGGCAAAATCATCTCAACTCCTTTTCAACTGCTGGGAAAGTGTAAAGAGAAAGCCATCTCCTAGCATTTGCCTGGGTGAATCTGATGGCAATTTCTGGACACACAGTGAGAATAGAATGATGGTGGGTGCTGAGAATGTGGTTGGGGTCACTGATCACACAGAGGAGCTGATTTGGAAAAACTGCTGTCAATTCAATGCATTGAATCATGTTGCCGTATGATAGTGGATACTAGTAGAAAGTACCTCGAGGCCCCGTCGAAGGGCTCTGAGCAGGGCTCTGTGATAACAGCGGGCACTTCTGAAGGTGGAAGAAGCACACAGCGATTGCAGGCTCGTCCACAGGCGCAATGCACACATAGGTATTTATTTATTTGCAGTAAAAACATTTTATTTATTTTTAAATGATGAATCCATTTTATTTTTCTTTCTTTTTCAATTACAGTTTACATTCAATATTATTTTGTATACTTTCAGGTGTACAGCATAGTGGTTGGACAATTATATACTTTACAGAGTGTTCCCCTAATATTTCAAGTATCCACCTGGCATCATACATAATTATTACAATATTATTGATTGTATTCCCTATGCTTTACATCCTCATGACTATCACATAGATTTTTATTAATAACTAGAGGCCTGGTGCACGAATTCATGCATGGCCAGAGGGGAGGGGATGCAGGCAGTTGGGTGGCCAGCCCTGCCCCTGATCAGGGTGGGGGGCCGGTTGTGGGTAGAGACAGCCAGGGGGAGGGGCTGTGGGTAGTTGGCGGGCCAGCCCCACTCCCTGGTTGAACTCCTGGTTGAGGGGACAATTTGCATATTAGCCTTTTATTATATAGGATTAGTATAGAATGAATACAGTGTTATAGAATAATATACAATTAAACGAAGCCTCCACCCTCAGTTTTCTTTATCCTGCCATAGTATTTCACGGCAATCATCGCCTTATATTTTACACTCAATTCTGTATAACACTTGTTTTTAAAACATCCATCTATTCTAATTGCGATTGACCTATTAGGGAACATTTCGAGCATAACATTGGTTTTACATTTGCTCATGTGTGATTTTCTTTGCAAAAGCAATAGGTGAACACAGAAAGTCATACCCAGCTGTGCCCAGCCCCATGGGAATACACAAAACGCACACATGCTCACACCTCACACATCTGCCCTCTGCCTCGTTAATGTCTTGTTTTATGAGGCACGCTCTGTCTGCAGGTGGTGTTACAACTTTTTCTCTGATTTCCGGTAATCGTCCTGCTCCACACCTACTCACGAGTTGCAGTCCTTCTGACGCCCACTTCCGCAAGGTTTTTCCTTGTCCAGTGCCATCTTGATTGTAGCATTTATGAATTCCTTAACCATTCAGCGCCCATAAAATTGTGCTACAGTTTTTACTAGGTTTCTGTCTTTTCCCTCCGTAGGTCCTTTGGTCTTTAGTGCACGATTTTTGTATAGCATGTTGATTTTTAGGAACACACATGTGGCGTTGGGCAGAACTGACTGCACAAGTACAATTGCCTTGTGTTTGTTGTTCATGTCTTGTCTCTCTGGGTCCCCCTTTCTGCATGTCAGTTTGTGGGGGGCACGGTCTTTGGATCATCTGCTCACTGTTGTGTCCCCAGCACCTTCTCAGTATCTGGTACAGAGCAGGGGCTCAATAAACATGTGTTGAAGGAATGAATCATCAGATCTTTTACTGGAAATAGCATTCTAGCCACATTCTGTTGCAAAGTATTGGTTCTGTTAACTACAGGATTATTACAGTTAAGGGATATAGTGTAACCGTTGAGTTTGGCAAACACGTCTGGCTCTTTGGCTGACATGGCTTATCAAGGGAGGGCACGAATGGAAATGTGAGATATAGGTCACAGAGCTTGTTCGCATTTGAATTTGAAAAGAAATGTTCTAACAACATACTCAAAGTCAACTAAATTAGGAACAATCAGAACAATAGCAAAAGTGGCCAGACCCATGAAAAGGGTTATGTTCAGTGAGTAAAAATAGTGAAAAAGGAGAGATCCTAAAGATGGTGCTTGATTTCAAGAGAATTTAGTAAATGAAAAAGGATTTTTTTTTAAATTCAGAAAGATGATATTTTTGATCAGTTGTTAGGGAGGACCCAGGTTGTTTTTAAGTGGAAACACTTACATCATCGCATCATTGCTTTAGCACCTGTCATGTATATTTAAAATATGTGTATGGTTAGAGCTCAGTAGATGACGGCATGGACTGGGTATGCATGTAAAACTGTTAGATAGATTGTAGATACGATGTGTGTGCATATACACACATGTAACTTTGTGCTGCAACTGTGGGCAGTGCTGCCTGTGTATTATTTCATTTCACCCTCACAACAGCCCCACAGGGTAGGTGCTATTATTTTTCTCATCTTGCAGGTGAGGAAACGGAGGCCCAGAGAGGCTAAGTAGCTTAGTGAGAATATCATGCTAAGCGAAATAAGTCAGAAAAAAATTAAGAATCATATGATTTCACTCATATGTGGGACATAAAAACTGAAAGCAACAAATGAATAAACAAGACAAACAAAAACTCATAGACACAGACAACAGTATGGTGGTTACCAGAGGGGGAGGGGGTGGAGGACAGTGAAGGGTAGAAAGGGTCAAGTGTATGGTGACAGAAGGAGTTTTGACTTTGGATGTTGGGCACAATGCAATGTGTAGATGATGTATCATAGAATTGTACGCTTGAAACCTGCCATTTTATTAACCAATTTCACGCCAATAAATTTCATAAAAATAAATTTTAAAAATGAGAAAAAGAAATGAGGACACACAGCAAAGAAGTAGCGCAGTTAGGATTTGAACTCAGACCTATCTTCACAGCCTTTGATTTTCCTATGTAAATAAGGCAGATGTTGAGTCGAAGTGTGTTTCTAGAACAAATGTGGGAGGAGATTGAGACAGAAGTGATGAAGTTCCTACAAAGCTTAATAAAAATGTGTACTAGAATAATGACTAACTTATATTTAGAAGAAAAAAATCATCAAGTTGCCACAGTTTATAGAGACATGGTTTAAAATATGGTAACTATGAGGCCAGGATAACCCCACTGCCAACAGAAGGTTTCTTCTCAAACCCAGGTCTGGTCCCGTCTCTCGCCTGTGAAAAAAGTGATTATTCCTGGTTCCCTTTGTCTGCAGAGTATGATTCTTGGATGTCCAATGTTATGGTCGGTTTCTTGCCACCTTTCCAGGCAACTCACACAAGCACTTCTCTCTCCAGCCCCGAATGCTGTCTGTGTGTTTTCATGTAATAATGCAGTTAAGCTCTTCTCTTCCCAATAGGCACAGCCTCTTTCTTTCTTGCAAAATCTAGTTCAAGTTTTATTACCCGGGGGGAGATTTCTCCAAATCCCTCAGGCAAAACTTAGTTTCATTTTTCTGTCCCCCAGATCTTTGTTGATCTCACTCAGGAACCCAGTACAATGGTTTGCAACCATTGGCTGACTTCAAATGGTTCAAGGATTTTCGCAGAAAGGCTAGCTCTTAACCACGTTCATGCTCCTGGTGTCTGACCCAGGCCTGGTACACTTGGTCAGTGCTTGTGGAATGGGTGGGTGGGTGGATGGAGCATAAATAGATAAAATCTTTGAATTATCTTATAAAAAGTGTGAGAGATGGTTAATAAGTTATTCTAAATTAGGAACGATTGCAGCCACTGTCACTGGATGAATTATTTATCCATATGAATGGAATTACTAACTTTTCATCATTTCTGAAAAATAATAATTTTCAGAAGTTAGGATGCAAAATAGGTTTTAAACAAGACATGTTATAGATAGATATCTTTCAGTGGATCACAATTAGGAAATCTTAAAATGTTGTGTATTTGCTTTCCTGCCTCTCCAAATCCTCGTCATCCTTCTAGGTCCCAGGTGAACGCTCACCCTGTGAATAACTCCCCACTCACCTGCTCTCTCTTCCCCTGCCCAGCCTCTACAGGAACCTCTATAGCAGTAGTTGTCAGACATTCTGTAGGTCATCTCGAAGGTATAGATCATCACTTTATATTCCATTAATTCTGTCTTGGGTTACTTTTGATTCCCTAACCAGATGATAAAGTATAAGAGGGCAGGGTTCACATTTACCCTTTTCCTCCCACCCCCAGCACGTCTAAAGTGGTCACGTGTCTGTGGTAAGCATTAAAGAAATGTTTGTTGAAAAGTCCATCACTCTGTTGGCAAATTACAAAACACCCCTTCCTCCATTCTATCTACACTTATAGTAGAGGAGGTTTGCCATAAAGATACAGGGGGTCTCATGGAACAGAAGAGCGAGAAGAGCAGCAGGGCCTCACGAGAGAGGGTGTGGGAAGTGGGAGTCCTCGGGAACCAGGCAAATCAACGTCTATTTGTCTTGTCAGATGGTCCCTCCTTCTCCAGGCCCAGGGCCCCAGCCTCCTGCTTACGGGACCTTTCTGTTTGCTCTTTGCACATGGCAGCGGAATGGCCCCTCAAAGGACCATAAGGCACTTCCTGATGCACAGTATAAACTTTGCAAAGTGGGAACATGATTGGTTTCCCTATGGCAGGTGTTCTTCCCTGTCTAGTCAGCTGCGGTCCCTGGATGGCTGCATTTTCAAGAAGGGGTATGAGAGCACATCATCAAAGGCAGTGTGGGCTGGCTGGGCATGCCAAGCTCCACTGGTGGAACTGAAAATACGTTTCATCTGTAGTCAGTGGAAATGGGAATGTTAAGTTAATTAAGGGGCCACGTGCCAACATTGCTTGGACTGACGAGAGAGAGACACACTGTGCTGGTATGTGAAGCTTTAGCCCCAGAAGTGACAACACATGACGGGTTTTGAGGTCCAATGAGAAACTGAAGGTTGTTTTTCCCCAGAAGTCCCTGGCACCAGGAAGTCCGACCGACTAGCATGGCAGGCTGTGGCTGGAGTGTACAGAAAGCAGTAGTGATTCTATACGCTAACAATGAATCTTCTGAAAAAGAAATTAAAAAGATGCCATTTACAGTAGCATCAAAAACAATAAAATACTTAGGAATGAATTTAGCCAAGGAGGTGGGAGACCTGCACCTTGAAAACCGTAAGACACTGATGAAAGGAGGCAAAGAAAACACACATAAATGGAAAGGCATCCTGAGCTCATGGATGGGCTGAAATAATATCGTTAAAATGCCAATACTTCTAATAGCCATCTGTAGATGCAGTGCAATCCCTATCAAGATTCCAATGTTACTTTTAAAGAAATAGAAAAAAACACTCCTAAAATTTATATGGGACCACAGGAGACCCTGAATAGCCAGAGAAATCCTGAGAAAGAAGAACAAAGCAGGAGGCATCACCCTTTCAGATTTCAAGCTATACTGTAAACAGTAAGATACTGCCATAAAAATAGACAAATAGACCAATGGAACAGAATTGAGAGTCCAGAAATAAGCATATATAGTTAACTGACATTTGACAAGGGAGCCAAGGATACTCAATGGAGAAAAGAGAGTCTCTTAAATACATGTGCTGGGAAAGTGGATATTCAGATGTAAAAGGATGAAACTTGACCCGTGCCTTATACCACTTACAAAATTTAACTGAAGACGGATTAAAGAGAAATGTAAGAGCTGAAACCATGAAACTCTTCGAAGAAAACATAGGAAAAGCAGCTCCCTGTTTTCGGAGTGTTGTACAGGTGGCTTACTCTGCCGTGAGAAGCGGCAGTGTCCATGGCAGACCCCGGGGAGCCATGGAGGGCCCAGTTCTCACCAACCGCAATGCTGCGGAGCGGCTGCCATCTCGTCTTCTTACTTTGGAGCAGTTCTCCTTTTCCTCTGTTACAGACAAGCTCATTTCTTTGCTATGGGACAACACATGGCTTTAAAGTTGCTCCACCTTTAGCTTGTGTACACAGATGAAGAGGTTTTAGGACTGAAGAAATAATCGGGGGATCAAGGTGGGATGGAGTCTGAAGATTGGCAGAGAGGACACCATACTGAGGGCACCCAGGAGGGCCCAGCAGCTCCGAGGGTGGAGGAAGCAGCCAGTGGAACTGCTGGAAAAGATGAGGCACTGCCCAGGGAGAGGCCGCTCCTGTTCCCCGAGCGTCCTGGAGGGAGCATGCGCGGCCAGCACTGGCAAGGCATTCTGCTGCTTTGCAGCTGGAAAAGGTGAGAAGGTGGCCTTGAAGCACTGACCTGCCAGCGGTCTCATGTGGCTTGTTCTCGTGATGGGGTGAGGAGCTCGCTGATGGAAACGGTGCTCGTTGCCCATGCAGGCCCCAGGCCTCTGGGTTTATCTTCAGGGACCTGAGGTTGAGGTGCAAAGCTGAAGGACCTCGGAACAAAGACATGGGACTTTGACAGGTCATTGGCATTGATCATACAGGTGATTTCATTGTGGGTGATGTCCATTTGCCAGAAGACTAGGGTTGAGCAAATAAGGCCAATTTTTAAAAATGGGAAGTAAAGTTAAAATGATTGACTCCTAGCAGTCCGACAGCAATCTCTAGTGAAATCTGTACCACCCAGTACATAGTAGATGATTAGTAATTTTTTTATTGACTTAAGAGTGAAATTTTATGGAGCTACCTCAAAAAACTAAAAATGGAACTCCCATTTGACCCAGTGATCCCACTACTAGGAATATATCCCAAGAAACCAGAAACGCCAATCAGAAAGGATATATGCACCCCTATGTTCATAGCAGCACAATTCACCATAGCTAAGATTTGGAAACAGCCTAAGTGCCCATCAGCAGATGAGTGGATTAGAAAACTGTGGTACATCTACACAATGGAATACTATGCTGCGGTAAAAAAAAAGGAACTCTTGCCTTTTGCAACAGCATGGATGGAACTGGAGAGCATTATGCTAAGTGAAATAAGCCAGTCAGAGAAAGATAAATACCACATGATCTCACTCATTTGTGGATTATAGAGAACAACATAGACTGATGAGAAGAGACAGATCCAAAGACTGAGAAACAGCGATCAGGCTATCAATCCCCAGAAGGAAAGTAGGGGAGGGCAGGAGTAAGGGGAAGAGATCAACCGAAGGACTTGTATACATGTATATAAGCTTTTTTTATGTTTCTTTCTCATCGATGTTTCTGACTCTCTGTCCCTCTCCCTTCCTCTCTGTAAAAAAAATCAATAAAAAAATATATATATATTAAAAAAAAGAGTGAAATTTTGGGGCAAATTCATAAATATATCGTGAGCGTTGCTAAGTTATTTCAGAATTACTAGGAACCAGTGTGGGTTAGCAAAGAGTGAATAATGCTAAGCCATCCTCACACTGGAGATAACATTGGGCTGGTAGGTCTTATTTTGGCAATAGGTTTGGTAAGAATTCTTGTAATATCCTTGTGGGCTAGATGTTATGATTAGAGGAAATCACCATTTGTTTAAAAACAATCTTGTGTGTTTTTTTTAGTCATTAGAAGTGAACCCACTGGATGCCATAGGTTGACATGTCTTCATAAAAAAATCAATTCCTTTTACCATTTTTTCATCAAATTTTCATCAAATCAGATATTAAAATAGTCATGGGATGTAAATTACAGCATAGGGAATTTAGTCACTAATATTGTAATAACTATGTATATTACATAGTTGTATATTACTATGTATATTACTATGTAATAACTGTATATTACATATTGTAATAACTATGTATATTACATACAGATGGACACTAGACTTATCAGGGGTATGGCTTCATAAGTTATATAAGTGTAACTGAAACCAATATAATATTGTATATCGACTGTAATTGAAAAATTAATTTAAAAAAATCAATGTCCTCTATATGGAGGACATACTCAAAATAATTTCAGATGACAGAAAGCTGATAGGAATCCCTAATATGTTATATGACAAGGTTGAGATTTCCAGTTTGAAATCAACTAAAACAAGTGAAATGTAATTGAAATACATGTTCTGTCCCTTGGGTTAAAAATGTCATTACAGGAGCATAAAAAGAAACTGGAAAAACAGCATTTCTGTGAAAGATGACCCGTAGGTTTCAGTTGACTACCTTTACAGAATATAAAACTTGATGGGCTGAGCTGGCCTATAAACTTTTATATCCTGTTAAAGGGACATGAAGGCCCAGCGGCAGTGGTCTTCAAGCTGCATCTTAGGAGGCGCTCTGACTCTTTAGGGGGTGTCCAGCCAGAGGCATGTGGAGGCCTTGCCTGGAACACCTGCTCCTCATGGTCAGGTCTGTCCTGGGGAGAAGCTGGCCTGTCCTGGGGGCTTCTGAGGGCAGCACTCCTGTGGGCAGAGGTCACCGTGGACAGATGGGACTCAGGTCCGTGCACGCTTGATGGCTAGGTTGGTGTGTCTCCTGTGGGTGGAGAGTAGATTTGGTGCCCTCTGAGGTTCCTTCCAAATCTTAGATTCTGCAGTCCTGGACAGTCTACATTTTGCCTTAATTTCAGAGCCACTAACGTATGGTTTAGAGATGGGTTGATCGTGGTAATTGGGGCTGTGCAATACTATAAAAGGAACCTGTGATCTGACCCTTCAGTAGGGAGGCTCAAGGACGTTTTCAGAGAAGCAAGAGGAATTAGGCTTGTTTTGCAGAGAGCGATCTTGGTTGCATGTAATTGTGATGATCAAATAAACTTTAGTTGGGAAAATATACAGGGACTAGAGAGCGTGCAGGAAAGGTGCAGCGTATGGGACATGCCCCCCAAATACATTTCATGTTTAGGCATTAATGGTTGATTCCATCTGATAACTCGGTTCTCCCTTTGGTGATTCTTTCTGAGCGTTTCCACTTTCCAGTAATCATAGCTTGGATTGACCAAGGAAGCCCTGCCTCTCGCGGGGCCGTGCTCAGAGCAGTTATTACAGCTGGCATGGGTGGCCGAGGACCGGCGGGGCCATGCCGCCCCGAGGTTTTCTGCTGAGAGAGAGACCCTGATTACTCGTTATTTTTGCTCCTGTTGTTTTACTCTCATCTGTAATTTAAAATCCACTATACAAAGAGTCTACGGAGCACCAGCTGGACATCAATTTAAAGACGTTCTTTTCTTTCTCTAGTTTTAGCATTTTAAGTAGGACTGTCAATTTGGGTGATTTGCTGTTTAGAAATTGGTGAGATACATCTTTCAGTCTCCTTAACTTCAGTGGATGGGGAGGTGGAAAACAGAATCACCAGTTTCAGATTTATGTGAAGAGTCTTTTTTACCCCCCTTAGAAAAGGGGTGGGGAGACCTCCCCAACCGACTTCATCTCACACAGATGAGGGAAGGACCAGTGGGTTTCTGGAATTAGTGTTCTGATTACAGCATGGGAACGTGTGTTCTCAGGGGACCTGGGGGTGTGTGCTGGGTGCTTGGCTCTGCCTGTCCTTCTCTGGGCATGTTAGGCTCACACATAGAAGGGGGCAGGCAGGCGGGACCAAGGCAGTGTTGGCACTTAGGGGTCACCGTCAACCACAGGAGGCAGTAAGTGGCACCTTCCTGGTGCTTTTGAAAAGCAAATGCTTACCTCGTGTATAATAAGGGCTGTCTTGACTTGGTTCACTGCTCTTTATCATATGTCTGTACTATATTTTTTGGGCGGTGGGGTTGATGGCCTTTTTTTTTCAGTTTTATGATCCTTTGCCTTTTCAGTTTTGATTAAAGCCCTATTTTTCTCTTTCCTGTTCTCTTTCATTGTTTGTGTCTTACCGACTCTTGAACAAAATTATGTATACAACTCAGACGTGGTAGAACTGTTGAGTGGATGTTCTCAAACTTGGCTTTGGAAGTACAGTTCTTTCAGAAAAGCAATTAAGCAAAACGTATTTAGCTTTTATTTTTATCGCTCAGAGGAGTCTTTACAAGTTTATTCTCTTTGTCTCTGTAGTTTAACTTCCAGAAATGAATTCTAAGGAAATCTGATGAAATACAAAACATAAACATTTTCATTTTAAAGCATTTTTTGTAGTAATGAGTTCTAATAATAAGCACCGTAAACAAACTATATGTCTAATTGTAGGAGATTTGTGTTATTTCTTCTTTCTACTTATTTGCATTTTTCAGCCTCTTGTTAAATATGTTCATTTGAATTGTTCTGGCAGCTAGTGGGCCATGGGATCAGATCATTCATGGATGAGAGGCTAGATGAGATGGGATTTAAGTTATGCACACACAAAGGCTTGGTTAAAAATATCTCATATTATTGATTGTATACCCTGGGATGATCCCGGCAGTATGGAAAGTGGGATATCCTGAAAACCCTCATTTTACGGAGCACTAGCACTGCTGGCTCTAAATTCTGAGAGCATCCTTTTAAATGTGTGGCAGAGATAACAAGAAATCACAGGAAACCCGCAGCATCCAGAGACCTTTTCATAAGTGAGAACCGTGTGAGCTGATGCTAGAGTAGCCAGTCTTGAAGGTCAAGGGGCATCTAGCGGGGTGGGTGGAAGATGAGACCTTAGTCCCAAGGAGGAGTGGAGGTCTTTAAAGCCAGGCCCCTCAGGACCACATCCTTGGTGAAGGAATGGACCACAGAGAATATGGCCATCCGATTGGGAAGATCACCAGGCAGTTTGCCCTCTCAGGCTTGGGGCTGGGCGTGGTGGGATTTGTAACTTCAGGCCTGCCCTCGCTTGGGTTTGGGGTTTGAGTTATATTGTTGTGTAAGGATCCCCAAGCTGAGAAGTGTCCCGTCTCATCTCGGATGGCTGTGTGTCAGCCTTGAACTCCAGGGCATGCTGAACACAGTCAGATGCTGGTGCCTGCCACTGAGGAGCCATGTGTTCCACAACGAAACACAGTTAATCTGCCGGCATCTCCTGGAGACGTCAGTCAGGAGAGAACTGAATGTTTCTACCAGAGAGGATGCTGGACGGAAGGAACAGTGCAGTGCCTTCCTGCCTCAAGGAAGCTGTGGACCAGGCCCTCGATGGTTTTTACCGAGTGCTCGTTCGTTGTAGTTGAATGTGCGGTTTTCCTAAAGGCTTTCATAGATTCCTCCCCAGCCTTGGACCCTCAGAAGATCCCAAGTGTTTCAGCTGTGGATTTTCTCTCTGGGGCTTGCAGAAGGGCTGCCGCGCCACCTGCTCACCTGGCTGTGTCTTCAGACAACTTCGTAGGTGCCCCAGGATTTAACAGAGGAGTCAGTGAAGGTTTGAGGAATGAATAAATGAGTCCTCTATGCTTGAGAACGGAATCAGTGCTTCTCAGGTCTCGGTGTGCATGGGACTCTTGTTAAAATGGGGATCTTGTTAAAATGCGGATGATGATTCAGCAGGTCTGGGTGCGGGGCGGGGGCGGAGATGGGGGGAGACCAGGGTTCTGGACTTCTAACAAGCTCCCAGGGGATGTTGGTGCTGCTGGTCAGGCTCCATACTTTGAGTAGCTGAGGAATAAACCACTAGCCTTTAAAAAATAGGGGGGCACTCAGTTTCAGCCGCCACCAGCTGTGGGGACCCACCCATCTGTGGTAGGAGCAGGCTCCAGGGCGTTTCAGGGAGCCCCTCCCCATCCCCTGGGGGAGAGCCTTTTCTTCCTGATGGAGGATGTGGCCACCCACCTGATCTCCCGCCTCCCTTCCTTATTTGAGGGACCCCTTGAGAGGGTCCCACGAGGGTGCAAAGGGCCCACAGGACCAGCCACCCGAGTCTGCATCTGGAAAATGAGGGGTTCCACTGGATGCTATCCAAAGCCCTCCTGCTGCTGCTATTCTGCCACCCGGACCCTGAGGGTCACCGCGGCTGCTGGACCCCGGAGAGCAGGTTAGCTTGAGGCAGGAGTGGTTGAGGCCACCTTCTGAAATTTTTTGTTAATGAACCTACGCACCCTTATGGAAGAAAAGAATGCAATTCATAATACCCTCTATTAATATCTCCCTACATATCAGCATAGCTTGCATACTTGTCATTTCTAAAGGGCCGCAGGTTGTTGGGATAAGGCCATGTGTGGCCATTCCCCTGAGGCTGGCACTTGGCTCATCTCCGGATGTTTTTCCTTGGATCTTAAATGGTTGGATTGCGACTGCCCACGGAGATTATTCCACCCCCTCCAAACCTCGTTATTGCTGCGGGTACTCTTTTAAAGTTGGGAGCTCCTGTGGTCAGGCCATCTAGTTACATGATCTTATAGCCCTGCTCTACTTCTGATTTTTCTTTAAACCATGCTTTCCCCAATTGTAATCACACCATTTGAATGGTTATATGTTTAAGGTCAGTCTCCCCCACTAGATTCTCAATCCCAGGGCCAGCCCCTCCTCTGTCTTTGTTCTCGGCACTTAGAGCACTGCCTGGCGCGCAGGAGCTCAGCCAAGAGGGTTACATGAGCGACGTGTGCTCCATGGTAGGATTGCATGCCTTAAGGTCAGTCTCCCCCACTAGATTCTCAATCCCAGGGCCAGCCCCTCCTCTGTCTTGGTTCTCAGCACTTAGAACACTGCCTGGCGTGCAGGAGCTCAGCCAAGAGGGTTATATGAGCGACATGTGCTCCATAGTAGGATTGCATGCATGTGAGGTGTGCCTCCCACAGCTCCACCTGCTCCACCCACCAACATGTCCTGGGTGCTCCATGGGCCAGGGCCAGACATGGGGAGGCACAGAGGCTGTGCATGGACCTTGCCTCCAGGTGGGTCATGTCCAGCTCTGAGAGAGGGAAGGAAGCGGCCAATTATATTTCACTGTTTGAAGTGGCAGCCATGGGGAGGCTCAGGGCTCTATGGGAACTCGGAGGAGGAGGAGGAGGACCCGACTGAGGGTGGGAGCCTGAAGGAGGCCCACCTGTGACAGGGAGGCCTGACTTAGGTCTGGAAGGCGTCAGCAAGTGCACCGACAGCCCTGCTGCGGGTGGGGTGTCTGGTAGCTGCTGCAGAGGGCAGAGCTCCGTGTTTGCTGGTGGGCTCCTGGCCTTTGCTTTCTGCAGTCACTGTAGAGATGGTGCATTGGGAAACCATCACTCAACAGTCGTGCTGTGCAGTTGCGTTTATGGGCCTTAATTCTGGACAGCACAGTCCCGTGTTAGATACAGTGCTGCCCTGTGGAACAAAATGTCCCTCCGCATGGAGTTGTGGACTCATCGAATTCATTTGGTCGCACAAGAAGGGACCTTGGTCGTTACAGTGACACGTTGCATGACAGAAAAAGAGAAGTCCCTCTGCACACCCCCTCCAAAATCAGAAAGGCCAAGCCAAGTTATGCTAAGTTAGGGTTTTTTACTCCAGTTCACGGGGGTCAGTGAGTGAAGCTGAGGAATAGAATAATAAATTACTGATTACAGAGTGTTTCCTCTGTGAGTCATTATTTTTCACCCATTATTTTTCACAGTTTCGAACTGCCATCACCAGAGACTGGAAAACTCAGCAACTTCCAGGTTCTGGACATCCCACGTGTTCTCGGAACCCCTCTCCTGCTCCCATCCTCCATGTCCCGGTCATGCTGTTTCATGTGATGTGTCTGCAAGATTGGGGCTCAAACATCCTTCTAAGTATGTGGCATTCTTAGAGCTGAAAATAGTCTGTGGAGGCCAACAGTTTTCTTTCTTTCTTTCAAGGTATATTCATGATAACAGAGTTATCATACACAAAAAATACATTCCTACGTTTAGCTCCAAAGAGGTAAGTTTTCCTCTTTTAAAATTCCTAGGGGGTTTTGGTTCGCATCTCTTAGAAAAGGGTTTCTCTACGAGATTGTGTCCATCGGCTGGTTGTCCCAGGTTGGTGTTTGGACTTCAGACACTGATGCACTTCTTTTTCACAGTCTGCTACTGTCTCCCCTGTGTGCTCGCAGAGGAAAGCTACTGGCGAGTTCCAGGGAGATGAGAATTTTGTGGGAACATTTTGTTTTTTTAATTTATTTTTATATTTTAACTTTTCATTTTAAAATAAGTATGGATCCTTCAAAAAATTACAAAAATAGGACATAAACTTTCTGTATGTCCTTCACCTCGCTTCCCCAAATGTTAACATCTCGTTAACTATACTGTAAACCATAGTATAGGCATCAAAACCAGGCAATTCATATTGCAACAATGCTATTAGCTATTAACGCTCTGTTCAGATTTCGTCAGCTGTCCCGTTGTTGTTGTGTGTGTGTGTTTCAGTTCCAGGGGCTAAGTGAGATCCAGTCCAGGATCACACATTTCATTTCTGTTGTCATGTCTCCCATGTTTGTGACCATTCCTCAGTTTCTCTCTTTTATGACCTTGATACTTTTTAAAAAAAATATATTTTTATTGATGTCAGAGAGGAAGGGAGAAAGAGATAGAAACATCAATGATGAGAGAGAATCATTGATTGGCTGCTTCCTGCACGCCCCCCACTGGGGATCGAGCCCACAACCTGGGCATATGCCCTGACCAGGAATCGAACCGGCAACCTCTCGGTTCCTGGGTCAACGCTCAACCGCTGAGCTACACCCGGCTGGGCAACCTTGACACTTTTGAAGAGAACTGGCCAGTTGGGTTTGCAGAATGCCCCTCAAAATGGGTTTGTTTGACCTTTCCTCACGACTGAATTTAAGGTATACTTAAAAAAAATTTTTTTTTATTGATTTCAGAGAGGAAGGGAGAGGGAGAGATAGAAACATCAATGATGAAAGAGAATCATTGATCAGCTGCCTCCTGCATGCCCCACACTGGGGATTGAGCCTGCAACTCGGGCATGTGCCCTTGACCAGAATCGAACCTGGGACCCTTCAGTCCACTCTACCCACTGTGCAAACCAGCTAGGGCTAAGTTACACATTTTTGACAAAAATACCACAGAAATGTCGTGTCCTCCTCAGTTCATCCCGTGAGGAGCTGTGTGACGTGAGAGGTTTCATTGCTGCTGATGGTAACTTGGGTCACTTGGGTAAGGTGCTCCCTGCAAACTTTCTCCACTAACACATTACTGTCTCCCCCTTTGTAATGAGTGAACATCTTGCCAGGAAATGTTTGAGATTATGTAAATAATATGCTTCTCATCATACTTTCAAATCTCTTGATAATTCTTGCCAAATAGTAGTTTTCTATTTCCATAATTTGATATGCATTTACGAACCGGAATTCTGTAAGAAACAGCTTCCTTTCACTATTTATTTGTTCATTTACTTATTAACACCAGTATGGACTCATGAATGTTTGTTTTATTCTATCGGTTATAAACCAGTACTGTCATCTTTGATTTTGTTGCTCAAATTCTTTCAGATTTGACCAGTGGGAGGACTTCCAGGTGGACTCCTGTGTCCTTTAGGTATTTCCTTCTCACTTTTTTGAGACTTCTTTATTTTTGGCATCTTGAAATGTTTTATGCTCATCTTGTACTTGCCCTGCCCAGTCCTAGAAGCAGCTGTTTCTCCAGGGAGCCCTGTTTCCTTTAGCGGAAAATGGTATTTAGAAACCAAGATCTTAGAGGTTAGATGTGCTCATTGATATTGAGGTATTGTTGGTTTTATACCTTTTCAGAGCCCAGAGCTAGGAAAGAGCACAAAACCACACAAAGAGCGCGCGTGCGCACGCACCCCCCCCCCCCCCCCAAACACACAGACACACATGCATGCTTCCCTATCTCTATATATTTTTCTATCATAAACTTTGAATTTGTACTGATAGGAACTATTTTAATCTACCCTCACAGGGCTTATCCTATTCTTCCCCCTTTTCTTATTTGTAATTTCTTTCTCCATCAAAGAGAAACCTGGCTCCTGTTAGCCAACAAAATATTCACTTGTTTACTTAGAATAAAGTAGAATAGTTTCTGAATTGTTAACCCATGTGCCCGTGGAAAACTAACTAGAGTATGGTAATTATTGTACAGTTCTTTTTTTCTTTAGCTTTAGAATATCTAGTCAAGATACTGTTTTCCAAAGTTTCTTAGACTAGTTCTTTTCTTTCCCCACCCCCTTCCACGTGATTATGTTATTCATTTGTAGTACAGTTAGATTCATTTTTTAGTTTTTGTGTTCCATTTTGGGTTCCTCTCATATCCTGGCTGATTTTGTTTATTTTTTGAGTATGCGAGAAACATAAGAACGACTTTAAAAATCAAAACCACACAAAAAGGCATCTCAGAAGAGTTGCTTCCTTCTCACCCACTCTCACGCCACCACTCCCCTTTCCTCTCACCTGTTCCATCCCATCCTGCAGACAGCGATGTCCTTAGCTTCTCATTCATCCTTCTGGATTCCATGTTGCACAACTGAGCAGAGATATGAAGATTCTCTTATCTCTTTTTTCTTACATGAAGGGTTGCATCCTATAGATATGCTTTTGTACTTGGCTTACTTTACTTAACAGAATGTCCTAGAAATCGCTTTCTATCAGTTCATAGAGATCCTCCTCATGCTTCTTTGCAGCTGCATCATATTCTATTGTGTGGCCAAAACACAGTTTATTCAACCACTGTCATGCATAGGCATGCAGGTGGTTTTCACGATGCTGCAATGACAAACACTGTTGCAATGGATAGCCTCATGCGTGTGAATTTTTGTGTTGTGGGAGTGTATGGTCAGGGTAAATTCCTAGAAGTCAAAAGGCAAGTCAAATGGTAAAGTGCCTCTCCAGTTTGGATGCCAAATTACCCTCCAAAGGATCATTTGAATAGGACAGCTCAGCACACTGTGCCCCGTGTGTTTACAGGGGTGCTGGCTGTGGTGACATTCAGTAGTTGTAGAGATGGACATGAACATGGAGGGTCGGACTTGGCCGTGGCTCCCGCCGCCTCTCCCTCCCCCCCTCCGTCCTCTGTCTTCTAAGGCATCAGTACAATTTAGTAGAAAGCAGCTGGAGCCCAGCTCAGGATTTCCTGGGGGACATACGGGCTGCTGCTCAGGGTGGTGATGAAACAATCTCTTATTTTAGGGAAAGAGCTTGGGGTGGGGATGGGAGGTGGGTTAAAAACTTCTGGGTGTGAGTCCTGCCTTAGGTTTTAGTGGTATGACTCCTAAGCAGGCGTTTTGTTTAACCTCCCCCAAAAATAAGAATAATAAATACTAATGTATGGGAAGTACATTTCATGGTGTCTGGTAGGGTGGATATGGTTGGTGTGAGGAGTAAATAAACCATAAATGGAGTGGTGCACAAAGTCATTTTCCTCTCCACTCCCCAGTCCTGTTCAGTTTATTTGAAGTAAGAAGAGGGATGCTGCCTCATTCCTCTGACTGCCCATGAGGCTGTGTGTAAAATTCCTATAAAAATAAGCTTTGTTTCACTTCAGTATTTGACAGTCTGGCTTATGGCATGATGATGAAGTTTTGGGCTCTGCCTCATCTCTGGTTTCCTCTCTCCAGTCGAGGATGCCCTCTTGGTGAGCCCCAGGAATTCTGGGAGTTTCCAGATAGTTACCACCACGGCTTTATTGGATTAGCCACAGCAATGGCGATTGTAGTCTCCTGGATCTTAATTTAACTCAGGTTGAAACGGAAGTTGTAAATTTCTTCTAAATTGATGAGTAAAGAGTTCTTGGCCCTATTCCAGGGTTCTCCAGTGCTTTGTGATTTATCATATTTATTTTTTAATTGATTTTTTTAGAGAGAGAGAGAGAAAGAGAAGAAAGAAACATTGATCCGTTGCCTCCCGAATGGGGATTGAACCCCCAACCTGGGCATGTGCCCTGACTGGGAAGCAAACTGGTGACCTTTTGGTGCACAGGATGATGTCAGCCAACTGAGTGAGCCACACCAGCCAGGGCTCCAGTGCTTTTTGTTTCACCTAAAGCCACGAGGCCTTCCTGTAGGCTTCTGCAGACGAACTGCTGTCCGTCCTGGTCCTCCACTGGGTAGGGCTTCGAGGACAGGAATGCATTGCTAGGACAGCAGATATTAAAGGGTTTAGAATTGCTGAGGAGTTGCCCATGGTTAATCCTGATGCGAATATAGGAATGATCCACATGGGCAAAGTGTTCGAAAACCAGACCTCAAAGCGTGCAGTTGTCCCTCGAGGCAGGCCCATGGGAATTCAGACCCTGGGAAACCAGATCTCCCGTAGCCAGAAGGGCCCTGGGGTGCAGAATGATGGCTCCTGCTTAGCGACAGCCTGAAACCACCAGCAACTCGAGAAGCCGGCAGCAGAGTCATGCTGTGTTTTAACAGCTTTACATCTATGTATTGATTTCTCCTGCTCGGTGGCCTAAGCCTCTGTGGGTGTTTTCCTTTTCCAATGCCCTGTCTCATCAGAATTGGAGGTTGCTCCCCCGAGAGGTCACGGGATAAAGGCTCATTGGCATGTCTTGCTTCACTTTCATCCATGTGTCCCAAATTGAACCCCATTGGAATGGAAAGGCTTTGCAAGTCAGTAAGGATCTACAAGGAAGCAGAGAGACTTGAGAGAGGTGCCCTGGTTGGAAGGCTATGAAATCAGATCTCATCCAAGGTCAATCCCGAAGGAAAGCTGCCTGCTTCACCCCGTCAGTTCATACACACTCAATTGGTGTTCTTATTCCCCTCCTTCCGCCATGTACTCGCTGGGTGCTCAGTGTAAATGAGTGCTCTAAACGTTCTTACATGTATCCATCTCCTTCCACTAGAACAGAGGTCTTACTCATCTATTTATCTAGTGCTCGGCCAGTAACCTTCCTCAAAACGAAGGTATCATACGAGTAATAGAATGACTGGGCTCAGGCGGGGAGAGGAAGGCTGCTGTGGACTTCTGCTGGGGTGGGGGAGGGCATGCGTGGGAGGGGACCCTCAGATCTTTGCCTGGACCTGCTGCCATCACCGGAAAGGCATCTCCACACAGCACCCGGGGCAGCTCCTTCTCTTCTGGATTGGAGATGGATTTTTATCAAAGACCACAGTGTCTTCCCCACCATGCAGAGGCCACATAGGGGTGTCTCTGGGAGAAGGGGTGGTGCCTTAACTGCCGAACGTTGTTGAAATCTCTTATTTTCTGAGCTTTACTTTAGAAACACATGGGAATTGTGTCTTCTCCTTGCTAAGGTATCTTGATGAATAAAAAAGTAATATCTCATTTCCCAGGCCTTAGAGTTAGAAGGATGCTCAGGATGGCACATGTGAATCCCATGGATTAACCCTGTGTCACTGTGGGTCCCCAGGGGTATGAGCATGTATATGAGGGGTCCCGGCAGAGTTTCTCCTAAGATGCTGTCATCCACATGACTTTGAGCTTCATCTGGGGACATGATTTTGATTTGGCCTTGGTGTGTAATAACCACGTCTGGGCATCACCAGATTGGCCTTGCCTGATTTGTTGGGTTTGTTTTTTATCCACACAAGGTGGTCTTTTCCAATAGGATGACAAGACTGGTGTGGACTGTGGCTGCAGGGCTTTGTTGGTGTGGACCACGTGCTTCTGTTGACCTTCACTTGGCCACTCAAAGGGTTGGTGGATGTGGAAAGGGGCTGGGTGCTCTGGCCTCAGGAAATACTCGAGCTATGGCAAAAGCTAGCCACTGTCTGACGATGGCTATTGCAGCATTACTTATAATGAAAATATGAAAGCAGCTTTCTTCCCTCTGCACAAGGGAGTGTTTTGTTTAGACAGCCCTCTGCCCCACAACCCTGGTGGCCCAGCCTGAGGGACAGGACCTCAAATCACTGTCCCTCATTCCCCTCTTGCTGGGCCCAGTTAAGCTCCAGGCAGACTGTGGGACAACTCAGGACAGGTATCTGCCAACATGCTGGGAGCAGGCCTGTGTATGACCTCTGGCTGTCCCTGGGGGCGCCCCATGGCTGGTCTTGCTACTGAGGAGCTTGTTTTGGGTGCCTTTCCTTGCTGTGTGCTCCCTGACCCCTCTGAGGCCTTACCTCCTTGCACTCTCTGTGACCAACCATAAGACAACCTCTATCTGTCTTCCTTGACTCAACCCCGGGCTCCCTTGTCCTGCCCCGCCCCCCATCCCCACACCCTGCTCTGGCCCCCTAGCCCCTTCAAGGCAGACATCTCTCTTTTCTGGGAGTGATGAGAAGAACTCCTTTATCTGAGGCCTCACAGGGGTATTTGCATTTATAAGATGATCAAAGAGTACAGTATTTTATCCAAAGCAGTTAATCCCGAATGGCAGAATTTCAGGTTGCATAGCAGGGGCATTCTGGCGCTATGTAGGAGCCCTGAATTCCTTTCAGTGGCCCCCAGATAACTTCACCGTAGAGGCTGCCTACATCTCCTGTGTTTAAAGGCAGTTCTATCACTGGGCTGGATTGCTGGACAAGTGAAAGGGAATGGTACACATCTATTTTAAGTTTTGATTATGTTTATAAGAGAAAACATACAAAGAGGGCACAGCATATTAAGTTTATAGTTGGGATAATTTTTAGTACTATTAAATTCTTAATTTTCTTTGCATCCCCAACTGTGTTACATGCCCTTGTTATCTCAATGTTATAGGTATAGTGTGGAGATCCGAGGGCTTAAGGCATCTGCCGAGTATCTCAGAGCCAGAGAGCAGGGTGGAATTCAAGTTCATCTGGCTCCAGGATTTAGTTACTGTGTTAACTGCTTTCCTTGCCCTTCCTCCCTTCTTCCCCAACTTGTTCCACAGACTTACTACAGGAGATAATGAAATGCTGGCTAAAGTAGCCACAAAATGTAAAGCCTTAAAAATACTTTCAGTATTTTATGCTTTGCTTGAATTCTTGGAATTAAAAAAATGACACTTCTTTCCTCTTGTTCTGATATACATAATATTTAGTTTGTCTAGTCAATTTTTCTTGATGGGTGTACCTGAAAATAAGACTTATTTAGGGAAAAATGCTTCCCAGGTCCAATTTCATTATTGATTCATTATTGAATGGTATTCAGAGGGGGTAAGTGAACCCTAAAGATTTTATGTGACGAAAATCATGATGAAAATGACCATCGTCTGCTTTTTGTTTTTGATTTTGTGGAGTCATGTTTTTATTACAGTTTTGATAAAGGAAAGGAAAGTCCACACCAGATGAACAGCTAGTGATACATCTGGGAGCAGGTTCAAGGGAGAGAGAAGGCAGCCAGTGGGCTCCCTGAGAGGATGGGAAGACAGGGCTGTGGGGGGATCTGATGTAAAATCATCTATAGTGTTTTGAGGTGAAGTGATTAAAATAGAAGAACATTTGGACTGATATTCATAACTCACTTTTTTTTATTTATCCATTGATTTTTAGAGAGAATGGAAGGGAGGAGAGAGAGAGAGAGAGAGAGAGAGAGAGAAACATTGATGTGAGAGAGACACATCGATTGGTTGCCTCCCACACAAGCCCTGACCATAGTCAGGGATTGAGCTTGCAACCAAAGTACGTGCCCTTGACCGGAATCAAACCTGGGATACTTTAGTCCACAGGCCGACGCTCCATCCACTGAGCCAAACTTGCTAGAGCCATAACTCATTTTTAAGGAAAATCACTGGATTAGAGACTATTCAGAAAACATGGATTCATTATTATTTTTACATTTTAAATGAACTGTAGGTATGTGAGGTAATTGCTTAATGAGCAATAAACTCAGAAAAGCTGAACCTGGCTTCCAAGATCTGGAGTCTTCCAGAAGAATAATTTATAACCACTTTTGTTCACTTGTTCCTACTATAATAATCTTTCGATTTAGTTTCTTTTTACAAGTTAAACATACCCATGTTTACATTATGAATTTTCTTAGCAAACCACTTTCATGTCTTTCCTTATTCCCAGAGAAAAAAGAAAACACCTCAATCAATAGAAAAATAAAATATTTATAACCCCGGTGTGCAATCCAAATGAATCTAACGTATATTTCATGGCCCTGTGGTGGTCGCCACAAGCTGTATTGTGGTGGGTGTAGGAGAGAGAGGAGTGGTTTATACTCAATGTTAAAACATGCAGCCAAGGCCCTGGGGCTCAGAGCCCGTGATGGTGCTGTGTGTTCCCTACGAAGCCAGCGCTCAGCAGGTATGGTTTTGGAGTGGTACCATGGTAAAGAAAGGATCTAACAACCAAAAGCCATTTCAAAAGAGCAAAATCGGTTCTTTACTTTCCTATAGGTGAATTCAAGTACTCCTTTCTCTCTTGTCCTTGTCTGTCAGGACTCAAAGCTGCCAGGGTAGAAAATCCCAAAAAATGTGCCCTGTGTCCCCACCTAGCCCCTATGGCAGTGGTTCTCAAACTTCCTAATGCCGCGACCCTTTAATATAGTTCCTCATGTTGTGGTGATCCCCAATGTCATTGTTACAAATTGAACATAATTAAAGCATAGTGATTAATCACAAAAACAATATGTAATTATATATGTGTTTTCCGATGGTCTTAGGTGACCCCTGTGAAAGGGTCGTTCGACTCCCAAAGGGGTCGCGACCCACAGGTTGAGAACCGCTGCTCTATGGTGTTGCCCTTCTTACCTCTTCCCTCATTCAGCACTTTGGAAAGTAGACTGACTTAGCCAATTGGGCAGGCGATCCCTCAGACCTGTGCCTCTCTCTTCTCTCTTCTCCTCCCCATGCCCTGGATTCTGCATGCCCAGATTCAGAAAGCCTCCTGGCAGGAGCCCAGCCCTCCACAGGGCAGTCTCCATCCTCTGTGATGGGAGGGAGTCACAGGTGACAGGCTGACAGTCTCGACCCACCCATTTGGAGCACTTGTTTATCAGAGGTGTCACGTTCAGAATGAACTTGTCGGGGTAAGAATGAAATTGGCCACTGCAGTTGCTCAGCACAGACGTCAAACCACCCAGCTCTCCCAGTTCCTTTCTTTCCTGCCCATGATTCCTTCTGCTTTCCCCTGGAGGCGGCTCTCCTGTCCCTCCATAGTCATCAGCCTCGTTTGCTTGTGAGTTCCTTCGAGCCAGGCCCAGGGGACTCATGCAGGGTCCCACTTACCCTCCCAGCCACTGGCCACCACCAAACTGTGATTGCAGCTCATTGTCACCAGGAATTAGGAGACTTAGGAGGGTGCCTCTTGGCTTTTTTTGTGCCATAAGTGCTGAGGACATTAAGGCTTTGATCTTAAAGGCATCTCGAGAGCCTTTTCCGTTTCTGCGCCACCTTTCCAGAGCAGTAGCATCCAACAGGAGGAGAACTAAGGAAGCAGACTTGTCTGGCTTGGAATTATTCCCCCGTTGCTGTCCGTGTCCGTCAAGAAAAGAAGCCCAAAGAATTTGAGAAGTCAAAAGAAAACCAGAGGTGGCTATCTTTCACCTCCACTAGAGTGTGTGTGTGTGTGTGTGTGTGTGTGTGTGTGTGTGTGTGAGTGTGTGTTTAATTGTAGTAAGATCATTTAATATGAGATTAATTCTTCTTGCCAGCACTGGTTTGGCTCAGTGGATAGAGCGTCAGCCTGCGGACTGAGGGGTCCCGGGTTCGATTCCGGTCAAGGGCATGTACCTTGGTTGCGGGCACATCCCCAGTGGGGGGTGTGTAGGAGGCAGCTGATCGATGTTTCTCTCTCATTGATGTTTCTAACTCTCTATTCCTCTCCCTTCCTCTCTGTAAAAAATCAATAAAATATATTTAAAAAAATTATAAAAAAAATTCTTCTAACAAAATTTTAAGTGTACAGTATTGTTAACTACAGGCACAATATTGTTCAGCAGAGTTCTGGACCTTACTCATCTTGCTCAACTGAAACTTGATGCCCACTGATCAGTGTGTGCGTGTGTGTGTTTGTGTGTGCACGTGCCCACATAACATTTTCTTTACCCGTTTTCCCATTGATGGACACTTAGGTGGTTTGCATAGCTTGGCTGTGGTGAGTAGTGCTGCAGTGAATATGGGACTGCAGATATCTCTTTGAGATTTTGATTCTAATTCTTTTAGGTAAATTCCAAGAAGTGGCATTGCTGAGTAAATGGTGCAGCTGCTATGAAAAATAGTAAGGATGGAGGGTTCTCCAAAAATTAACAATACAGACTCCATTCTTTGGCCAGATTTCTTCTTTGCTGAGCTTAATACTCGCTTGGTGTTGCCAGGACCACATACTCATTTGCTGTCAGCTTTTTGTGTCAGCTCATACGCCCTGGGGACATCAGGATCAAGGAATCAGCTTAATGTATCTCTGGGTAATAAAACACCTTTTGTTTGGCAAATGTTTTAATTTACAGGACGGTTTGATCCCCAGACTCTGTAAGGTGGGTCCTGTAAGACCAGAGGAAAAGAGGCTCAGAGGAGAGCCAGCTCTGTGGACTCGGGGCTAGTGAGAAGGAGGCGCTGGTCTTCAAAGTTGTCTGGGGACCCCACAATCGGGTTCTGTCTCCCACTGCACTCTGCAAAGGCGGAGGGTGTGTGCTCCCCCTGTGTCCCACAGAGGGCCCCTCGGGGAGGCTTTCGACCTGGTTTTTGCTGTCACAAAGCATGTACCTGCATGGGGACATGAGCGTCACCTGCATGTGTTAATTGCCCACAACCTTCAGATAGGGTTTGGGGTGCAGGGTGGGTTCCCAGGCCTGGAAAAGGCTGGAGCTGTGAGTCAGAGGATGTCAGGACATAGGAGTCTGCGCATCTATTATGAATATGTCCCTGGATTCTGACAGAGCCAAAAAAATTCTCAATCTGGATGCACCAGAAATTCCATCAGTTCCATTTTTTTTCTTGACTTTTCCTGGAACCCATCCCTCCAACCTCTGTCCTGTCTCCATGCTCCCCCTCCCCCGCTTTGTGGGCTATGATTGGGACACAGTTGGTGGTTTCCTGTGTCTCTAACATGGCAAAGGGTGTCCCAGCATCTAACTGCTCCTTTTAAAACGTTCAACCAGTCCTTTTTGCAGCTTTCGCCGCACCCAGCTTTCTGCCGTGTGAACGGACTTACTGCTTCTCACCCACACTGAGGTTTCAGGTTTCTCGAGTCTGTAAAGTCAGAATAAGGCCCACATATTCCTGTTTCCTCTTCAAACCCACCAAGATGAGGGTCGGCCTCTAAGGGACGAAGGCATAAGCCCACAAGAACAGAGAAAACTGGACAAGAAATGACAGAAGAGGGGGTTGGCACATTTCTAAAACCAGACTGCAGGTATCCACGCTGCCAGGCTTAACCAGAAGTCACTTCAGTTTCTTCCCTGATTTCCCGGGCTATGCCTTGCAGTCACTATTCCAGAACCTGCCATGGGCAGAGCTCCGGCAGCTGGTCTCTCTCCCTGCCACTGGCATGGAGCCCACCCAAGGCGCTCATTTCCATCCAGCCTTGTGGGTCCTAATCCAGGGAGGAGTCTATTGTCAAGGACTGTTTGCATTTCAGAACAAAAATGGTTAGGGAAGTGCACTGGGATGGAGCGGGAAGAAGAAGGGGAAAGCATTTGAGTGTTTCACAGTAGATCTTCTGTTCTGATCGTATCTCTACAGTGGTAATCTATCACGATTCTTTGTGAGAAAAAACTTTTTAATACAATTTTATTACAGGAGGCTTGTTTTCATTTAGGCAGGTGCTGGCAATGTTTGTGAAACTTTCATTTTCTTCTTGAAGCTGGGATCACAGGTACAAGGGAAAGAGCCAAAGAATAAAAAAAAACTAGATAAAAATATAAACCATATTGTGGGCCGCCCTGCCTTCCAGAGGCTCTGAGATGAGTCAGCAGTTATTGGCACACACATCTCAGTGCTTTCTGTGCACATTCCCACGTTGACTGCACACGTGCACTCATGCACACATGGGCACATGCACACATGCACACATCTTGATTCTGGCTGCAGCTACTGCCTGGGGAGATGGTAGACACAGATGGATGGGACTGTGGCCTTCAGGAGAGTGAGTTTCATCCCTGTCCATCTGCGGCTTGGTCCTGCCCTTCCCTCCCAGTCACTCTCCATGTGGCATGTTTATGGCGGGAGCCACCTGCCGGAGTGGGCATCTCCTGGGTGCTGCACCAAAATTCAGAAGCTTTGCCTGGAAATACGTCCAAGTCCGCGTGCACCCTGGCTCTGCATTGGCATTTGGATCTGCATCCCTGAGGACCTGTACTTTTCCGATGTTTCCCAGGCCCCCCGTGGAGTTAATGGGGCTCTGTTCCTGTTGGACTCCTTTTGTCCGGAGCAGTGAACAGTGACCGGTGAGCCGGCTCCTGGGCCCCTGTGCAGTTATAATTAACTGCAGGCCTCGCACAGTGCCTTAGCTATGCATGATTTTCCGTCTTTGCAAGACCTTTGGTGGCCTGTGATGAGTAAACCTCTGACAGTGATGAGAAAGAAGTAGTTTTCTGACAAATGCAAAAGGTGGCCCTTGGACTGGGGTTCAGGTGAAGACTGTATCCGTTGCACCTGCTCAGGAGTTCAGTGTAGGTTGGCCATGCTGATGTTTTTCTTTTCTTCCCGAGAGAGAAGTAAAAGGCAGTTGATTATAATGCATTAGGAGGTATTTTGAAAAGACATGGTCACTTCTTGTAAAAACAGATGTGTTCTTATGCCATAGGTAAGGATGGAATAGGAATCGTTCAGCCTGTAATTTTCTAACTATTCAATGAGGCCCTCATAGTTCCTTGGAGCAGGGGTTGTTCCTGGGAGGGGTGGGGTAGGGTTTCCAGTCTGTGGGCCTCCCAGGGTGGCAGTGTCAGGGATGGGGTCAGAGAGGGACTCGTTTCCATTGCTATCCTGTGTCAAGCTCTCTGACTGCCCCGCACTTCCCGAGAGAGCCCTGCGTGAAGTCCACGGCTGTACACACCCCAGCTCTTGCCTGTTCGTGTGAAGCAGGGCCGAAAAATGACGACTACCATCTCCCTCTGTCCTGGGGTGGCTGCCAGAGCACCAAGTAGTGCCGATGAGTATAAGTCTGAGAAGAAAGACTCTGCAGTGTGCTTCTCCCTTTTGAGGAGGATTACATTTCCCCTTTTCGCACCTGCACCGCTAGTTTTATGGGACAGTGAAGAGAAGAATGGGGGAGAGATGAGAAAGATGAGATACAGCAGAGAGCTGAAGGGTAGACCAGCAGGTTGGCAAGTGGCAAGTGAGATGGAGTTCAGAAAGTTCTGGGAAAGACGGTGTCCAGAGAGACGGAGTCCAGAAAGTTAAGGGAACAGTTGCCAAGGTGTAGATGACATGGGGAAGAGAAAAGGTGAAGAAAACCTTGAGGGTATTTTGCTGTGTGTTGATGTCTGTTCGAGAGATTTCAGCATGGATTTGAAAAGCTATTGAGGATTGCTGTGATACTGGGCTTGCATTTTTTAATGAACCTGGTGCCAGGCTGAAGCACAGCTGTGTGAGTCCTCACTTGGTTAGGGCCTGCCTGCGATGGGTCATCACGTAGACCCTGTGGGAGCTGTAGCCATCAGCATTGGTGGATTGACCACGAGGAAGAGCATCTTCAGATGCGATAGAAAACTGTGGGAGACACAAGCTTCTGTATAGAACATCTGGTTTTTGCAAGTATTTTGGCTTAAATCCAAACACTAAGGTGTCTGAATCCAGCAGTAAAAAAACCAGAGTCTTCAAAGAGGAACACAAGGGGGAAGCATTTGTAGTTGGCTTTTATGAGTAGAGTTGGTAGAGCTGAAACGGATTCTACAGAGTCTGACAGTCTTGCTTGATAGGATGAGAAAGGAGAAGGCCACGCAGCTGCTGCCACAGGTGGGCAGGGATGTGTCTGCATTTGAAGCATGTTTCCTCTGAGTCAGCTCCTGCTCTTTCTGGGGGTCATTTTCCCGTGAGGTGTTTCTAGAAACTGTTTTCTGAATAGGCCCAGCAGTGTATGCACCACACTGTGTGGACTGTGGAGTTCAGTAGTTCCTAACTTTTGTGTGCGGTGTGTGTTCACAGTGCCAGCTGACACACCTTCCTCTTCTCCCATGGGGTCACTCAGGGGTAGAGTTGAATCCCCATTTGCTTACCATGTAGCCTTGGGCAAGTCACTGAACCTCTCTGAGCATGCTGCCTGATTGGTGAGGTTAGGACACTGAGATGCACGAGGGTTGATGTAGCGAGTCTGTGAAGTGCCAGTGAGGAGCCTGCCATGGAGCAGATGGTTATTAAGCCCCCTACTTGGCCCCATTTCACCCCATCACCTGCAGAGCAGGGGAGGTGAAGTCTCCCCAGAGTCTGAATGGCAGGTGGTGACTCCAGGTCGGAGCAGATGAGTTGGTGGAAGAGGTGAAGATGGGAGAGGTGCACAGGCTGGGAATGGAGAGAGAGGGACCTGACAGCCAGCAGCAGGGGTTCCCTGCAGAGTAAAGAGGGCAGGGCTTGGAAGGTGCCTCTGGGAAAGTCCTCTTGGGCTCCTCTGTTCCTGCCCTGCTCTGGGGTTGGCTACCTGTTCCTTTTCCATTGCCACCATCAATTCCTTCTGTAGGGCTGCTCTCCTTCCTCCGAGGGACAGGCCTTCTCACCATTTCTTTTTCTCTTTTAAAAAAAATATATTTTTATTGATTTCAGAGAGGAAGGAAGAGGGAGAGAGAGATAGAAACATCCATGATGAGAGAGAATCAAGGATCAGCTGCCTCCTGCAAGTCCCCCACTAGGGATCGAGCCCACAACCCGGGCATGTGCCTTTGACCGGAATCGAACCTCCACCCACCCTCCTCTTTTTCCATTAGAGTCTTACTAAGAGAATGAACCTGGGACCTTTCAGTTCGCAGGCCGACGCTCTATCCACTGAGCCAAACTGGCTAGGGCTCACCATTTCTTTCTCTTCACTTTTTCTTAAAGGGAGAAGGACTGATTTGATTTCTCACAGACCAACAGGGTGGGTGCGCACTCTGAGAGTAAAAGGATTTCCTCCACCCACCCTCCTCTTTTTCCATTAGATTCTTACTAAGAGAATGAAGTCCATAGCTGTCTGCTAACGTTGGGCGAACCTGACTTTGAACTTAGGCTGGTCTCATTCCAAGCTTTCTATGTACCCACTTTGCCCTCCTGGTTTGACAGTGACTTGGCTTATGATCCAAGGTAGTTGAGGACTTAAGGAATCTCAGAAGGCTCAAGGATTGCCCACCTCCGCTTCTCACAGCTTCTAAGTTCGCTAGCTTGGGAACTCATCCAACACAGGCCACATTGCTTTCATAGGGAAATTTCTTTTTAATTTCAAGTCACTAATTCAACAATAAGTTCTTGGAAGGTAAGTAGCTCGCCTTGCAGACTTGGGGTTCTGCCTGCCTGTTGTGTAAGAAGCAGCAGGACTCACAAGGCCTGGGTAATGTGGTGGACAGAGTGCTGCCTGGGAGCTGGAAGGCCTCTGCGTTAGTCATGGGTCTGTCACAAATTACCGGGGACCTGAGCCAATTCCTCCAAAGCCTGAGCTTTTCATTTCTTTTTCAACAAAATCAAGTCAGACTGGACGATCTTAAAAGTCCCTTTCAGATCTAGGAACTTGGGCTCCACATAGAGATATATGCAAAAGTAAAAGTAGTTTTGGTGACTTTTAGAGGATTTTCTACACCCTGTTTTTATTAAATTTGCTTTATTGTCATTCTTTTTTCTAGTAGAGAGTTCTGGGCTGCCTTAACTGTTCCTATGCCCTGGCCCATGGGATTGCTCACGGGCCAGGTGCTGGAGAAAAAAGGAGCCACACCTGCTCGGGGCTTTGTGAAGCTGTTTGGGTACAAGCAAGTAGGTTCCCCTCCGGTGGCCTCCTTTCTGTTCTCTCTTCTTGGATGGGTTCGATGGTGGAAGGTCTGATTATTTCAGATTATCTGTTACTGACCCTCGAAGGTCCCCAGTAGTTTAGAGACAGCATCAAACAATGATCTGTCAGTTGCACACTAACCCATTGTAACTCTGATTTGCATAATTGCTGGGTATTTTTTTCTTAAGATTGACAGCTTTGTTGATGGGAATTTTATCTCCAGAGGTTACCTAATTTTTATCTCTAGAGTTAAACAATTTCAGTAAAATCCAAATTTGTTAGGTGGTTGTCTGGTTTCCATGATCTCTCTTCTGTCAGAATTACATACCTAGGAATTTCTTTCTGATAGTCTCTTGCAGGCTGTGACAAGCATTGAGCCCAAGTGCCAATTTATCTGAAGAAAATATAAATATTCTCAGTGTTTTCTTGTGCTTTTAAGCTGTAGAAAACATTGGAAGTTGGAAGAATTAAATCCAATAATTTCTTCAAAGTGTTTCATAGATGGATAGGTTAATAATATAATAATAGTATTTAAAAGAGTATTTTTTTTTTCTTATTTGGGCCCCTGTTACTGATAAGATACTCAGAGACATAAATTCCCTCAGAAGATTGATTAAGCTAAAAAGAAACCCACAGTACTGATAGAAATATTTTCATCAGTTGTTTAGAGCAGGTAGTTTTTTGCAATGAGATTAAATAGGAGGAAGGAACCATCTTTAATTTTAGTCAGAAGAGCCTTCTGTTCTCAGTAGCTGGCATTCGACGTGGACCGTATCTGTGGTTAGGTTGATAATTCTTTTGGGCAACATGCCACTCCACTTGAGTTTTCAGATGACTGTGTCCACAGTGACGTGTGGAAGAAATGAGCTGCATGCCTCTCTGATAAAAGGTATCTGGGGAAAGGATTAGGAAAGTACAAGTCGGTTACAGAGCAATAAACATTCCTCTCATTAATAATGTTCCAATGGTTCCTGAAGGACATTTTGCTGCTCTTAAAATTCTTCCAGGAAAGGTTCTGAATGGGGGCAGCTCGCTTGCTGCCGATTGAGATGTGGGGCGAGGCTGACCTCGGGGTACCTCTGGGGGCTGAGCCCAGGCTGTGCTGGGGATGAGCCTAAGCCCCAGCACCCAGGAGGCCTGGACCAGGGGCAGATTAGCTCCTGTGGGGTGAGTCAGGCCCAGCCAGGGAAACTTGGGTCAAGAAGATAAAATTCCACCAACTCACAGTGAAGAGACATTGCATTTCTTTTCCTTTGGAGACTGCCAGTGCGATAGCTTGCAGCAGTGGAAAGGATCTGTGTGCAACTGGAGAGAGAGAGAGTGCCAGAGATGCAGAGTCAGGAGGGTGATGTGGGTGGGTCCCCAGGGGAAGGAGGCCCGGGATGAGGCAGAGATGGGGAGGGAGGCCCCAAGGAGTGGGTGGTGGTGGTTTGGTCAATGGAAGCAAGAACAAAGACCCATCTCTCAGCCCCTTTCTTTGTCCTCCATTTGTCTCTCTTCCCTCCCTCCTTTCTTTGGTACTATTAGTCCTGAACATACATAGGCTAGCTGCCCTCCCACTCCCCCCCCACCCACACACACAGAACACACACAGGCAGATTTCCTTGAAATGCTTTAAACTTTAAAAATAATCTATACTAATAAAAGGATAATATGCTAATTAGACTGGATGTCTTCTGGATGTCCTTTCAGACAAAGCCACAGTGGTGGGGGCCAAGGCAGTGGTGGTTAGGGGTGATCAGGCCAGCAGGGGAGCAGTTAGGGGGTGATCAGGCTAGCAGGCAGAGGTGGTTAGGGGCGATCAGGCAGGCAGGCAGGCGAGTGGTTAGGAGCCAGCGGTCCCGGATTGTGAGAGGGATGTCCGACTGCCAGCAGTTGGACATCCCCTGAAGGGTCCCGAATTAGAGAGGGTGCAGGCCGGGCTGAGAGAGCCCGCCCCCCCATGCACAAATTTTGTGCACCAGGCCTCTAATATATAATAAAAGTGGTGTGACAGTTTTAGGTAAAAGTAGACAGATGTGGATATCAGAACTTCAGAGGAGCACCCAAGGGTATTTGTGGCCACCTCCCCGTAACCGTGGGTCCAGAAGAGACCTAGAATGACATGAGGCCTGGGCTGATGAGGGGAGACTCGTCACCTGGCTTCTGCAGAGCCCTGGGGTAGGAGCGAGTTGGCCCAGGACGTGCAGCACTGCTCCCAGCCCTCGTGGAGGCCCTTCTAGCTTATGACCTGTTCCACAGTCTTCCAGGATGTCATGGGAGAAAGCACGACCAATATCCTCCTAATGTTTCTAGGTTCATCTAACATCTGTCAGAGATGGTTGGTATAAACAAGGATCCCAAGAAACTATTATCTCAAAAGCCAACTTCTATTGATTGATCCTGGATCCTCAGAATGCTGTGTTAAGAATGACTCTGAGGCTGTATCTGGACTCAGGGAGTTCAATGGAATAGTACCTGCCATGAGGGCAGTGAGAGAGGTGTGGATTCCTCCCCTCCCCCTTCTAATCTAAATCCTTCTAAGTCACGTTAAGCTTAGATTTTCCATCCTCTCCACTCCATGTATACATATATTTTGCCTGAGACTGAGATCAGATCTGACCTCAATTCTAAAGCATAAAATTAGAGCAAGTCCTCAAAGTAGATAATGCTTGTCAGTTGCTTTTAGACAATCTGGCTCTCTCACCTTCTTGCATGCCCGCTCCCCCGCCTTCTCCCACGCCCCATAACACAAATCTCATGAAGAAATAAGGACGTGTCGGCTCCCCAGCAGAGCTGCTGTGCCCCTGGGTGGTCCACGTTTTTCCCAGGGAGAGGGAGACTCCCAGGCTGCCTTGCACGGGCATGGCTCACTGTAAATGGGTGGATTTGCCTTCGTGCCTTGCGTGAGCCTGTCTCTGAGTTTGGCCACCTGGACTGGTCTTCCCAGACCCTGTTCACTCTGACCAGCGAGTCCAACTCTTTAAAGATGCTGAAGAAGACATTGCATTTCGGGGTGGGAAACCTCTCCTGGGTGCTCCCCACCTTCGTCTTTGTCTTAGACGGAAGCACCCTCGGTGCTTTTAGTTCGCTCTTCCAGTGACCTCCTAATCATTATGGCAGACCTCAACACTCCGCAGAATAATGTTTTCTGAGGTGGTTAGAAAGGACCTGCAACATTTAAAGCCAGAAGTGCCCATTCCCATGTACCCTGTGTTTCCGAGAGAAACACTGCGGGTGGAGAGGTGGCACTGTCACCTGTGGCTGCCCCTCGATGCTCTCCCCCAGGACGGGCAGGAGGGAGCCAGAGGTAAAGGGCTCTGACTGCCTGGATTCGAATCCCAGCTCCTCAGTTTATAGTGGGGGTAGAGGTAGGTCACGTGGTTTTCCTAGCCTCAGTTTGCTCATTTACAAAACAGAGAAAACACCATTCCCTCCTCACAGGGCTGTTGTGAGGATCCGTTAAGAGCATGTGTAGCCCTAGGCGGTTTGGCTCAGTGGATAGAGCATCCATCCGCCTGCTGACTGTAGGGTCCCAGGTTCGGTTCTGGTCACGGGCACATGTCTTGGTCTCGGGCTAGATCCCCAGCCCTGGTTGGGGCACGTGTGGAAGGCAAGCAATCGACATGTCTCTTTCACATCGATGTTTCTCTCTGTCTCTCCCCCCCTCTCCCACTCTACCTAAAAATCAATGGAAAAATATCCTCAGGTGAGGATTAACAACAACAACAAAAGAGCATGTGCAAAGTGCTGTCACTGTCCAGCATCCTAGACGTGCTCCGTGCTGGCCTTTGTGTCACTGGTGAGCGGTGTCCCAGCCCTCAAAGACGCACTCCACTGCCTTACTTCCAGCGCTGATACGACTTGGGGTGCTCATGTTGCGGGCAAGGTGGTGGGATGACACCAGACATCCTCTCTGGCCTGGGTGTCTGTACTGCAGACCTGGCAGAAAAGCAGACACTTTAAAAAACAAATTCAAATGGCAAGAAATCCCAAGGATATTTGCACAGTCTGAAGGCCGAGGGTAGGTCTGTGCTCAGCGGGAGAGTGAGAGTGGACGCCGGCTCCTGCACACTCTCCCTCCCACTGCACGCTGGCATGAAGACAGGCGCTCCTGTGGAGCTCCTGGTGTGTGTGTGTGTGTGTGTGTGTGTGTGTGTGTGTGTGTGTATGTGGTGGGGTGGGGGTGGGCAACAAAGTGGGAATACTAACTCCATAGCAGCCAGATTCATCACTCGCAGGGCCCCAGGATGGCCAGAGCGTCTCTGCTGTCCCTTCCACCTTAAAGACCCTGTGTACTGAAGCCACCTGGCACCCGGCTGGGTGATGTCCCAGCTCCGGAAGGTGAAGCCTTGTCTGTGGTAGTCCCCTACCACAGAGAGGCCCAGATTGGCCCGAGGAGTTCAGGGCCGAGAGGGGAAAATGTGGTGCTAAGAATAGCCAGCCAGACAAGGTGATAAGGACCCTGATGGTCAGGGACGTCAGTTGGGGACAGGGAAGGAGGGGGTGGTGGGGAGAGAATGGGGTGATAAGATAGGGACTGAGACACAGGAATGTGCAGCTGGGGCTCAGGAGATGGCCGTGGGCGCATGCTGTAGACAAGGGTGCCCCCCACAGCTGTGGAAGAGGAGTGGCCCGGAGCTCTACCTGGCCGTGTCCCGTGAGCCAGTGCAAAGGAAGGGGGAACAGGCAGATTGAGCAGGTGGTAGGATTTTAGTGATCATAGACTCTGCCCCCACCCAGTGCTTTAGCGGGGAGAAGCCTGTGGCTCGTGGAGGCATCCCTTCAAGGTGGCTGGTGGAGTTGGTCCAGCCCCAGCTCTTCTGGCTCCTCCTGTGGGGTTCCCACTCCCTCCTGTAGCTGCCTGTCTCTGCTCTGCACCCTCCCACTCCCCCCTTCCCCCCTCCCCCACCCAGCACAGGGCACTGCCAGGTGGGGGTGGCAAGAATGTAGGCCCATCAGTCCCACAGGTAACATTGAGCCCCTCTGGGCTGCAGGTCCTGGCCTTGTCCTGGGGGTATGAGGGGACTACCACAGACAAGGCTGTGACTTCTGGAGCTGGGACAGAGGGAGGCTAGACATGCAGCACGTGGAGGACATCACCAGGCTCAGACTGTGAGGAGCGCTGTGTAGGGGACTCAGTACCCCGGGGATAAGTCTGTTGCTGCCTCGTGACTTTGGCGTTGCTGTCCGTAGGGAGCGTTCCCCTTAGAACTGTGACCACGCTGGTGCCTCCTGAGAGCTGGGGTGAAGTTTTCTGCTGTACACAAGCCCATGGGCCCCAGCCCAGCTCCCAGCCGGGCACCGGGTCCTGAGCTGCACACGGGAGTCCTGACCTTGTCGGGCAGGGTGATTCCTGTTGACTCGTCTCTATGAAACTTAAGGAGATGTTTCCCATGGTTAGGTTCTGTGGATTTGGGCACAGATGAAGGGGCCTGTGCAAACCACACTCAGAGATCCCCAGCCTTGCTGACAGCCTCTGTCACGGAGCCAGCCGAAGGCCTTGCAGGCAGCTGCCTGGCCGAGGGCTGTCACTGGGAGGAGGGCCACGGCTCCAGAGCATTCGACTCTCCCTCAGCCCCATGCCCTGCAGGCTGGGTAAGGCCCCCCGCAAGGTATCCACCACCTTGTCCTTTGGTCCTGGGGGTACAAAATGGTATGTGTGGGACACCACGGCTCCAGAGCATTCGACTCTCCCTCAGCCCCATTGCCCTGCAGGCTGGGTAAGGCACCACCTTGTCCTTCGGTCCTGGGGATACAAAATGGTATGTGTGGGACGTGAAAACCAAAGTGCATCACAAGCTCCCAGAAATCAAACCCTTCCTATATAGCCGTCCCCCGACCAACAGGCAGCTGATGCCGACAGGAAAGTCACTTGGCAGGAATGGCAGGTTCCACAGGGCGTTGCAAGGCCTCATCCTGCTCAGTTCGATCATAACGTGAAAGCGGTTGGTGCTGACCGGGATTTAAGGGCAGTCGAATGTTCTGAGTGTGGGCTTTTGCAAGCCCCGGGGGAGGTGGTTGGAGGTTACGGGGTGGCAGTGGGTCTGTGGGGGAAGCTCCAGGGCTCTGTGGCTGCGCCAGAATAAGTATTATTGTTTCCACAAATCAAGCCATTTTCATGCATATTTCCCCCTGTGTCCTGATCTATGTAATTATGGAATGCATATGTGTGGGAAGGAGTCTTTGGAAAACGAGTTCCTGCTCTTTGTCAAGAGCTGACCCGAAAGTTTAGGAAATTGGTTCCTGAGGAAATTCTGTAGTGGAGAGCTGACAGGAGTTCCAGATGTTAGGAGAGGGTGTGTGCCCCCAGGAGGGGCCTTGCTTTCATTGCTGAGTTGCTCTGGACCCTGGCAAAGGTCAGGTGCAGAGCACACTGCACAGAGAATAGGTGTGAACCCGGGGGGGGGAGGGGGAGGTGTCAGCTGCATATTCTTTTACAGTCAGGAGAGCTGTGGGTGAGCTTCTGTTCTGCCATTGAGCAGGAACTGTGCCCCTTTTGGCCACCATGGTCTCCTCCATGTTTAACAGTAGCCTGGCACAGAGTAGATGCTTAGTTAATGTTAGTGACATGAATGAGCGTCCCGTAGTTTCCCTGCCCTCCATGTCTTCAGGCTCAGAGGCGGCAAAGGGTTTATTGTTCACGCCCATGCCAGTTGTCCTGTAGGACAGAAGAGCTTAGCGGAGACGGTTCTGAGGCGCCCATTTGGAACGGAAGGCGGGGGTTGGGTAGGGGGTGAACAGCGGCAGAGAGAGCACTTCCTGTCAGACTTTCTCATGTCCTTGTTGCTAAAACTTATATGGTTCTGTCATTGCATATCACTAATATATTTAAAGTTTGTTATTCCAAGAGAGTTTTACCGGGGCTGGTGCTCAGTGATCTGCACAAACAATGGGTCACTGGGTGACTGTATGTTCCCTGGTGAGCAGAAGAGAGAAGCACCTGCCTCCAGAGGGCAGAAGTGGACAGTTCACCAGGTTCCTGCTTAGCTCTGGACTGTGCGGCAGAGTGTCATAGTCCTCTGGACATTGATGGTCTCCCTGGCAATAAGGGATCAAATGGCCAAGGTGATGTGGTCGGAGATGAAGTCACAGGTGACGAGCTGGCAGGTGGTAGGTGGTGGTGAATGCTACGTGGCTGGCAGCTTCACCCCTGGCCCACTGACACCCTCCTGTGGCCAGACAATGGCACACGGTGTAGGAGGCCTCTTTTGCCTCTCTGAGCGGAGGCTTGCAGGCTCCCAGTCCTGGTTTTGAATGCCCACAAGTACCCCCTGGGGGCTCAGATAAGGCAGCACCCCGTATTTTTATCTGCCATAAAAATAAATGGCAGAGGGTGGCTTTGAGAACAGGAGGCAGAGGAAAATGAGCTTGTGGATGCTGTCACGAGTGGCATGAGCTGGTGGAAGCCACACTGCCTCCTGGTGAGCCCGCAGTCTCACCCGAACTCGCAGTCTCACCCGCAGCCCATGCCTCAGCAACCCTCCCACCTGACCCCGGCTGCCTTGCTCTCCACTTCATGATGTGATGTGTTCTCTCCAGGATCCTGTGATCACCTTTCCTCCCCAAGGCTGCGAGGTGGTTATGGGGGGACACCACCCCTTCTGCTTCCCTGGGTCAGCCTCTGTGCACTACAAGTGGTTGTCACCAGCTGCCCTGAACTGGTGATCCCCAGGCTCCTCCTGAGCCCTGGACTCATTCAGAACAAAGAGCAGTCCAGGCAATTAGGACCCACACAATGGTCTATTGAGTGCTTCTCCAAGTAAAGGCTCCTTTTGTCCGGATTGCTGACTTTGGAAAGTTCTTCTTGAGGTTTTGCTGTAGGAAATGAGAGTCACCAGGGCAGAGACCGTAAGAGAGCTTCCCCTTCCCTGTGGGAAAGTGGCCCTGTTTGAAGGTGGTTGTTTTGCTGCTAATCCCACAATTGCTCATCTGTCTATCCACAGCATAAGGGTTATTTTCTTTGTAGCACACGGGAAGGTTGTTTTAGGGACATAGATTCCACAGTGCAATTTTGCTCTCAGCCCAGGGAATTTTGCATAAACTAGATGATGTGAGTAATGGTTTTCAGAGATTTTTGTGGACAGTAACAAAAGAGCTGTGAAAGAATCAAACCAGGTAAGAGAGTCAATAGCTGTTTTTAGTCATTTTCGTGCCAAGGTTCCCAGGACCTCAGCAAATAATGGTTGAGGGGATGGGATTGCCAAACTCAGGCAATGATATTGCTTGAAAAAATGGGAGTCTCTAATAAAAAATGAAGAGCGGTGAGTGCAAATTCCATTGCTCGATTGCGCATATTTTACCATAATCTCGACTCTATAAATATTTTGCCCGATATGCTTCCCATTAGGGATGCAGCTTCTATGAACAGCTTTTATGAGTGAAGGAGCTAGAACTTTAAAAAACAGCTTTATTGCAATAAAATTTAATACCATCACAGTCACCCTTTCGAAGTATACAATGTAATGGGTTTTGGTATATCCATAAAGTTGCACAACCATCACCAGTATCTAATTCCAGAACATTTGTCACTGCACCAGGGAGCCTCATACCCATTAGCAGTTGCTGCTCATTCTGTGTTCCCCTCCACAACCCTAAGCAGCTAACTGCTAATCTGCTTTCTGTCTATGCATTTGCCTGTTCTGGGCAATTCATATAATAAAATCATGTAATTGTTAGTCTTTTGTGACGGGCTTCTTTCACTTAGCATAATATTTTAGAACTTCATCCATGTTGTCACACATAGCACTACCTCTTAATTTTTGTTGCCGAATGATATTCCACAGTATGTATATGCCATATTTCACTTACCCACTTATCAGCTGATGAACAAATGGGCCATGTTCACTTTCTTTTGCTCTTCTGAAAAATACTGCTGCGAACATTGTGTGGGCTTAAGGAGCTAGGATTCGAATCCGGCTCTCGACAACTCTGCTGTCTGCATGTGGTTGTCACTGATCCTTTGTATCGCCTCCCAAGAAAACAGGATTTCACAACAGGCAGAGTCCTTAGAGATGATCCAATCCAAGTCTGAGTTGCCTTCATTGGAAGGTAGGACACCAGCCCAGGAAAAGGAAACATACTGCTCTAATCCTGGCCACTCCGAGTGTGGTCCTGGAACCAGCAGCACCGGCTTCTGCTGGGACCGGGTTAGACACTCAGAGTCTCAGTCCCACCCAATCTGCTGCCCCAGACCTGCATTTTCACAGGGTCCCCGCTCCTGAAAGCTGGAGGGCACCTGCCGAGTCCCATGCAGCTGGGGCGGGCGCTGCGATTTTCCAGTTTTTAGTCTAGAGCAGTGGTTCTCAACCTTCCTAATGCCGCGACCCTTTAATACAGTTCCTCATGTTGTGGTGACCCCCAACCATAAAATTATTTTCGTTGCTACTTCATAACTGTAATTTTGCTATTGTTATGAATCGTAATGTAAATATCTGATATGCAGGATGTATTTTCATTGTTACAAATTGAACATAATTAAAGCATAGTGATGAATCACAAAAACGATATGTAATTATATATGTGTTTTCCGATGGTCTTAGGCGACCCCTGTGAAAGGGTCGTTCGACCTCCAAAGGGGTCGCGACCCACAGGTTGAGAACCGTTGGTCTAGAGGGACCTTTACTCCTTGGGACATTTTCAGGATGCATTGTTCTATAAAATATCAACAATTTCCCCACGGCTTCAAGAAATGAAACATGGAGAAACCAATAACATTGACTTGGTGGAAGAGGTGAAACCTAGGGGAAGGTGTTTTAGCCTCACCTTCATCATTTGCAGAGTGTATTGCTCACCCGCCCAACCCCCGGGCCCGCTGTGTCTAACCTCCCTCTGCAGCGTTTCCACCCCACAGGAACGTGTGTCAGTGGCTCCGAGAACACCTTGATACAGAAAGCTCCTTCCTCAGAACACAGGTTTGAGAGGCATCCTCAGGTAGAAGTAATACTTGTGTATTAGTCTGGGTTTTTCAGAGAAAAAGAACCGCTAGAATGTAAGTGCATATAAAAGAGGGGCTTTATCATAGGAAGTGCCTCACACAGTTATGGAGAGCAAGACATCCCAACATATGCCTTCTGCAAACTGCAGAACCAGAAGAGTGGGTACTATAATTTGGTCTGAATTTGAAAGCTTGGGAACCAGTGGGGCTGATGGGCTGAGTCCAGAGGCCTACTAACCAGGAGTGCTGATGTCTCAGGGTGGGAGGGTATGGATGTCCCAGGGCAGGAGGCGAGGGATGTCCCAGGGCGGGAGGGGAGGCATGTCCCAGGGCATAAAGAGAACAGGTTCACTCTTCCTTAGTTTTTTTGTTCTATTGAGGCCCTCAATGGATTGGATGATGCCCAGTGCATTCATGAGGACAGATGATCTTCTTAACTCAGTCTAATTCAAAAGCCAATCTCTTCCGGAAACACCCTCTCAGTCACACCCAGAAATAACGTTCCACTGCCTGTCTGTCTGTCTGTCTTCCCTCAGCCCCATCAAGCTGACACACAAAATTGATCATCACAACTTGAAACCTATTTTGGGAAACAAATTCGATCCCAATATTGCTGATCCCACATCCCACCACCCTTCCTCTGTGTTATGGTCATATGGCCATGACGTCCACATTTTCTGTTTAAGTATTTGGTTCCTTTGCTCCTAACTTCCTTCTTCCGTTGACCCCAAACAGTTAAGTAAAGACAAAATTCAGGAAACCACATGTCTTCTAATTTCGATGCAACACAGAACAATAAAAAGACCTTGAAAAGCACTTAGTGATCCCTAAGGAACCATCTTGATTTTTGGTTAACCTTGTAAAACATTTTAAATAGTTAAGTTAGGCAGCTCTTACCTCAGAGAGGAGAAGAAACATAAAAGAATGGACCTGCCATCAAAATCAAGATTGATAAAGCAGTTTCTTAGAAAGTTTTCCTAACATAATTAGGTGCAGAAACTATTATTTATGCTGCTTAGTTTAAATGTATATATGATGTTACTCTATTATTTAACAAATTTGGAGGAACATATAATAAGATTACAGGGTGGGATTACAGGAGACATTTATCTCATATATTGATATATAATTATAATGTTTTATTATTTTTTGTATAATTGCAGCACTTTTTCACAGTGATAATGTATTTCATAACCAGAGAAAATATACACATTTTAAAAGATAATCATGGCCTATAATGTTATTTAAAACATATGAGTTGAAAACATGTGATTGAGAGAATATATAGTTCACTAGGTTAGGAAAAACATGACCCAAAGATTGGTCTAGATACATTTATTTTAAAAAGCATGTTACTAATACAGTTAGTAACTTTTAGTTAACTAAAACTTAACTAAATTAACTTTTTAGTATAATTTTGTATTACACTAATACAGTTATTTATAGTTTATGAAATTTGTTGGTTTATTTACTTCCTCGGTCTGTCAGTCCTTTATTGAGCCCTGTTACTTGTCAGTCACAGAGCTGAGCTTGTCTGGAGGTCACGAAGGTGCTTCGGACATGGTGCCTGGGCTGCCAAAGTGCAGTTTTGCTGAGATCAGCACCCCATTTCCACTGGGTGCTGCTAGTTAGGTAATGTCTGTGCAGGCTGCCAAAGGGCCCCTGTGGAAAAGGGAAGATGGGGTAGCCAGATAGAGAGCAGGAGAGCCCAGCCGCTGCAAATGAGGGACTCCCCTCATCAGTGAGGAGAGCTCATGAAGCTGGCTTCAACCAAGGAGGGCTCGTAGGAATGGGTGACCTTTACAAGGGCTGGATCGAGGGGCTTTTGGCTCTATGGGAGGTCCGGGAATGGTGAGATCAGTGGGAGGGAAGGGCTTTTAGCTTCCTCTTCTGTTGCCCTTCTGTCTCTTCCTAATTCTTCTCTATTTCCATCGATCGAATCCCCCCTTTTTCCCTTCACTTGCCCCTAGTTGTCATTAATATTAAAATAAGTCATGTTCTATAAGTTGCCATATTTATTGAATAACCTGAAGGCACTTATTGTTGTTGTTTTTTTTTTTAAAGCGTATTTATATTGATTTCAGAGAGGAAGGAGAGGGAGAAAGAGAGAGAAACGTCAATGATGTGAGAGAATCATTGATCGGCTGCTTTCTGCATGCCCCACACTGGGGATCAAGCCCGCAATCCGGGCATGTGCCCAGACCAGGAATAGAACTGTGGCGTCCTGGTTGATAGGTCAACACTCAACTCTTATTCTTAATAAAAAAAAAAGATATGCCATATACTTTCTCTTCTTTTCCTCTGAAAAATCCCTCATTACAGGAAAGATATCAAATTTTCCTTCATCATTATGTTTGTTTTTATGGGTTAATGACCTTCAGGAGAAAAGCTCATAAGGACTTTTGGACCAGATAAAGTGATCTAATTATAATGGGTTCGATTTAAAACCCCTGGTTACCTCCTGGCGGGGAACCCGTAGGAACGAGTTCTGACTCTCAGGATGAGTCTACACTAATGAGGTAGTCAAGCCTTGATGTTGTATGACTCGCTGATAGCCAGACAGGGCATGGTGGAAGCCAAGCCATTGATGGGGTGTGAAGGAGTGAGCCGGGAGGCCAGGGCAGGTCAACCCAGAGTGGACCCCTTCCCACAGCCCTGTGTGTGTGGGGAGGGCATGTGAACTGGGGTTCTGGGCTACCTGCCTAGAGTGACGTAGATGCCGTGGCAGAGGCAATTTCTTTGAGACAATGCAAGAGCGTTTTTCCCCGAGTGTCCTTCCCTCGAAACCCCCTGAGACTGAAGATGAAAGGATCGGAATACTCAGCTCTCCAAGACGTGGCTCAGGGCAAGGCCTGCCTTGTGAGCCCCCAGAACTAGAAGAGGGCTGTAGAATACTTGGCGTTTGTGTTTAAGTCAGATCGTAAGCCAGTTTGAGTCACTGAATCCCCACGATCAAAGAGGGTAATTTCACATCCTTTAGCCACTTCAAAGCAAGTCGTGGGAAAAATTAGGAATCTGGAAGCAAATTGTTTTCCTTTGATGTATAATTCAATCTCTTGACCTTTCTTCCTTCCAAAATCAACTGTTCCTAACTGGAAAGAGCCAAACTGGATAAAGCCATCCCATTGTGGGCGAAAGGAGATCAATTAAACTAAAGACCCATTGAACACTTTCTCTACCAAGGAATGTTCTTGGCAGCTGCCAGAACGTAGAAGAAACATAGGATGAGGGTTTTGTCAGAAAACTGCCTATCGTTAGTTGGGAAAACAAGAACCACACACTGCACAACTGTCATAGGGTGTCTAATTAAGTGGCGATGTGGGTGATACAGAGAGGTGTGCTATGAGACCCAAAGAGGCGAAGTAGCAGGCATGGTGGGATGCTGGTTGTCTGGTGAGGAGGGCGTCACAGCCAGTCTGTGACGTATGTAGAGTCTGAGCCGGGAGGATGGGGCACTGCAGGGAAAGGTGAGGAGGGAGGGGGAAGCCTGAGGTATGCATGAGGATGCTCAGACCAGCTTCTCAATTGGGCTGAGGAGGGGGTAGAGGTTGGATGGATGGAGTGGCCCCCACTAACGATGGGCCCCTGAAGCTGGATGAAATGTTAAGATAAAGCTGGACACTAGTTAAAGGAGCAAGGGCAGATTTTAATCAGTCATACACTACTGTGGTAGGGAGAAGAGGCCAGTGTGAACTGAAGCCAACTTCACTTGTACAGAGGTGACTGGGCGGTTGGTTTCAAGAGAGAGGGATTGGGCAGGGCTGAGCCGGGCTCAGCAGCGTCAGGGAGGTGAAACGTTACAAAAAGCGGGAAGGAGGGGTTGGTCCATGGGAAGCCCATCTGGGTTTGCGAAACTGGCACTTACCGAAGTTAGGCCACTGCGCTCCCACGTGGCTGTAACAGGACATTCTTTTCACAGCGTTGAGTTTCTCAGGCAGGCACTTTAAGGGAGGCTGGGGTCATCCCAGGGATGCAGCCTTGGTGTTTGTTCAAGTCTCCATAGGCCAAGGCTGGAGCCTACAAGAGGCTCCTAGGAGCCTGGCTAGAGTTTTGTGGGCGAAAGGAGATCAATTAAACTAAAGACCCATTGAACACTTTCTCTACCAAGGAATGTTCTTGGCAGCTGCCAGAACGTAGAAGAAACATAGGATGAGGGTTTTGTCAGAAAACTGCCTATCGTTAGTTGGGAAAACAAGAACCACACACTGCACAACTGTCATAGGGTGTCTAATTAAGTGGCGATGTGGGTGATACAGAGAGGTGTGCTATGAGACCCAAAGAGGCGAAGTAGCAGGCATGGTGGGATGCTGGTTGTCTGGTGAGGAGGGCGTCACAGCCAGTCTGTGACGTATGTAGAGTCTGAGCCGGGAGGATGGGGCACTGCAGGGAAAGGTGAGGAGGGAGGGGGAAGCCTGAGGTATGCATGAGGATGCTCAGACCAGCTTCTCAATTGGGCTGAGGAGGGGGTAGAGGTTGGATGGATGGAGTGGCCCCCACTAACGATGGGCCCCTGAAGCTGGATGAAATGTTAAGATAAAGCTGGACACTAGTTAAAGGAGCAAGGGCAGATTTTAATCAGTCATACACTACTGTGGTAGGGAGAAGAGGCCAGTGTGAACTGAAGCCAACTTCACTTGTACAGAGGTGACTGGGCGGTTGGTTTCAAGAGAGAGGGATTGGGCAGGGCTGAGCCGGGCTCAGCAGCGTCAGGGAGGTGAAACGTTACAAAAAGCGGGAAGGAGGGGTTGGTCCATGGGAAGCCCATCTGGGTTTGCGAAACTGGCACTTACCGAAGTTAGGCCACTGCGCTCCCACGTGGCTGTAACAGGACATTCTTTTCACAGCGTTGAGTTTCTCAGGCAGGCACTTTAAGGGAGGCTGGGGTCATCCCAGGGATGCAGCCTTGAGCTGTTAGAAACTATGTTGGTGTTTGTTCAAGTCTCCATAGGCCAAGGCTGGAGCCTACAAGAGGCTCCTAGGAGCCTGGCTAGAGTTTGGTCAAGGAGAGAGTCTTTGTCAGCAGGCCTTTGATTTGATGAGGTGTGAAGTGAAGTTAGTGATTTTTTTTTTAATGCTAGTTTTTAAAGGGGAAATACCTGGTGAAATGGATATTGCAGGAGATTATTGTATTGGTTTTGAATATTAATCACTTTTCGTTGAATCTTAGGACCATAAATGATTAAGAAATCATTAAACTTAAAGCTCTTTATTTACAGAAGGGGTAACTGAGATCTAAGAGGTCAAGTGATTTTTTTTCCTATAACATGACAGTAGTCAAAATGCATGGATATTACCAGTTGTATGTGCATGTGTGTGTGTTGAATACCAGGGATGTATTAGGCATTGTGCTAGGTATTTGGGGAGGCACAAATGTCTGGCATAAATTCCTGGGAGCCCCCACTTACTCACAATCCAACAAACAGGCACACGTGTGAAGAGCTGGCTGCACACTTACAGGTGACGAGCTCATATGGCAGGGTGTGATTCTTAGCACAGGAAATGTGGGTAAAAACAGGAGAGTCCCTGGGCTGGAATGTCCAGAAAGACAAAGAACCATGGAATGCCAGAGCGAAGAGGACTGCAGAGATTCTCTGGTCCAACAAACTCGCTTCATCAGTCTTGACACAAGGGCAGATTTTGGCAGAAAGAACAGAGGCTCTGGGGAGGGTGGCGGGAAACCCCAGGAGACAAAGCATGAAGCAGGAGAATGTAAGGTCTATTCTGTTGACAGTGAATGGGTGGAGGTCATTGAGCAGAAGGTTCTGGAAGGTGAGAAGTCATTGGTAGCTTGTAATGCTGGTGTGTTAGAGAAATATTTAAAGGTTTTTAATGCTACTTTTCTTGGTCTACTTGTCACCTGTAATGTTAGCAGAGTACCTTAATCTTGGTCATAGTTAACTCATTTTTTGATGAATGTGGCAACTTATTAACAGATTTCCCTTCGTTTTGTCCACTCAACAAATATTTATCAAGTACTCTGGGTCCCTCTGAATGGTTCTCCACCCTGAATGTAGCTGGAGAGATCTCTCTAAAACCCACGTTGGGTTGTGTCTCACTTCTCTGTTTAAATCTGCTGGTGGCTTTCTGTTACCTTTATCTTCTCTTCTCCTTGATATCATCCATTTGTCTGACTGTACACTCCTCATAACCTCCCACTCTTCCCTCTGGCTTCACCACCTCCTCCCCTCCCCCTGCCCCACGTCTTCAAACTACGGACACTTTGCCATTCTTGTTGTCAAGACTAGGACTTGAGGTATTATTTTGCATTTTGTCTTTTTCCTCAAGTAGCAACATTAAGGAGAGGATTTAATTATATCTTATACTGCATATAGAAAGACCAGGTGTGAAGGACTTCTATCAACTTCAGACAGTCAATGAAGTTCAAATGACAAGTGTGCTAGGATCTTGTCTCTTTTCATGTCCTGTGGCCTCCCTCTTGGTGGCTATTCCTGCATGTCTTTATTGTGTTCAGTTGCTCACACATATTATATAGATAAAGTGGGTGATCTCTGTTTACAGAGATGGAATGAACTGTATACATAAAATTTTTTTTTAAAGAAAACTGAAAATGATCCCTTAAATATAAAGAATTAAAGACATTTGATTTTGGTGTAAATCTGACAGGCACTATACATTTCATGTTCTATGCCTTTGTTATATAAAAGATGCTGGACTTACCCATAATTTAACCCTTCCTTTGTCATGAACTTCAGATTCGAGTATGAGTTGTAATACTCTAGTCCTTTTTGCCAGATCTACTTCTTTCCCTAATATTTGTAAAGTTTATAGCCACTTGTATCGGTTCTGTCATGACATTTATATCGCTCAAAAATTTCTGCCAAGTATTAGTTGGCCTGCATTTGTCCCATTAGCAGCACTTCAAGGAATGCTCAGTTGGTCAGAGCATAAAAGGTCATTTTAGGAATATCTAATGTTTGAAATGTATTTAATGAATATGAATATTCACCATTCTTAGACATATGTTCTTAAGAAGTTTTCGACTATTGGAATGGCTATTTTTGTATTTGGAGAAGGTTTCTATCAGGAGGGAATGTCCATATCAAAGGACTAGATGCATAAACGTAAGATGGCCTGACCCCGCCCCACCCTGCTTTCCCCCTCCTCCTTGGCTGCCCCTTCAGTTGACTGCCCAGTAGGCAATTCTGGTGTCCAGTCCTTCCTCCCCTAAACTCCACCCTTCCCACTGCTCTTCCCAGATGCAGCTGCAGGGGGCTGGGGCAGACACAAACAAACCATTCCTAAAAACTGGTCATCTAGAACTAGGAAGAATTAGTTATTAAACCAGCACATCCAAACAAATTGCTAAAAGTTCATAAATAGTAAAGAGAAACAAGGAAATTCTGCAAAGTGGGTTTAGGCAAATAGACTTTCTGCAAATTGGCCCCTTAGCTCAGTCGGATGGAGATGGCTTTCCTCCGAGCCTCGGACAGTTCTGAGGCCACCGGCCAGATGCCTTCTCCTCCTCGGTGCTGCTCGAGACACCCCCAAGCCTTCCCACCTCATATCTCACTTCATGTATTGCTTCTGATTTGCTGGGTTCCAACACCAGGCACATTAGGACCACGGGCATCATTTGATTCAGTTCTGTGGAGAAGTATTTGCACACAGGTCTGGAAATATCCACTGTCAAATGTCCATCAAAGGGATGGACGATTGGGGGCAGCTGAAATGTCCACTCAGAAGAGCGAATGCAAATCTACTTGTGTCTCTGGCCTAGGGACGTTCAGGAGGAGGCTCTTGCCTATGGCGTCAAGAGCATTATCACTATTGACAAATATTTTATTTATTCAAAGGCCTTTCCCACTTTTTTTTTTTTTACAGTTTTTAACCTTTATTCTGGAGGTTTGTAGTTCTGTTAACTCTAGAAAAGTAGGAGAAAACTGTAGTCAACTTGCTCACCATTGTGACCAGTTATTATGTGCAAAACGACTTTTAGCAGGCAAAACAGCACTTGGCTCTAAAGCTATACCTTTCAATAGAACAGACCAACTCCAATATTAGTGAATGATGTTTATTCTGCACGCATAACCAGACATTGGTGATGATCTCAATGACAAGGCCAACATGAAGGATTGCCTCCATGTACCCATTCTGCTTTTTTTTTCCCTCCAAGCCAGTTGAAGGCATTCAGACTTCTCTGGAAATAAGCCATTTCCATGCACCGGTTTCTTGTGCTGCATTGGGCTGGAGGCACTAGGAGTCTTTTTGGTTTTGAAGAGCATAACCCCCTTTTTTTTTCTTTCTAAAGCGTTCTCCAGCCAGTATGGAAATAAACCTTCATTTCCCTTAGCTCATTCCTTTCACTGAAGTAGAAATGCAAGAGGATTGAAGGAAGGAGGGAAGGGTTAGAAATCATTGTTTGTTCTGTGTTTGCGTCCCACATTTCTTTTCTTAGTGAATTGCCTCAGGAATTTCTGCAGTCAGCTGTAATCCACTCCTGAAAGGCCTCCTTGGGACCAAGCTCTTCAAGGGAGCCGAAGCTCTCCAGGCCTGCAGGGTTTGGGAGAAGACAATGGAAAGAAAGAGAGAGCGCATTAATGTGTGGCCCTTCTACTGAGATGAGAAATTTCCTTACAATCCTTATGTTGTAAAAGGTGGCTGGGGAAAAGGAGGAAAATGCTGCTTTTCTGGGAGGCAGCCTTCAATATCTCCCCCTCTTCCCTCTTTTTTTCTTTCACCCTCTCCCCACCCAGGTTGGTTGCCATAGGGAGAGCTTTTTTACAAGATTCTGAAAAGGGGTGCTTGCGTTCTGCCGGTACCATGGACAGATACCAAAGAAATAATTTTTGTCTCTTCCTATTTTGAGTTATGACGCACCTCAACATAAGAGGCACATGATAAAAAAATTTACTTTTATTATTGCTTCCCAAGTCAATTCAATGTGGACATTAACGTTAGAAGTAAGCTGAACAATTTTTATATAAACCACCAAAGACAGAGGTGTTTGTATCTGATGGCTGGCATTTTGATCCTTTCCTTCCTATTCACTGACGTGGGAGTTCTTACACTCCCCAGGCAGAGGCAGGCTTTCTGAACCTGCGGCTGCCACCATGGATGGAGGTAAAATTAGTTCATGTTTCCTTAATTCCAGACAATGACGTGAAGGAAAGCGTATTACTATTTTATGCCAGGATCTGGGCTGGAGTTTTAAGTTCGGCAAAAGGTGGGTGTGCCTGACACTTACAGATCCGGAAAGTTATTCTTAGCCCTCAGAAATGATAAACAAGAAGAGGGGGTGGAAACAGCCTTCAAACACCCTATTCATAAGAAAATAGGAAGTGGGGGAAGGTACTGATCCCTTCATTCACTCGGCAGAAATGTATTCTGCGCCTATTGTATGTCAGTCAGTGTTTAGGTCCTGGGCTCTAGCAATGCAGAGACAGGGAAAACCCCTGCCCTGTGGAGCTGGCATTGCAGTGGGGGAGCCCGACAGTAGCAAGGTTAATAAGCAGAATATAGTGTGACAGTGACAAATGCTATGAGGAGAACAATAGGCAAGTGGTTCTGAAGTGTGTGTACTTGAGTGCATGTCAGAGATTGTCAATAGCCGGGAAGCTCTCACCCAGAAGCTGGTGTTTTCTGAGGCTGTGAATCAAGTGGGGACCAGGTGGGGTGGTGGGGGGGGGGTGCAGGGAGACCAGGAAGGAGGTGCTGCATGACCCAGGGAGGGGTGGCTGCTTTGAGCAGGGTGCAGCAGTGCCGGAAGGGGTGGGGGAATGCTTACCTGATGAGTCTGTGGGTGCAGAGAGGGGCGGGAAGGCTGGCCCCAGGGTTCTCGCCGGAGCACCAGATGCTGAGCCTGGCCCCAGTGCACTGGTCCCCGAGGCAATCACTTGAGACTTTCTGTCTGTCCTGTTTCATACTTTGTATAGTTGCTTTCACACCAGTTTCCAGCTCCCTGAGAGCAGTGGACTGCCTGCTTCCTTATCTTTCTGTCACCTCTCCTGGGGTCCAGCAAATACTGGCAGGAACGGAATGGGCTGTTCCAAGATCAGCATTTAAGAGACGGGACAGTGCGGAGTACCTGCCAGGCTTAGAATGCGTCACTCACCTGCCGAAAAGTGATAGCCGAGGGCCACGACGGACTCTTCTCTGAGCCGCCTACATGCACCCACTCCCCAGAAGCACATGCCCCCACTCAGAAGGCAGGGGAGAGAGGTGCAGCCTCACTTCAAATGCAGTATCCCTCCTGGCTCCAGAGTGGCCTGGGAGGACCACGCTTTGGGAAGGGGGATTGGAAGAATTTGGGATTTTTTGCCAGGTTGTAGGATCTCTTGTTTGAAGGCCAGGTTTTTGGTGTGTCCCGAACCCAGGACAAGCCAGCAGGATGGCGTGGCTGATGGAGAGACAGGAGCAGTCTGGATGGGCACAGCCAGATGTGAACACAGCTTCCAATGGAACTGGCTGGGTGTACGGCTCCACTCAGCACAGCCAGCCGGTGTCTCTGGAGTGAGAAAGGAGAAGTGGCAGGAAGCTCACCGCTGCTCTGCACTCTTTCAGTGTGTGTGTGTGTGTGTGTGTGTGTGTATGTGTGTGTGTGTACACGCATGCGCACACACACATGTGCTTTACTAGATTAGTTAACCTGTTTACTGAGTGTGAAAATCACATGTGTCAGAGGAGTTCACTCCCCACTGGCTTGTTTGGTTTTATTCTCAGGTGGAAAAAAACTCATACTTAATGCTGGTAAAATACATTACCAAGTATTTTCCCCGGAGCAGGGCCGGTTTTATATCCCCCGTTTCCCCAGCGAAGGCCTGGCTTGGAGATGAACTGTAGCTAAAGGGTGGTGGTGCCTCCCAGGCTTTTTAGCTGGTGGGGACGTATCTTCAGCATCATCACATTATGCCTCTGAAGTGTGTCATCGTCTCCGCTGCTGGTCTATGGGCTCTGGGAGCAGGGTTAGACCGCAGGGTTGGAAGCACGTGTGCTGGCCACCCTCAGTGTGGCTCCTTCACATTCTAACTGGTCCCCTGGGGGGTAGCCTCTCCTTCAGACTTTCCAGGTGTTCACCAAATGCCCAAGGTCAGTGGCTCTCCCAGTGCAGTCCTGGGACCCATGAGTCTGGTAGCAATGCAGACCGCCCGCCGCCTGGTTCAGACCCACTGAATCCGTGTTTGCGCTTTCTGGCTCTCCAGGGCTTCTGTGCACGTCCACGCGTGAGAAGATAGAAGGGCCCACGCACCAACTGTTTATGCTGGTCTGCTTAAAATAAACCACGTCACTCAAGGCTGGCAGCTGTGGATAATTCTTCGTCATGAATATCCCTCCCATGTAGGCAATCTGGGTCTGGCGTGGCTTCCCTGTTTTGCTGGTTTCTGGAAATCTTTTTCTGTTCACCTGTGCGGTTCCTTTAATACAGTGGTTCTCAACCTTCCTAATGCCGCGACCCTTTAATACAGTTCCTCATGTTGTGGTGACCCCCAACCATAAAATTATTTTCGTTGCTACTTCATAACTGTAATTTTGCTACTGTTATGAATCCTAATGTAAATATCTGAAATGCAGGATGTATTTTCATTGTTACAATTTGAACATAATTAAAGCATAGTGATGAATCACAAAAACAATATGTAATTATATATGTGTTTTCCGATGGTCTTAGGCGACCCCTGTGAAAGGGTCGTTTGACCCCCAAAGGGGTCGCGACCCACAGGTTGAGAACCGCTGCTTTAATACATCACAGAAAACGTGCAGCCCCAATTTCGGATGATTTGCTTTGCAATAGGAGGTGGCATAGGGCTGTCCCCCTTCCCTCACCCGCAACATATGGGACTGGACAGGGAAGGCTGCCCTTCATTTGATTCATGGAGATGTTAAATGTGCTTCCCTGACTTGCGGCTGACTTTGCTTAAATATCCTCTGAAGAGAGGTATTAACTGGTGGAATAATGCTCAAAATCCAGCCTTAGGTCCCAGCGAGGATATAGAAAGCAGGCCTCCCCATGTTGTTCCAACCAGGAGGAAACAAACAAGACCTCTGCTTGCCTGCAACGCAAAGCAGCAGAGGGCATTGCAAGCAGCTCGGTTTCATCCTCACGGCACCTTTATCTGCAGGCAGTGTTTGAGGGAGCCCCTGAGTGTGGTATAATGAAGGGGGTTCGCGTCTCTTTCCGGAGGAAAGCACTCCAGCCCCTCGGGGGTGTGGTGAAGGCTGGGGCCCTGCTGTCCCACCACAGAGATTACTGAGGGCATTTTCCATGCCTGTGGCTCTGGTCTGTGTGGCCTGAGGGCAGAGCCCAAGGGAGACCACACTGGGGGCACCAAAGGGAGCCACCCTGGCAGTTTCCCATTCCTGGTTCCCTGGCTGAGTGCCACCCGCCCTCATATCCTGCCTCTGGAGTTGCCGCTTAGATAATGGGTCCCACAGTGGGTGTGGCCGAGCCAGCCCCTCTTCCATCCGCCTTTATCACTCACTTGAATTTCTATTGGAAACACTTCTGCCCTCCAGATGGGAAGGAGGGGGCTGCCATCTGCATCCAGGGGTGATGTGTACGGAGCTTGATCGCTTGCAAAGGTGCTTTAATCTCCTTCCCCACCTGCATGTCCTGACCATTGTCAGGTACCGGTCAGAAGTTTACTCAGTGCCTCTGCCTTGATCCGTGGAGATTTGATGACTGCGTTGCAGCGTGAGAAGAAGGTGCCCTTGTGCTTGTCTTCTTCTCTCCATGGCCAGTGGCTGTGACTTTTTCTTTTAAAGGCTCCCTTGGCTCCAACCCCAGTTGACTTGAGGGGGAGGCACTGAGAGAGCGCCCACCTGCGTCCTGGTCACAGTCCACAGCCGGCTCTCGAGCTGCTCCTGCCCTTGCTCCTTGCCGCTGCCTGAAGATCCAGGGCTGCCCGTGCGTTCCCGTGAACAGACTCAGGAGAGCAGGTGGACTGCAGTGTGGAGCTGCCCCCCCGAGGCAGAACCTGGAGGGGACAGGAAGTCAGCATCCCCCCAACCTGAGAAATGGCCTTAGAGGCAGGTGGGGTGCTGTAATCTGCTAACAAATGGCACTACCATCGCAAGACACCATCCACATTGAGTGAAACATCACAGCGCTGGGAACCTAGTGTCGGTTGGGTGACTACCAGAAAATGACACTCCACCAGCCTACCAGGAGCATGGCTGATGCCTGTGTCTAATCAGAGATGAAATGAGACTGCCCATTCCTGGCTCTTCTCCCTGGTATTGCAGGGCTACCAGGTTCCCCAACACCACCAGGCGCTCTCACTTCGTGGGGTCTGTTGCATCTGCCCTCAGCCTGGAAAGCAGTGTCTGCCTTTATTCACCTGCATGACTCTGACTCATCTTCCCTGGGCATCTGGGCTTCTGGAAGCCTCCCTGAACTCCCAGGATGCCTGGGCATCCCTCTTTCGTCGCTTCCTGCATAAACAGAATGTGTCTATCCGTGGGTCTCTCCTATTAGACTCTAAGTTTTTCGTGGGGGCACTGTGTTTTATTCATCTTTGAAGCTGGGATGCAATGCCTTCTCCATAACGTGACTGCCTTCCCCTTCTCTATACGCTGTTATTCTGAAGTTCCATTATTCAGTGGGAGAGTTATAGCGAGGCACATTGCTGATTTCATTGGGAAATACTGATAAAATATGTTCAGGAAGACAGTAATGTGCCCCCTTATCCATGGTTTTGCTTTTGCAATTTCAGTTACCCCTGATCAACTGTGGTCCAAAAATACTAAATGGAAAATTTTAGAAATAGACAACTCGTAAGTTTTAAATTGAACACTGTTCTGAGGAGCATGATAAAATCTCGTGCTGTCTGGCTCCGTCCTGCCTGGGACATGAATCATCCCTTTGTCCAGAGTATCCATACTGTGTACATTACCCTCCATTCGTCACGTAGCTGTCTTGGTTAATCAGATCAACTGGACATGGAGTTGCAGTGTTTGTGTTCAGTTAACCCTTATTTTGCTCAATAATGGCTCCGAAGCGCAAGAGTAGTGATGCTGACAATTCGGATATGCCCAAGAGAAGCCGTAAAGTGTATATGGGTGTAAGGTTTGGTACTATCCACGGTTTCGGGCATCCACTGGAGGTCTTGGAATTTATCGGAGAGGATAAGGGAGGGGCCACTGTGCTGATGTCCCTGAGGTTTCTGTCCTCTTCCTTGAAGTGAAAATCTGCCAGAAAGGGGAGCCACGTCCTCTGTGTTTCCTAATGACCTTCTCCACTATGTGGGCTCACCTGGCTGTTAGCAGAGGGGATGAGCGGTTACAGTCTAGTCATTTTGTGTTTTCATTGTGATGACTCGCCGCAGTCTCATGGCACCCTGGGCTTTGCCCTCGTTGGCACGGGACCTTGGCACCACCTGGAAATAAACCCAGAGGGGATGTGCCTGGGGAAAGCTGGGATGAAGATTGTCCTCTGGATGGGCAGGAACCCTCAGTTCAGAGGTGAATTTGTTATAAGACAAAACCAATATTTAAGGTTTGCTGCACTTAAGTGTTAAAATGCAATGCTATATTCTCTGACTGATGTAACCCCTCCCCCCTTGGTTGGTGAATAAACTTTGATGAAAATAGTCGTTGGGAAAGTCCTTTTCTCTGGTGCGGTTTTGTTTGCACCGTGGGCTGCTTGCCGTGATGAAGGGCTGCTTCTACCCTGAAGAATACTGAAGGAGCGCCTGGCCCCGGGGGGTGGGTCAGGGAACTGCTGAGTTTAGCTGTCTGCTCACTGGAAGATGGATGCCAGATTGTTCCCTTTTGACCCCGCTAATGATCCTTATCTTCTCTCCAGGGATTGGACAGTCACTTCTCTTTTCTCACAGTGTTGAGGGCAGGGACAGTGGCCATTTTCCCTGCCAAGAGCCATTGACCCCAGGAAGAGGCCATCTCTCCAAGGGATGATCATGCCTTGGAGAGGCACCCCGGGCCCAGCCAGGCCGTCCGAGGTCAGGGGACCTCAGCACAGTCGGAAGGACCTGACAGATGACAGGAGGTGCCTTGCCAGCCCAGAGTGCAGTGCCCGTGAGAGGCCTGACGAGTCACTGTGGGAAGGGCCGTGGCTGGTTTTTAGAAATGTCATGGAAGCCTCGGGGGTTGGGGAGAGAAGGGAAAAGACTCCTTGTTGAGCACAAATTGCCAGATGTTTTACCAAAATTACTGTGTTCATGGCCTCATGGCTTCCGAATGTTGGAATGTGCATTTTCAATCCTGTTTTACCCATGAGGAAACCGAGGCACAGAGAGGAGTCTCTTCTGAAAAGCAAACATCAGTTTAGGGGTCTAGATGCTGGTGTCGTCCAAGGCGATGGGGAGAGATGCAGAAGGCCACATGCATACCAGGGCCGCGCAGGGTGCAGCGTACAGGGCGGGGACCTTGCCAGCTGGGAGTGCAATAGGGCAGGTGAAGAGGACACAGGGCCCCCAGTGGTGGGCAGGGGAGGAGGTCAGGGGCCCAGGGTGGCAGCTTCTGTGAGCGGAGGCGGGGGAGGGTGGGGTGCTCTGCTGAGGCCAAGACTAGGCCAGTCCTGGCTACAGTCAGCGCCTGGGGAAGAGGTCGCACAGTTTCAGCGTGCATCCTGGGGTTGTTGGGCTGGGTGTGCCCTTGTGCTGGGATGGTATCTTCTCTTCAATTTGCTCCCTGGAGAGTAAAGCAGAGTTGGGCATGTTGAGAGGGATGGTCTTCCATGGGCACTACCAGGGACTGTGGATGCTTCCAGAAGAGCTGAGAAAAGACAATGAGTAGTTTGCGTAGGAAACCTCTCTTCCCCCTGAGCCCTGCCAGCAGGGGTGAGGGGCTGAGCTGTAGGCTGTGGTTGCCATGCGGGGTGGCCACTCCAGGGCAACACACCCTGCGCTCAAGCCAACCCGGAGGCAGTGCGGCTTCTGTTTTTATTTTTTAAATATACTTGTTATTGTTGATAGTATTACAGCTATCTCTCCTTTCCCTCCCTTTACTCCCATCTTCCCAGCCCTACCCCGCGCCCCCCATGTCTTCACTACCCTATTGCCCATGTCCATGGACTACTTTGTTGCTGTTGAGAGGACTAGGAAGAGAAATATATGTAATGTTGAAAAAATATACATTTCAATGTTTCAACTTAATTTTAAAATAAAGACAGGAAATGATAAAAGCCCATAAATAAAGTGAATATTTTGAGGTTCTCCAGATGCCTAATTAGGAGATAAGAAAACAAAGGAAGAAGAAAGTATAGAAAGAGAGGAGAGGGAGAAGGCAGGACGGAGATGGCCAAGGCATTTACAGTGGGGTGTGGGGAGAGGGGAGAGAGAGAGAGAGAGAGAGAGAGAGAGAGAGAGAGAGAGAGAAACAGAAAGGGGGAGACAGGGAGAGAGAAACAGATACTGAGAGAGAGGGAGTGGGGTGGGGATAGAGACAGGGAGCAGAGTTCCTCTGTAGTAAAAGGTCCCCACACCTGTTTGACATGCAGCTGGTTGCTGCTTTCAGATGCTAATGACCTGATCCCGGGTCAGCAGCCTCTTTAGAGGGTGGTGTGCAGCGCTGACCCCTCTGTGGATCGGCCAGCTGCTCGGCTCTTCCGCAGAGGGAGGCACGGGACTGGATGGTCTCTGAGGACCCTTCTTTCTTCTTTGATCCTGGAAGAAAGAAGGCGTGTTTTAGACAGAATTTCCCTTCATTAGGTGGCCTGCACTAGTTGACCCCGGCCTTTTTGCCTCTGAGAAGGGACCCTTTTGTTCAATCAAAGGTGGGAGCAGGCGGAAGTGCACTTCGCTGGGCCCAAAGCTCGCCAGCTCCCGCAGTCAGGGCACCGGTTTCCTGGGATGATTCAGACCCAGAGGGGCAGGGCTGCTTTCCTCAGTGCAGAACGGTTGTCAGAGTAGTTTCCAAGGTAACAAACTGGGAAGCTGGGTGGGGCTCAGCAAGGTGGTGATGCCACGATGGTGATGACAGACAAGGAAGCGTGCACAAAATCGTGTAATTTCAAGCCTGGTGCCTCCTCCAGGTCCATAGCTCCTGGGAGGCTGCCACTTTCGTGGGGATGGTCCTCTCTGCCACAGGCCCAGAGCGCCCGCCCCTGTCCACGCTGACACCAGCTCTGCGCTTATGTACCAGGTCATGCCTTGTTTGTCTTTTCACTCCCCTGCCTGGCCCAGCCAGGAACCCAACAAGTAGCCGTGGTGGTTGGAAGGAAGGAAAGAGGGAAAGAGCCAGAATTGCCTGCTGGGGATACAAGGAAGCACCTTGGGATGTCCAGGTCCTAAAAGCTCTTTGTGCCCATTGGGAGCCAAAGAAGGCGACAGAGCCGGGCTGTCTGTCCCGAGCCCCATGCTGTCACCGCCACCGCCTGCTGGCGCCCTGGCCATGGTGAGGTGACTGTCCTTTCTGCACACACCGCTCCCCTCTGCTGCCGTCCAGGCTGTGTGCTTGCTCTTCTGCACACACTTCCCACTGTGGCTCATTTTCACTCAGCCTTTGAAGTCTGTTCGCTGTCACCTCATCTGAATCTCCACTCTCGGGCCCAGGATCACAGGCTTTCTGCTCCTCCCTCTGGTGGCTCCATAGTGATGCCGTCACCTTCTCACAGGGCATTGGCATCATTTGGGGAAATTAGACCATCAACTCTTTTTGTTTTTTAGTTTATTGATTTTTAGAGGGGAAGGGAGAGGGAGAGAAACATCAATCTGAGAGCACAACATGGGTCAGCTGTCCCTGCCCCCCATCACCCTGGGGATGAGCCCACCACCTCCATATGTGCTCTGACTGGGAATGGAACTGGCAACCTTTGGGTGCACAGGACGATGCCCAACCAACTGAGCAACACTGGCCAGGACCACCATCAACGCTTGGTGGCTGAGACGGTCTTCATTTGTCCTTGTAACCCTAGTGCTTAGTAAGTAATCGGTAAAGGAGTATTATAAGGATTATGTTACAACTATTGAGAGTGTGATGGTACTCCAAGGGAATTTGCGTTTAAATTCGGTCTTCTGAAGCAGGCTTGTCTCATCAGGTCTCTCTACCTTGTCCTCTTTTGCAGTTAGCCTCTTCACCCTCAGGCTGAAGGGGCTGCCTCTAGGCTAACGGGGGAGCGGGCCACCTTCAGTCCCTACTCATCTGTGTCACCACTTCTCACGGGCCGCCTCCAGAACCATTGCTTTTCTACGTGTGCTCTCTCTCTGGATGTACATGCTGACGTGAGTGTCATGGTTAGGATGCGAGTGATTCTCAGTGGCCCAGTGTTTGCTCTTATTGTACAAACAGAACGTATGGCCAATTCTATTTCCTCTGGCCTAGTTCAGTTACCCTCCCCTCTTCTGAGACCATCCCAGTGCTGGGGCCAGCAACGATGTCACTTCTCCGGCCTTAGTTTCTTCCTCTGTGAAAGGATGATATTGGATTAGATCAAGGATTCTTACTTCCCGTCCTTAAAAATCTCCCGAAGACCCACAGGAAGCACTAACATTGTGTGTGTCTGAACATCATTTTGTGGCTTGTATATGACTTTCAAATGAGTCTGTGATGCCCAAACCTTAAAAACCACTGGAGAAAGATATTTCCAAAAGCCGACTAAGCAGGGTTTTCACTGAAAAATAACATTCCCCCTGTGCCACTGTATCCACATGCAATATTGAAGCACAGTTGCAGGGTGCAATGGGCTGTACTTCCCATCATCAGAGTATCATGTGACTCATGGGAAGAATTTCCAGAGTGGAATGCTTCTGACGATGACTGGGCTGTGGGCTTCTTGGCAGGGTAAGGAGCAGACCCTGGGCTGGGCCACCGGCTTTCTGCTGGCTGTCATTCCACAGAGCTGTTCTTCACCAGCCCTCTCTCACTGTGAGTCTGAAAGCAAATGTCACGCAGCTACATCCTAGCAAAGGAGGAATTCACTCTTGTGGCTGCACCTGAAAAATCATGATGATTATATTGTCTAAACAGATTTTTAAATCGAGGCATGGGCATTTTGCCTAGGAATAAATCTGTTTCCTCAGTGGGATGTCTTTTGTAGCAGTCCGGGGGCAAAAGGAGAGTTATTGTCTCCCTGTACTGAGGAGGGCCTCTGGGGTCTTGGTCCACGTGTTGCTTGGTTAATGTGTTTGACAGTTGGTGAGAGAAGGATGTGTTGTCATGGTTGGTCTTAAAGTCAGTGATTTCAACAGCCTGAGAGCATGCTCTAGCTTTCACTCTCCGCTCCCCTCAACACACTCACAGATGCCTTTGGTTCCTCCTGTCCACATTCTTTTGCCGATGCAAATTGCTTCTAATTTTTCACGGGTTTCTTCTAATGTCCTGGACTTTCTTTCCCCACACACCGAGGTTTTCTTCATCGCGCTCCTGGCTGAGCAGGAGGCACAGGACCTTCCTGACGGCAAAGCGGGGATGGTTCCCAGAGGCCTCTAACTAATTTGTCCTCCACTCCATGTGACTCTAAGCTAGTTAAGAGTGTAACACATTGATTGCATCTCTTAAAGGAACATGTTTCATTTTAGAAGGCAAGAAGCGTGAAGAGAAAATATGGGAGGGCAGTTATGAAGACTTTAACAAGTGATGTGATTACATCGCTTTTCTCCATCAAATGTAGGCTCCTAATTGCCTTTTACTCAAAGGCTAACACCGCACAAATGATTTCACTTCAGGTAAATTCAACTTGGAAAGGGGTAGGAGAATAAATGCCCACATCCATTTATTTGCCAAGCATAAGCTCTGCTGTTTATATAATCCATCCCCCAGCATCTCCCCAGATGCTGGCCCTGGCCCCACCTCTCCCCTGGATCTCCTGCAGCCTGAGCTATGGCCACTCCTCAGGGTTGTGCTGGTGGGAGAGGGGCCTTCTTTGCAGACCTCCTACCTGGCAGCCTCAAAGCTCAGGAGAATGACAAAACTTTGGGACTCCAACCTGATCCCAGCCCTACTTTTTTTGCTTTTGTTTTCTGCATTCGGCATTATATTATAGTTTCAAGTGTACAGCATAATTGTTAGGCAATCATATACTTTTCCCAGCCCTACTTTTTTTGCTTTTGTTTTCTGCATTCAGCATTATATTGTATTAGTTTCAGGTGTACAGCATAATTGTTAGGCAATCATATACTTGACAAAGTGTTTCCCCCTATATTTTCACCTGGCACCATATATAGTTACTAGTGACCTGGTGCACAGATTCATGCACATTGAAAGGAAATTAATTAGAAGGTGGCTGGCAGGGCAGGACTGGGTGAGATGGGCAGAACATGCCCTGGAGCCAACATTCCTTGGTCCCTCCCCGGCCAGCTGCACCTGGGGTGGCACCGTGGCTCGAAGGGTGTCTGTGGAGTGAGTGGGGTCCTTCCGGCAGGTGGGGTCCCTTGGCCTGGCCTGCGGGGATTGGGCTGAAACCGGCTCTCTGACATCCCCTGAGGGGTCCCGGAGTGTGAGAGGGCACTCTGCAAAGTTGCTGTCGTACAGGGTGTGGAATGCAAATGCAAGTGTGCAGTAAACCAGATTCAGGGCCAACAGTGCCCCAGCAACAACATAACCCATGGCCAAAAGTGGAATCACATGGCCCTGTGAGGAATCGGGCTCCCTCCTCTATGGTTTCGGGGTGTGTCACCCAAGAACCGCTGCTGCCAAGTCACTGCAGCTCCACAGCTCCTGCATTGAGTGTCTGCCCCCTGGTGGTCAGTGTGTGTCAGAGCTACCAGTAGTATGGACACTTAGCATATTATTCTTTTATATATATACTAGAGGCCTGTTGCACGAAGAGATTCGTGCAATAGGCCTTCCCTTCTCCTGGCTGCCGGCACCGGTTTTCCTCCGGCACTCGGGACCCAGGCCTTCGCTCTGGCCGGAGCTGCCTTCAGTCTTCGCTCTGCCTCTTGGAGCCTACATATGCAAATTAACTGACATCTTTGTTGGGTTAATTTGCATACTCTCCTGATTGGCTTGTTAGCGTAGCGAAGGTACGGTCAATTTACATGTTTGTCTATTATTAGGTTATATATATATATATATTACAGTGTTATTGACTTTATTCCTTATGCTGTACTTTATAATTCCATAACTATTTTGTACTACCAATTTATAGTTCCTAGGTGAGCCCTTCACACAGCCATGGAGAATCTGACTTTCTGTAGGGTGTTCCAGGATGCAACACAAATGGAACAGTCAGTTCTTTGAACTCAGCAGTGAAAGCTGCAGGCTACAAAACCCAGGAGCAAGGAAGCCAGGACTAGGCTGTGGAAAGGAATGCTTCTCCTTTGGCTGGTGGAGGCTGCTCTTGAGCACATCAAAGGGCTATCAGCAGTCTTTGGTTTGACTGTAATATCTGCAGTGGCGAAACATCTGCTGGCTCCTTTTCTACCAGCAGGAATCGTGCCTCTCATAAAATGACAAATTATATGTCATTTACCAACATCCTCCATCCCTAGTACTTCCTAACCTCTTGGTAAACTGTGGTGTCTCCTAAAATGCATGTTAAAATCAACAGAACAAGACATACAGATGGCCCACAGACACATGAAAAGATGCTCAACATCACTAAGCATCAGGGAAATACAATCAAACCACAATGAGATCTCATTGTGCCAGAATGTCTATTATGAGAAAGACTACAAAGAATAAGTGCTGGTGAGGATTGCAGACTGGTGCAGCCACCTCAAAAATTTAGAAGGAAAACCACCATATGACTCAGCAATCCCACTTCCGGCATTTATCTGAAGAAATGAAAACACTAATTTGAAAAGATATATGTACCCCTGTGTTCATTGCAGCATCATTTACAACAGCCACGAGAGGGAAGCCACCTAGCTGTTGGTAGATGAATGGATAAAGATGTGGAATATTTCTCAGCCAAAAAAGAGAAGGAAATCTTACCATTTATGACCACATGGATGAACCAAAATGAAATAAGTCAGATAGAGATAGACAGATACAATGATTTCACTTATATGGTGACTCTAACAAAACAAAACAAACGACCAAACAAAATTAAACCGAAACAAACTCATAGATACAGAGAACAAACTGATGGCTGTCAGATGGCACAGAGTGGGGGGAGGGGCAAAAAGGTGAAGGAGATTACGAAGTACAAATTGTCAGTTATAAAATCAGTCATGAGGACGTAATGTATAGCATAGGAAATATAGTCATTATATAATATTGTAATGACTATGTACAGTGATAGATGGCTATTAGACTTAGCATGGTGATTACTTTCTAAGGTATATAAATGCCTGGTCACTATGTTGTATACCTGCAACTAATACAATATTGCATGTCAACTATAATTTAAAATTTAAAATAAGGACCAACAGAATAAGCCAGGTAGGCTTTTTGGTATCACTATGCTTTTAAAATAGACGACAAATTTGTTTTAATTAAGCACTGTGGTTTCATTTTACACCATGATATTGGTTCTTTGAAGAGAGATAATATCAATTATCTTTTCCAAAAATCAGTACATTGGGGCAATATCTCTTTGAATGAGTATTTGGTCATTTAACTGTCAGTCACAATGGTGATAGCTCCAGTATTGTTCTCATATGATGTAGGGACATACTAATGACCTTTGTTAAAGTGTTGGTTGCATAGGAAGAGGAAAGGTTTGCATTACTTTGGGAGAGAGTATCTTTGTCCATAAAAATAAAACTTCACTGTCTATCATTTTTATGAAAGATTTTTTAAAAAGCTACAACTTAGATGCCAAATGGAAGGATTTCTGGTCTAGACCGCATCTAGTGCTTTATAATGGAATTAAAAAACAAAGTGTTTTAGTCCTGGCTGGTTTTTCTCTGTGGTTAGAGCATCAGCCTGTGGACCAAAGGGTCTCGAGTTTGATTCTCAGTTAAGGGCATGAACCTCAGTTGCGGGTTCAATCCCTGGTTCCAGTTGGGGCTTGGGTGGGAGGCAATCAATCTTCCTCCCTCCCTCCCTCCCTCCCCCCTTCCCTCCTCCTCCCTCGCCCCCTCCATCCCTCCCACTCTTTCTGAAAATCAAGGGAAAATATATCCTCGGGCCCTAACTGCTTTGGCTCAGTGGATAGAGCATCGGCCTGTGAACTCCCGGGTTCGATTCCGGTCAAGGGCATGTGCCTGGGTTGCGGGCACATCCCCAGTAGGAGATGTGCAGGAGGCAGCTGATTGATGTTTCTCTCTCATCGATGTTTCTGGCTCTCTATCTCTCTCCCTTCCTCTCTGTAAAAAATTAATAAAATATATTTAAAAAATATATATCCTTGGGAGAGGATTAAAAATAAGTAAATAAAAAATAAATAAATAGAAAACCAAAGTGTTTTAAAGGTCATTTTCGCAGAATACATAATATGCTTATATAGTTTACCTGATCTTTTGAGCTTTGACATTAACACATTTTGGGCCAGTAGTTTTATTGCTAGCTTTACCCAGTGGCCAGATAGGCTTCTATTGAATGAGTACAAAAAACGTTTTATATAAATGTTAAAGGCACGCTTTAAAATTAAATACCCATTGCATTTTGAAGTTATTTATTACATGTTCTTAAAAGCTAATATCTTTTTAAAGTATGATACTTTGTAAAACACTGTGTAATATGAAGCGAGAATTCTTGTGATCTGTCCGCAATGTCTTAAAAGAACAAAAACCTGTATGAAAATCTGTGAATCTCTCTCTGAAGTCTGTAGTGTTAATTTTCTCACATAAAAGAAATAATTATTATTTGGGAATCATACTATTTTATTATTCAGCATTGTTTGGAATCAACAATTATTAAAGTAAAAGAGATAATTATAAGTATTTAAAAAAAATTAAAGACTATTGGAATACAAAGTACTTACTTCCTGAGTAGAAATTCTAGTTTGTTTTAATTAAAAGTCATGGCAAAAAAAGAAGGGGGCGAGGTTTTTTTTTGGTTCCACTCAAAGATATCATTGGTGTTTGTACAAGGAGGTTTCTCATCAAAGGGGAAGAGGCACGGTGTGGCCTCCCTGGGGGTCTCTGTTCAGTGCCACCGAAGGAATCATTGGTGATGTCCTAGAGTAGCGGTTCTCAATCTGTGGGTCGCAACCCCTTTGGGGGTCGAACGACCCTTTCACAGGGGTTACCTAAGACCATCAGAAAACACATATATAATTACATATTGTTTTTGTGATTAATCACTATGCTTTAATTATGTTCAATTTGTAACAATGAAATTGGGGGTCACCACAACATGAGGAACTGTATTAAAGGGTCACGGCATTAGGAAGGTTGAGAACCACTGTCCTAGAGGCTAAAAACACAGTGAATGCAGACCAGTTAAAAGATAGAGATTGTCAGATTGGATAGGAACAAGTCTCAAACACATGTCCTAGAAACCCTACACAGACAGGTTAAATATAAAAGGATGGAAAAAAATACACCCTGAAAACACTAACCACGCACTAACTGACCATATTAACATTAGAAAATATTAGAAAAGTAGGCTTTAAACAAGGAATATTGAGGAAGAGAGGCATCACATAATGATAAAGGTCAGTTCTCCTGAAAGCCATAGCAACCTTAACTGTGAGTGCACCTACCAACAGAACTTCAAAGGACCTAAAGCAAAACATATAAAGCTGAAAGAAGAAATAGACAATCCACAATAATAGCTGATTTCAATGGGTAAACACGAATTCAGTAAGAATAGAAGACCTTAGCAACACTGTCATTCAGTGTGACCTAGTGGGTATTTATGGAACAGTCCACCCAATAACAGCAGAATACACTTTTTTTTCATGTGTACATTAGACATTTACCAAGATAAAAAAAATTCTGGGCCATAAAATCAACCTTAATAAATTTAAGTAATTGATATGTAAAGTTCTCAGCATAGAGCAATTAAACTAAAAAATCAGTAACACAAAGAACTCTGGAAAATCCCCAAATATTTGGAAGTTAAGCAACATAGTACTATATCATAGTTCAAACAAAAATTAAAGGATTAAGTTATTCCCTTTTGAATTGAATGAAATATGCAAACTTCATTTAATTTTGAATCGAATGAAAATGAAAACATGATATATCAAAATTTGTGGAATGTAGGTAAAGCAGTGCTCAGAAATTTATAGCATTTTATACTTACATTACAACAGAAGAAAGGTCTAAATCAATTATTTAAGTTTCCATCTTAGGAAACTGGAAAATAAAAGGCAAATTAAACCAAAAGTCGGCAGAAGGAAGAAAATAATCAGTAAAATAGAAATCAGAAAAGCAATGGAAAAAACAATGAAATAAAAAGCTGATTCTTTGAAAAGATAAATACAATTGATACATCTGTAGCCAAATTAACCAAGTGAAAAGGAGAGGAGTAATAGATTACCAATATCAGAGATAAAAGGAGATTGTTATAGTCAATAAAAGGATAATAGGGAATATTATGAACAGATTTATGCCTCTACATTTAATAACTTAGGTAAAATAGAGAAATTCCTCGAAAAACACAAATCACCAAGCTCATTCAAAAAGAAATAGATAATCAGAATAGCCCTATCATAATAGAAGAAATTGAATTTATAGTTGAAAACTTTCCAACAATAAAAAAATTTCAGCCCCAGGTGGCTTCACTGGAGAATTCTGCCAAACATTTAAGGAAGAAATAACACCAAGGCTACACAAACTCTTTCTGAAAGTTGAAAAGGAGTGAATACTTCCAATTGAAGAGGTCAGCATTGCCTCAATGTCAACCCTATTATAAGAAAACTGCAGATCAATATTGCTCATGAATATAGATGCAAAAATCCTCAACAAAATATTGTCATTCTCAGCTAATTATTTTCTAATATGCTTAATCCTTATTTTTTTAAAAAAGGGATTGTTTCGACAATGGCGCAAAGTACTAAAACCTTAACACTCAGGACACAACTAACCGTTGTTCTCATTCCTAAGAATCAGAAGCCATGACAGATTGCTGGTAACTAAGAGATGGAGGTGATGTTGTGAATCCATGGAAGGCAGAGTTCTGCTTGTTGTCTGGTGGTACATGGCAGAAAGTCTAATGCAAGCCTCCTTACCTTATTAAGAGGTACTCTCTCTGCTAGTAATTTTGGATTACTCACCTGATTATCCTGTTGCATTGTGACCTTGGGAGGCCGAGTCTTGGGTCAAGTTCACCTCCTTATTCACAAGGCCTGGCCTAACCAGTAAATGTTAAATGTGATCCATTGAATAGTGTGGTTGTAGAAGTTGGAAGGAATTTTGAACCAGTGAATATAGAGCCAGGGCTCCTCCACCTGCCTTTCTCAGAGCCAGGGCCCATCCTTGAACATGAATGAGAACTCAGGTACTGGCACAGCTGCAGCTGGGCTCCTGTCATCGAAGAAGCCAGTCAATCCTGAGGGCCACCACCTTCCCTTGGGTCTCTTGAGGCGACCATCAGCCCCCAGGGGAAAAGGCGACACTGAAAAGCTTTCTCAGCCCAGTCGCAGAATGATTTATACTGGAGCCGGAGAGCATGGTGGGACAGGGGCTGTGAGGCAAGGAAGGAGGCTGGTGGAGGGTGAATTCAGTTTTAGCTGTTATTTTTTAGATATAGTTCACCATCAAGTATAATCGTCTATAAATAGCTGGACATAGAGAGCTCGAGAGAGGGAGGGTGTTGGCTGAGGGTGCAAATCTGGGCATCATTCTCTATAACTCCCCAGGGCCCCCCATAACAGCCCAGACTGTTTTTGCTCTATTGGAGGTGAGGCCTGTATCCTACATGAAATGGATTCGGTTTACTCACCTTTCCAGTGGAAATTCTGTAATTGTTCATATCCTCTCTGTGTTTTTACTGTCTGTTGAATCAATTAAGTTAATTTTACATGTTGTTTCTTTCTTTCAGAAAAACTGTACAACTCCAGTGGGCGAGATTTAAGAAGGGCCCTTTTCTCCTTGAAGCAGATATTTCAGGTAAGAGAGGAAGAAAGTGCCCTTGGGTTCTGTTTTTGCGTTGCTATGGAATGAGATACAGACCAGGGTATACCTTTTATTGATTACTGTCTGCCTCAGTGTAAACCTGTCTTGTCATTGCCCCCAGGGTGCACATCTCAGAAAAATTAAAACAGCTGTCCACATACACTGCCTGCTTTTGGTCCTCCCCAGCTCCATCTCTTCTCCCGCTTCCCACCAGAGGGTTTGAGGGTGTCATTCTCTTGCTGGTTCCTCGTAGCCTTCTGGATTACTTCTGGATTTCTCAGTATAACATCGAGGCCCTTCTGGATCTGTCTTCTGTTCACACCTTGCTGTCCTTGGCTGCATCCTAAGTTCCACCTGTGATTGCATTCTGGAAGCCATCTGTGTCTTCTCTCTTCTGCCTCTTTGCCCCTAGACCTACTGCTTTTATCCCAGAATGCATTGCCCCCCCCCCGCCCCCGCCCAACCCAAATCTACTCTCTACGTCTCTCAGTTTCCTTCCTGGTATCTCCTTCTGTCAGAGAGCCTTTCCCCAAAGTAAATGACCCCTCACCACAATCATGGGCCCTCCGAATACCCCTGATGTCCTCTGTGCTTACATCAAGTATGGAACTTAGATACTTCAGGTACTTGTGCAAGTCCAGTTATCTGGGAGCTCGCTGGGTTCCATTGCTGGGTCTCTGAGGCCTCGCACAGTGTCTGGTGCCACTTAAGCAATCGATGAATGGGCTGCGCAACCGGGATAGTCTAACAGATGTCTGTCTTCTGTCCTCTCTGTCTCTAATTTAGTCAGTGCTTCACTGACTAATTGTCCCAAAGCTCCACCTCCCACATATCCATCTGTGTATCCCTGTTCCTTAGATGAACAAAGCGAAACTTCTTCACCCTCCATGACATCCTTTCTCAAACTCAGATTCCTGACTGCAGGAGCTGGACTTCCACTGTGTCCCCAGAGGCCATACCCATGCCCCTCCTCACCCTGACTCATGCAGTCCCTCTGTCTGCCTGTGTTTCTGTTGTTCAGCTTTGACTTCTTTCAAAACCTGTGTTCCCCTTGTTGAGTATCTGGTTGATGGCAGAACCACACAGAGAAGAGCTATTCTAAGTGACTTTAAAATACTGTAATTTGTGCATCTTGAATCACATACACACACAAAGGAACTGTTTTCATGTTTACAATAATCATGGTGGTGGTGGTAGTGTTGATATTGCTATTCTGAGACTGTGTGAGTGTATAGTTATCCCAATTTTGTCATTCTTAGAGTTCTTAGGGATTGGGATTCTTGGTGTGAGGTAGAAAGAAGATAGAAAGGTAGAAGAGGTTAAGTTAAAAGCTCTGTATTCCTGAATTGGAAAAATCAGACTGAACTCATGTTGTATATTATTTTAACAATCAAACAAGCAAATAAGCATACTTCTAGCTCTGTTTATGGAAAAGGACTAGAAGCACTGATCAATCCATTAGCCAAAAGCACCCAAAGCAGCAAGACTGTGGTCTTAAAATATTGAAAAGAAGCAGAGCTCTTTGGAGAAATAGCTGATTCTAAGTCTAGAGAAGGAAATGGGTAAAATAAACTTGGAGCCTCTTATATGGATAGCAAGGAAGCTGTCAAATACTACTAGGACTATTGCCAAAAGAGTCTCCCACTGGTTGGCCAAAGATGGGACAATGTAAGCACCAATAAGGATGATAATTTCAATGAATTAAAACACATCAAGTGTTCACATTGATGAGTTCATCATGATACTAGAAAAAAAAAAATAAACCTAATGGATTGCTCACCATTGGAAAATGCTTGCTTCCAGCTCATAATTTTGAAAATGGGTGAAGTTTTAGAATCTCATATTTACCTCTTCCTGTGCAAACTTTAGGATAATCAAACAGTAGTTGAAGTCAAGTTTTATGTATAAAAATATTCTAGCTAAGAAGTAATAAGGAGTGATAGAATTAGAATAGCCTGATTTTACAGCCCCTAATGAATGAATGGATAGGTAGGTCTTGAGCAGCCAGAGCTGCTGATGTGACAGCGATGAGAAACAACCAGATGCTATGTGCGTGTCGTCATGGAAACACTACCATCAATGATGTGGTCAAGCCAACAAAGTCAACCCTGGAGCTGATCATGCTCTATGTGCAATAACCAATGAATAAATGATCTAGGGCCGAGGTGCTTGTTACACTACACCACAGGCGTGTAATCAACAAAACCCAGACTGTGGGCAAATGACCTACTTTCTTCAACACATAAATTTCAAGGGGAAAAAAAGAGAGACGAATTAAAAGACATTTAAAATTTATATCAACTAATTGCCACATGTGGATCTTATTTGGATCCTGACACAAATTGTAAGAAAACAGTATTTATGAGACAGAAATCTGGTCACTGACTGGACATTTGATAACATAAGAAAGCATTAATTTTTTTTTATTATGAGTACATAATTTTAAAGAGTTCCTATTTTGGAGATACATATTGGAATACTTATGGATTAAATGATGTGATGTCTGGGATTTGCTTCAAATTAATATGACAGCAGACTGGGGGTGCGACAGAAGAAACAGGATTGGTATGATTTGATTGACACCAGGGGGTTCACTAAATTATTCTGTCTTATTTTGTATATGTTTAAAGTTTTCTATGGTGAAAAGTTAAAAAAATAAAATATGTTTGGGGTCTTATTGCACATCCCCTCACCACACCTGTTCTGTAGTGTTGGCTCTGGATTCTCAGGGATGCTGTTTCTACTGTTTATTCATTAAACAAATATTTTTGAGCAGCCTTTGTCCACACCTTGTAGGCAAGGGAGAAGGTGTTTGCCATCAGAGGTTTATAACCTGTCTGGAAGACCACCCACGTGCGCTCAAAATAGTTGTAAACCACAGAGCAAGGATGCCTTGGGGATTGAATGGGTTACACAGGTTGCAAGCTGTCTGGGACCTCGATCACTTCTCACACCCATGAGCCTGCCTCTCCATAATCCCTTGTGTTTTCTAGATGTGGTGGTTCTATATGGAATTAGGGGGTAAATAACAACAGCAACAAAAACTTGAGCCATTGCCCATTTGGATTGCGTTGCATATTCCTTGACTAATAGGCATTAAAGAATGACCACAGGTTAATGCATGGCTCTTATAGAAAATTCTGAAATGCAGTGATAGTCACTTATTCGTTAGTGTGAACATTTTGATTTCATTCTTATTGTTTCAAGAACGACTTATTAGTGCCTATATATTTTAGGATATGGGTTTAAAATTTAGTACATTGCCGATTTGGAAGATATTCTCCACATTTATTATCTATACATTTTTAGTTCCTAAAGTGCCTTATCTACATATGTGCATACATTTTACTTTGGGTTCTGAATTATTTTTATAAACACCATCTCCTCTGTCCAGTGTTTTTTCTAGGTACCTTTCCCAGACAGTCAACTCGATATTAATATTAGTGATTAGCTTGAGTGGTTTCTTGAGAGCTTGTTCTCACTTTTTCACCATGAAGTCATGTGTGAATCTAGTTTTAGTTAAAGTAATAAACATTTGTTACATGCTTGGAAAAACTTTCTGACTAGACATGAGCTCATCTAAATGTTCACTTTTCACATATGCTGGTGGAAAAGGATATGGATGGAGAGAGAATTATTTTTTATTTCCTTTATACATAGGAGTGTAAAGTAATTTTCCAAAAACTCATGATACTGTCCCATTTTCTCTTGCTTTCCAAAGCCATGATTATCTTAAAGTCTGAGCTAACACAGCTGTCTCTCATTACCTTCGGGGCACAAGCCTTGCTCCCCCTCCCCCGGTGCCCTCTGAACACTGAGAGCGCTTTCTTGGTTCAGAGGGAGCCCGTGCCTGGCCTGCCCACATTGAGCTCACGTCCTCCATCCATATAATTGGAAAATGCCGTAAAATCCAAATGAGGGGCTGATTTAACAGAGAGACTGGAGAATTGTGCCAGTTCGTCTACATTATTTTTTCTTTTTTGGAGATCAACCAGGGTTGCTGACCATTCCTAGAAGAATAACCTTTCATTATTCCATTAAGCTTTCTACTATTTACATCACTGAGGGTTTTTAGTTTTGCTCTGTTGTTATAATTGAAGAAGAATGTTCCAGCCTTATCCTGGTTGTGTTTGAGACAAGGCACTGTCCGATTGAGGGAATCTCCCACAGCAGCAGAAGAACGATCCCTCTCCTACATTTCCATACGGTAGAGGTGGCTACTACAGGATAGAGTGCACTGGGGGAGGGCAGGGGAGGGCTGGTGGACATAGGTGACGTGGCCACTGTTTGTCACTCTTGAGTCTTTATCTGTAAAGAGAAGGTAGGATTAGATCAGTGGTTCTTGAACTGGCCGGCCTTTAGGACTTCCTGGGGAATTCAATAGCAAAGCTGGGCCTCACTTCTAGAAATTCTGGTTAAGTCCTCCGGGGAAGGGTCCTGCTTCCTCTTCCTTTTCAAAGCTCCCAGATGATCCTAAGTGGGCTGAGGCCCATCTGAGCACCTCCGAGTCACCTGGAGGGCACCTCCCAATCATGTGGAGGGCATGGTAGGCACAGGTCCGTGGGCCCCATAGCAAACTTCCCTATCAAGTAAGTCAGGGGTGGAGTTGGGCGTTTGCATTTTTAACAAGTTCCCAGGTGACCCTCTTGCTCCCCGTGGGTCTGGAGACCTCTCTTTGTGAACCACTGAGTCGATGACCCTGAGGTTCCTTGCCTGGTCTGCCTTCTTTGAGCAGGTCTGCAGGCCACCCACGGTGGCTCTTTTGAGGGGTGGCACGCTGCTCCAGATATATGCGGGGAACTGCGCTCTGCCTCCTGCTGGTCTGGCAAGCCCACAGCTCAGGAGATGGAGGGTCTGCTTCCTTACGTTATGATACCATTTACAAGGCCTTAGGACTGTCCTGTGGAACACACGAGGGGTTTTGAACCCTTCACTTGATGGTCTGTGCTGCTTTGGATGTTCCCGCTGTTAAACCCAGCAAGCTTCATGTGGCCCGTGCCTAGGGACCTGTGAGGGTGCAGAGCCTGCCGGTTTTTGAAGAATGAGAAACAGAACACTATAAATATTCCTGACAGTCAGGGATTCGCTTGCTTTATCTTTATTAGATTGCCCAGAAGGCAATCCTTGGTCTTTGGCAAACAACAATGTGAAGACTGGTTGTAAAATTCCTCTGGCAACAGTTGAGATGCTTCATTTGAATAGAGCAGAACAATCTCAGGGGTCGGTCTGGCTTCAAAGGCCTGTGCATAGTTTTAACAGCACAGTCTGCATGGAGGATGGACCGGGACAGGATTTGAAGTCTTTTTTTTTTCCTTCATGTGTCTTTTTAAAAAAATTTGTCTTTATTGTTGAAAGTATTACAGATGTCCCCTTGGTTTTTGTTGTTGGTTTTTTCTCCCATTGACTCCCACCTCCCTACACTTGCCCCTACCAAGCCTTCACCACTCTATTGTCTGTGTCCATGTGCTATGCATAGCCTATATAATAAAAGCCTAATATGCAAATCGACCAAACGGTGGAATGACAGGTCGCTATGATGCACACTGACCACCAGGGAGCAGATGCTCAACGCAAGAGCTGCCCCCAGCCCACAGGCCCCAGGCCAGCCAAGGCAGGTGCCAGTGGGGGCCCCCCATTCACCCCGCCAGTCGCCCCACAGATGGGCCCTGATCGCCGGCCAGGCCTAGGGACCCTACCCATGTACAAATTTTATGCACTGAACCTCTAGTATGCATATAAGTTCCCCGGTTAATTTCGCCTCCCCCGCCCCCCCATCCCCACCTTCACCTTCCCTCTGAAACTTGTCAGTCTGTTCCATGGTTCTATGTCTCTGGATCTATTTTGTTCATCAGTTAAATTTTTTCTCTCTTCTCCTGCCAGGATGACAAGGATTTGGTGCATGAATTTGTGGTGGCTGAAGGTCTGACCTGTTTGATCAAGGTGGGAGCTGAGGCCGACCAGAACTATCAGAACTACATCCTGAGGGGTAAGTTCCCACAGGCCATGCAGCAGTCAGCCCCTGCTGCAAGGGTTTTTTTTTTTCAACACCCAGAACTTTTTAAAAGGCTTGGATTAGGAGTAAGATGATGAAACCACCTGGTGGCAAAAGATGAAAGCTTCATCAAGTCTCATCAATTTTTAGGAATTAGTGACTGAGCTAATTTTACTGACTTTCATATGAAGTCTTTTATGGCTATTAAGAAAAAAGGATGTATGAGCTAGGTTCTTTATAATCTTTTATGGTGAAGAAGGGGACATACTAAGTAGGCTTGGGCAAAGTCTGAATTTCTGCAGAAAGCCACCCAAATCCAAAGAGGCCCATTTATTTCCTGGGAAAAGTATTTTCTCCAACTTGAGTTACCACCAGAGCATGTGTCAGAGTGCACATTCCTCGCCGGGCAGGTCCTTCTGCTCCTGACTCGGTATGTCTGGGGTGCACCCAGGAATTTGCATTATAAGGAACGATTCTGATATCTACCTCCATGATTTCATTTTTATAAAGCAATGCACATGTGGAGTTGGGAGTGCTGATTATTGTTCCAGCTCATAAAGTTAATGCTCTTTTCATAGTTTACAGGGTTTTTTTGATGCACCTTCATATAAATCCCAATTTTATTTGATCCTATAAGAAAACCTGTGAATGTTTTGAGGTAGGAATTACTAGGTTGGACCATATGAAATCACTGTTATCAATAGTTTTGACCTGTAATAAGAGAAACTTAACATAGTTTAATATTATCTTAATTTTGCAGCTGAGAAATTTGAGACGCAAGGAGCTAATAAAATCAGTTTCTCTGGTGTGTGTTCACACCGGGGTCGTACCCAGGAACAGGGACACAGCAAGGTCAATGCAGGCTTGGATCCTCTTCTGCACATGTGTCCCTCTTCTGTGATCATATAAGGAAAAACCCTCCTTTCCTTTCCCCCGGATGAAGGAAAAATACATGCAACGGGTGATTTAATATCGAGTGTCCATGGTTAGTAGGAGACAGGCAAAATGGAGCTGTCCGCCACAGTTCCGGTTGCGTCTTACCCTGAGACGTGTCCTGATGTTCTGTGCCGATACCCAGCACACTGAACCCTGAGTCCTCCCTTTTCCCTAATCCTGGAGAACCACTGTCACAAAAGGCAAAAGCAAAAGAGAAAACCTAGGGCTCATTACAAAAAAAATTAAGGACACATTTTCAAGTCAGTGTGAGTGGTTCCTATTCCTTTGATAAATGCCAAATGTGTGTGTGTGGAGAGCCCCGCAGCCTCTGGCTTTTCTAGTTCATGGTGTTTGTGAGACGAAGGAGTTGTCTCATTTTGTTGAACTTCAGTTTTTTCCTGGGTATGTGATGGATCCTCATGACAAGTTGTCAGTAGACAGGCTCTATTTGGTGAGCTGAAGGATTTCTGTCCTCAATATAATTAAAACATTTATGTGGAAACTTTTGTGGGATATGTAGACAAATTAACCAGAACATTGTCCTGCACTGTTGCCTTCCAATGCAGCTGTCTTTCTGTGTCTGAGGAGACGGTGCAAGCCTCGATTCTCACCCTCATGTCCCATTCACACTGGTCCAACACCTCAAATAGGGGAAGGCACAGAAATCCGGGTGGAGGAAGTTCTTCTAGTTTATTTTCCAGGTCACCTATAAATATGGATGCTCATAAATTGAAACACATGGAAGGAAATATACCTAACATGGCCTAATTCTGAATAGTGAGTCCAAATTGACAAATTTTTATGTTTAAAGTATGCATCATTTTAACTCTAAAAAAGAAGTCTTCTCTAGCCAATGCTTGTTTGAACATATGCACGCACACACCTCTATAGAACTAATATTAAAACCATCTATGTGTTGATTGTCATTCTTCTAACCTTATCTAGGAGTGTATATGTGCATTTTTAATGAGTCATCATCAGTGTAAATAGCTACATTCAAGGCTGGGGATACGGGTAGGGCTCTGCCAGCTGTAGTCAGCCTCCTTTTATCAGGAAGGTAAAATTCTTGTCAGAAGCCCCCTGCAGACATCCCATGGATTAGAACTGGGTCACATGACCATTATAGCTGCAAGGGATGCTGACAGAGCGAGTATAGTAAGTCCTCACTTAACGTGTTTATAGTTTCTCGGAACTGTGGTCAAACCAATGAAACAAAACCAGTTTGACCATAGGTAATTGATATAAACAAGAGTTAAGTTCCTATGGCATCTCATGAGCATTATAACAAAATGATGTTGAATGAAACAGTGTTACTCAAGAACATGCTGTATTTGATTCCCTGGACTCTAAGGGGCAGCAGCAAGAGAGAAAGGCATGGCTTTGGATCTGAGGGTTACCAGTGCCTGCCATGTAGAGGGAATTAGGAAGAAAAAACTCATCCCGGCTGAGAAAGCCTGCTGGAGAGCAGCCATGTGGTGGCCCGTTTGGAGGGAATGGGGGCCTCCCTGCTGCCGAGGGAATGGTAGGTTGTTTAGGGGGCAGAATAAGCTTAATGGCTACACAAGACCCAAAACCGTGTGCTCATGGCAATGGAAGATGGCATTGACGTAGAGTACCTCTGTCAGGCTCTCTACCTTAGGGAGTGCTTATCATTAAGCTCATGGTGGTTTACGACTTGGCAGTGTTCTGATCTGTACCAGAGGCAATTACAAATCTTTAAGAATCAGAAGGTCCGAGCACAACCAGGGAGAGCCTTGTCAACCACCTGCTGCTCTCTGGCCCTGCAGAAAGTGCCACCGAGGTAAGACCCCCACTGCAGACAGCTCTTCTGCATGTGGGGGGATGCTCCACGTTTCCATTGCCAGCACATGGGTCTGGCCTTTAGACTTGGCTTTCCCAGGAGCGTCCATGTATTGGAGGCAGAAGGTTCCCATGTGTTACCTGGACACGAGCATGTGCATCACACCCCTTCAGGTGACGACAAGGTGTCTGTTCCCAGGTGGGGAGGTGCGTTTGCATGGCTGCCTCACTTCAGCTAGGTCTTGGAAGACACGGGGTAACCAGGGCGCTGTGCAAACCTTAGCACATTTTGAAGTATTTGACTGAAACGTGTGCCAGGAAAGTACCTTCTGAGAGCTGTAAATGACAGATTTGGGGGTGTGACTTTGGTGTTTTTATACAAGGAAACTATCATTTTTCCTAGGCCACATGTTGAGTCACCCCTTCCTGACTTTGAACAACTTCTCATGGAGGCTTTTTTGGGCTGTGATCAGCGGCTGGCGGCCAGGAGACATTTTCGATCAAGGATGACCTTTACATCACCTCTTTATTTGTCCAACCGTTTTTAACTGAATCACCCTAGATGCAGATCAACAGAGAGAAACTAGAAAGAGTCTCAGTTTTGTAATTCACAGTCCTGGGGAGAACTCAGCATGCTATCTGGGGTCACACTGAGTCCTGGGTGGGGGGAGTCCTTTGTTGTGGTTTCCATGGGGAGGCGGAGGAAGCAGGTGTAGGAGTGGCCAGTGTGAAGGATTTCCGTGGGCCCTGGAATTTAGGGCTGTCCCTGGTTGTCTGTTACCTGGCCCTGGGTGATTCGGGTGGGAATGTCATGGCCTAGAGTGTGAGAGCCCACAGGGCAGGTGGTTGGGGGCGTGGACTTGAGCTGCTGGGCAAGGGGAGCTGACTGACCTCAGCCTGGTCAAGATGGCATTCCAGAACCCCTGATAGGACAGCCTGGCCGCTGTGGCTCAGTTGGTTGGAGCGTCCTCCTTTATACCAAAAGGTGGTGGGTTCTATTCATAGTCAGGGCACGTACCTAGGTTGCGGGTTTGATCCCCTGTCGGGGCGTGTGTGAGAGGCAACCAATTGATGTCCCTCCCTCCCTCCCTCCCTCCTCCCTCCCTCTTTCCCTCTGTCCCTTCCTTTCTCTAAGATCAATGGAAAAACAAAAAACACATATAGAAACACACAATGAGGTGGTTGATTGTCCAGCTCCGTAGGGGAGTTCCTTCATGGAGTACCTTAGGAGCTCCACTTGGTGTGACCATGTGCAAGTCCCCAGATCCAAGGGAAACAAGCGCATTTGGAGAACCCACTGCTTTCCACATCTGCTTTTAGAACTCGTTTAATTTATCTTTATTTTTGCACTCGGCCCTCTGTCAGCTCCCCTTGTAAGGCCCAGGAATCTGTTGCTTTTAGTAGAGGATGCATCTGCTGAGAAGTAAAGATAGGTTTTGAGTTACGGTGTAGCCAAGTGCTCTCCAAAAAATGTGAGCCGGCTGCTGGGAATAGGTCTTAAATGTACAACATGTAGAAATAATATTTATCTGGCTTATTATTCTTGGATGGTTATAGCTAATGATCTAAAGGTTGTTTTTTTTTTCTCGATAGCCAGTATTTAATATAAATCTGTGGAATTTGTACCTCACAATTATTCTTATTGCAGTAAGACCTAGAGTGGTATCTTCTTGGGAACTTAAACTTTCCACACACATGCTGAGCCTTCAGCTGTGGGCTATGCTGGCCCTGGGCTGTGACAGTGTAACTGAGACATAGCCCTGCCCCAGAGAAGCTCCTGGGAGGGGCTGGGCATGGCCATTCTGTGTGTTTTATGGCATTTGTCTTCTGTTTAGGAACTGCACATAGGTGGTATGCTTTGGGGAAGAAGAGAGAAGCAGACACAGAGAATTAGTCTGACCAGCCACCTTTCCTGGCTGCACCTGAAGGGAAGCTGCCTCTTAAGGGCTAGGTTTTCATGGAGAAAGTTGATTTTATCCTAAAGCAAATTATTTGTGAATCATAAAACACACCTTAGTCATTACAGAGCTGGATAAGGTCTTAGAACTCCTTTAGCTCTACCCTCTCATTTTAGGAGAAAATGTCAGATATTTGATTTGTCCCCATAATATGTTTTTAAAAATATTTTAACGGTTGCCAATATTAAAAATGGGTTATTTAATCCAGATTTTAGACTTTTTTCCCCCAAAAACTACAACCTGAGAAATTCAGAGCTTTGCCAACTATCACTTAACTATATTTCACTACAGGAAAATAATTGCCTTGCATGTTAAGGGATCTCTTAATGAGGATCAGGACTTTGGGACAGATGGTTTCTGTTGGCATCGATGTCACAAGGAACAGAAATATTACAGACCACATAGGAAGAGATTTTATGATGTTAGAAGGCAGTGGTACAAAATGATCAAATGCTAATTAAATCAACGTCCTCCATCTCAGAAAGACTGAAGCGCCTGTGTTGGCATTTCAGAGCGAGGAGAGCGAGGTTGGCTTCAGACTCTACACGGTGGTCAATTAAATCAACGTCCTCCATCTCAGAAAGACTGAAGCACCTGTGTTGGCATTTCAGAGCAACAGAGGAGAGCGAGGTTGGGTTCAGACTCTACACGGTGGTTAGGGAGGGGTTCAAACTAGTCCCAAGGTGAGGACTTGGGAGCATAAGGGGGAGCTGCTTACTTCCTGAACTGAGGCCAGATGCTTAGCACCGTGTGGTCCATGGAACGGCCTGGCCTGACTCCTGCACCCCTGACTCTGGTCCTGGGGCACACCTGGCCTGACTCCCGCATCCCTGACTCTGGTCCTGGGGCTCACCTGGCCTGACTCCCCCATCCCTGACTCTGATCCTGGGGCTCACCTGGCCTGACTCCCGCACCCCTGACTCTGGTCCTGGGGCACACCTGCTGACCTGGAGGAACATGCCTCTTGTCTGCCTCTTGCTGCGAGCTTTCTGTGCTTCGTCAGGATGTCAGGGATCAATTACGGCAGCCGCATGGCCCAGCTTTGATGTGGATGACACAGCTGCACAAATGCCCTGGTGGACTCTGCCACCAGCCCCTGGGGGTTGAGGCCAGGGTGGAGGATGAGGTCCTTCCTCCCTTGATGTCTCCCTTAGCTGAGTCTCTGTGATAGGAGGGAATCGTGTCGACTGGCACAAATTGGCAGCCCGTGGGACCAGTGAACCTGCAGGCATTTTGTTTGCCAATCTATGTTAAATTTTTAATAGTCATGAACATTTAAAATTGGGAGATTTGATATAAAAATATGGATTTATGGCTTCTTGTGAAAAACTGAACACTTGTGCCAACACAGGGTCCTCATTGCTGCGTGGCCACAAGTAGCTGGAGTTGGAGGAAGCTGCCCCTTGACTTGGGATGCTGGGCTGTGTTTACCACAGTCCCCACCGCTCCCTTTTGTACAACTCCTGGGCTACTCCACTTATTTTGTGGCCTCTGCGCCTCATAGGCATATAAGTCTGAGTCCTCTGACTAACGATCTCACACTCTGTGAGATGAGAATAACAGTTATCTAAAGCAGAAAAGCCTGGCTTCGTCAGAGCTGGGCAGCAGTTGTCGTTGCTACTTCATGCACTTGGTTCTCCGGTCCAACACGAATGTTTTCTTTATCCCCCCACCCTTCGTCCTGGCCTTGCTCAATACGTGCACAGCTCAGCACTGTCTTCCGCCTCTCCCCCTTAAGCCCGTCTGTGGTTATCTAAGGATGGACATCCTGTCACTACACGGACAGCGGTGTCCTATCGTGGGAATGGAGGCGGAGCGTAGGCAGAACCACTGACTGAGGCGAGAGCTGTTTGACAAGATCCCCGCTGGAAACTTGCTGCATTGGTTGAACTTGCTGTGAGGATAGACAGGCTTTCATCTCAGTCCTAAATCCCGAGCCTCTGAACCCACCCCAGGCCTGATCATTCCTTATAGTCTCTGTCATTCCTGGTGACTGGGGCACACTTATTCCTGCCAATGAACTTTATAGTCATCCTTATAAAGTGGTTTGTAACTTTGGTCATCATTGAGTTAAATTTGTCAACTGCTTTGGGAAGAATTGACAACTTTATTTGGAAATTCAAAGTGATTGCTTGCATGCACGTCCATGTCCCGGGACAAATCCTTTTCAAGGACATATTCTCCATCTAATTCTTGGGTGTGGTGTCTATTTCATTTTCTTTCGTTAAAGAATTTTATGCATATCTCCCCATGGTGTTTGCTTATTTATTTATTTTTGTTTATTCACCTTTTAATTGGGCCTGATATTTACCACATGATAGAGGGAGAGGATTCTCTTTTCCTGTTTATTTTGTAAACTTGGTTTGGGAATGTCAGCTCCTACGAAGGGCCTTTCTCGCCCTCCGTGGGTGTGTTTTGCTTCCATCAGGGAACACTCCGAGTCTGGAGGCCTGGATTCTTCAGTGTGGCGACCACTTAGCGAACACGACGAGTTTCGTGTGCGACCTCTCCTCTCCCCGAGGAAGAGCTAGCCCGGGACAAATCCTTTTCAAGGACATATTCTCCATCTAACTCTTGGGTGTGGTGTCTAATTTTCTTTCGTTAAAGAATTTTATGCATATCTCCCCATGGTGTTTGCTTATTTATTTATTTTTGTTTATTCACCTTTTAATTGGGCCTGATATTTACCACACAATAGAGTGAGAGGATTCTCTTTTCCTGTTTATTTTGTAAACTTCGTTTGGGAATGTCAGCTCCTACGAAGGGCCTTTCTCGCCCTCCGTGGGTGTGTTTTGCTTCCATCAGGGAACACTCCGAGTCTGGGGGCCTGGATTCTTCAGTGTGGCGACCACCTAGCGAACATGACGAGTTTCGTGTGCGACCTCTCCTCTCCCCGAGGGAGAGCTAGCTGCCTCTTCCTCTGTGTTTCCAGGTTTGAAACTCTTCCTGTGAGCACTTGCCTGGTAGCATGCCTGCTGGAGATTGGCCTGCTGGTTGCGGGCCTTCACCAGCTGTGGCTTGTGGGCTGGGGAGGCCTGAGAAGCTGGGCCACTCAGAGCTGGGGGCCCTGGTCTTCACTGTTTGTTTTTCTTAGCCCCCTATTTGTCGAAACCTCTGCTTTGGGCATCTGATGTTCTCAGTGCCCCAGTGTTCTGACCTCGGCCTGACCTTTTTTGCTCACCCACTTGGCACACTATCAGGGATGGGGCCACCAGGTTGAACCAGCCACAAACCAAGGCCAGGAAAGCCACAGTCCGCCTGTTTGGGGAGGGAGGCTGAGTCACTCTTTCTGGTGCTGCTGATGCGTGGTGACAGAAAGGATACCTGCCAGAGTCCCATCAGTGGCCCCTCTTGTCACCCTCTCCATCCCCACCGTGCATCAGGCCAACACCCCTCTTTATTTTACAGAGAGTAAAGGGGAGGGAGGAAGTGGGGGGGAGGGGAGAAAAAGAGACAGAGAGAGACAGAGAGAGAGAGAGGGAGAGAGAGAGATCTGACATCTGAGAGAGACACATCTATTGGTTGCCTCCCACACACCACCCCCTACCAGGGCCAGGGATTGAGCCTGCAACCCAGGTACGTGCCCTTGACTGGGAATAAACCTGAGACCCTTTGGTCCGTGGGCTGACACTCTAACCACTAAACTGAACTGACCAGGGTGGGCCTGCACCCCTCTTAAAAAACTGTGTCAGAGAGTAGCTGAGAGCTGCACCCATGCCCTTCACCTTCTAGCCCTTCTGCTGGCAGAGCTCACGTCTCACCTTGGCCGCCCAGGCCTTCGGATATGCGGGCTTGCCGGACTGTAATTACTTTCTGCAGCACTGCATTTCCCGCAGAGGGAGTTGTAGCCCTGCTGTAGATGGGCCCCTCGAAGTCAGTGCTGTGTGGCGGGCCACCCCGGTCTCGGGGCTTATGGCATCTCTCTACCTGTGCTTCTCAGGGTCATTGGGGTAGACTGGCAGGAAGGTGGTTTGGAGGCCTCTGTTGTGCAGCCCTTTTCTTGGAAGTGCCCAGTTATCGGAGTCATCATTGCGTTTGTCTGTGCCTGACACGCCCTCAGGCTGCCGTGCTGGGTACTGGCATGCAGTGGGTCAGGTGGGCGAGGGGCTCCTGCTGCAGGAAGCAGAGGAAGGCCAGAGCAACCTAGGCCTTTGCAGGGAGAGTGCTTTCTGTTTTTCCTCTGGGCTCCCAGGTGAGAGAGGAAGGTGCTGGGGGGACCCCAGGTGAGCCCCTCACTGCATTTGGTAGCGAGTAGAATGTTTCCCTCCAGTTTCTAACTCTAAGCATGGATACCTCCTGCTTTAACCAGGATTTTGATTTTCCCCCTATCCCCTTTGAAAGAATTTCCCCTCTATAATTAGAGAAGAATTTTGCCTTATGATTAATAAGGCTTTTCTATCATGTTTTATTTTTTTTCTGAAATAAAAATCAATTGTTAATAATCTTGAACACAGCAAGCATTAAGTAGTAACAGAAGTAGCCATGCAGAGCAGTCTTTGTAAAGCAGTACAGCTTGGTCTACCTGGCCAAGGTGATCTCCAACCCTGAGCATTCCACCAAATCATGGGCAATGGCTGATATCTGACCTTTTTTTTTTAACCTACAGAAATGGCAAAGTCAAATGGTTTCACTTAATATTATTATAATTTGATCTCAACTCGACTCCTTCCTAGATTGATTAGATGCTTCTTTAGATCTCACCTTGCATTCTGAGTCACATTCAGGCCAATTTGCAGCCCCCCCCACCCCCACCCCTAAAAAACCCTGTAATTTTGTGCAGTCCTGCCTCTGAGCACTTCAACTTAAGAGCCATTCTTGTCACAGTCTCAGCCAAAGTGGTTTCTTCAGAACTCTCATCTCCACCAGAGGCCTTCGTCGTCTTCCTTTTATGAGAAAAGAAGGAAGAAAGGAAAACAGTTGTTTGACCATTCCTATGTATGGAATTTTCCACAGCTGAATCTCACTGTCGTGTGTTCATTGGGAATTTTCCCACTTTGTTCATATGGAAGATGTGCCTCTCACTCCATCCGTCTCTCCTTCCTCGGTGGACTTTCCCAGAGGATCAGCAGGAAAGGTGTACCTTGAATCCTAGTCGTTACCTCCGTGGCCATAACCATCTCTGTCCTGGTCCTCTTTCATAGGACTTCTACTTACAAATCCACGTTTATGCTAGAACAGAATGTCTTAGTGAATTTTAAACCTAACCCCAAACATGGATTAAGACTATTTTCTTGGCTGGGGTTCGCTGGGGAACTGTCAGTTGCTGTGTCCATAGACCGCTGCATTTTGGAGTTTTGAGGGCTCTTGGTAACCTGGGCCAGCCTTCCTGCAGGGTGCCACTCTTTTCCCCCGACAATGTGGCTTCCCCTGCCATCGAGGTGCACGAGACCCCATCTCAGGTCACTCTGCAGTGTCCCACACCTGTGGAGCCAGCCATGTCCTGGGTATCCCTGAGGCCCCATGTCCAAACCTCAACACAGCATCTTTACACACCATTCAACGCCCCCGCCCCCCACAGCACTTCGTTCATCATCTCTGTGAAGAGCACAGTCCTCCATCACAGTTAAGTGAGCTACCCAGGGCCTCCTAGACCCCTTTCTCTCTCTCACTCTCTGTAATTATCCACCACCAAGTTTGGAGTTCTTTACCCCTCATTCTTTTTTCTTTTTTAAAATATGTTTTTATTGATTTTTAGAGAGAGAGGAAGGGAGAGGGATAGAGAGATAGAAACATTGATGAGATGAGAGAGAAGCATCATTGATTGGCTGCCTCCTGCATGCCCCTACTGGGGATCGAGCTCACAATGTGGGCATGTACCCTGAATGGGAATTGAACCGGTGACCTCTCGGTTCCTGGGTCAACGCTCAGCTGCTGAGCCACACTAGCCAGGTGCTGCCTTTCACTCTTCACTCCCCTTTCAAGTCTGTACATCTCTTTTCATTTCCAGTTACAGTGTCTGAGTTCAGACCATCATTTTTTCCTTCCTAATTTTCTCTATGAGCTCATTAGTTTCCCTGATTTCATTTCTGCTTTCCTTTGGTCCATTTTATACCTCGTTGCCTGGGTTGACCCTCTAGATCTGGCCTCCTCAGTCCCTGGTGGAGATCCCTCAGTGGCGCTTCTCATCCTCAGGAAGAAATCCTGGCCCTTCCATGTGGTCAGGATGTCCATGTAGCTAGATATCGTCCAGTCCACTTCAGCCTTTTCTCTGACCTCAGTTTTGCCTACGAGGCCCTTTCTTACCTGGTTCACACTTTACCCTCTGCTTCCTGCATGTGCTCAGGATGGGGCTCAGATGCCAGATTCTCCAGACCTTGCCCTGACCCCTGATATTTAGGCCCTTTATGCAAACCATGGTATTGACACTTATCTCACTGATAATAAATATTTGTTGCAAATACACTATGGGCCAGAGACCCTAGGCTAATTCCCTCTACCATAGTTGGCTGCCTGCATGGCAGTTTTCATGCTTAATGCCAGGCACGTTTTAGGAGCTCAGTGGACATTGGCTGAGGAGAGAAGAGATGAGTGATAGAATGTCTTCGGGGAAGAGCAATCATGATCCCGAGGAAGCTGCGGGTTTACACTGAGAATCGGAGGGAGCCTGGATTTGCTAACCTGAAGCTTTAGCTCACCAGATTGGGTTGCTTCTGAGGTACTGGAGCACATGTTGATTTGTTTTTGGTACTTAGAAAAAAATGCTAAATTATTGAATTTTCTTTTTGATAATTTTGCTAGATGGTATGTATCTTGATTTTAACTGTCATGCCTTCTGAAAATAAAATCCATGCAAAATGGATTATACTGTATGATCCCTTTTGTATCTTAAGGAGTTCTCTACCTGCCTCTGAAACAGATGGATTGTGAATTCCATCTGTGGTGGCAGGAATGGCATTGTCATAACCCTTGTGGTCCCAGCTCCAGTCTGATCCTGATGCCTCATAGATATTTAACAGCTACTTGATTTAAAAACCTAAATGAGTAAATGAGTGGGAGGGTGTGCCTAGAGCCATGCCACGGAGTTCTGTCTTGGTCTTAGTTAGTGCTTTGTGAGTGATTGTGGGTAAGTGCACACTTTATACTGGGAAGTGGGTATGCATGGCCAGAAGGTACAGAATGGGGAGACAGCAGTGATATGATAAAGGTGACGTGTAATTGGGAGCATTTTCATTTGATTTGGTTTTCAGCATCCTCATGAGCTCTCAACCATGTTATCCCTTGCCTCCTTTCCCCTGCCTCTCCTTTCCTCTGTTCCTCAAAATTGGACTCCCCCAAAGTCACTCCTGTGCTAGGTTGACCTGACATGTCAAGAGCCAGTTCCTGCAAGCAGAACAATGCCCCATGGCCCCCACTGCACACACTCGTCTCTGACCCTGAAACACTACGAGGGCATCCTAATCATCCCAGAATTAGAGCTCTAGTTTGACCCACCCAGGTCACCCTGTCCTTGGGCCTTGGCTTGAGCCTGCCAGGGTGTAAGTGGGGGATAAGTTTAGATGTAGTGAGATACACTAGGGTTGTTTTTGGAGGAAGGGGCAAACTTGTTGTGTTTAAAGGCAGATTAGGAGCAATGAGCAGGAGTTATAGGAAAGTGGTTTTTGACTGAAGACAAGCTGCTAGAACAGGGTTGGAAAATTAGTTGATTTCCTTTGCCAACGTAAACTGATCAGTGGCGACTTTCTGGAGCGCTCTGCTGAGGATTCTGAAGCCACATCCAGCATCAGCAGGAAAGAGTGCCATGGCTGATCTGCGATGTCTGTCAGCGGCCTGAGAGCTGGGGGTGAGCGCAGGAATGCTATATATGGCGTTTGCTTATTGTGGGGAATACTGGGCATTTTCAGAATGCTTGTTGAGTTGATTTAAGACAGGTATGTGGCAATTAGTATTCTAACCACAGTATTCTTTGCACTGGGAATGCTCCAGCAGGGACCAGATGACCTGTTAGGGCTGCGAGACTTGGGGTGGGGTACGACAGGATGACCTCTTAGACCCCTTCCAGGTCTAAGATTCTGTGTCTCTGAGTTAAATAGAAAAAGCAGAGGGATGAAGGCAGAACTTTTTGGCTCCCCTTCTCTATGTTCTGTCTTAGTTGCTGTAGGGTCCCAGGCTATCACCAAGTATACATTGTCCTGTTTTAGTGACAAAAAGGCCATTTGGTTACATGACATTGAGCCCAGCCAAGTCATGGAAAAGGAAGGTGAGCTGCCCTTAGTCATTAAGGGGCTGCTCTTCATGCTGACCTGCAGAATTGTGAAGGCTTAGCAGGGTGAGTATTGGCGTATATCTAGGAATTCATATGTACATGTTGAGGTCCGGAGATAGCGGTAGGTTTGCTGCTTCTCCAGAGCTTGAGAACTGAGAGCCAGGAGGCTCACAGAAACCTCAAGGGGTTGGGCTCATTGGTCAAAGCAAGGCGGGACTGGAGAAGCAAGCTGATAGTCGTGAGGAAAGGCCCTCACACAGGGCTGCCTCACTTGGCTGCCTTCCTGACTTCCCTGCTATCTACCCACACTACCAACTTGGTCCACATGTTTTCTTTTCCCTGTATACACCTTACTGCACCACATCCTTCTTTCTATATCTTCTTTCTGTCTTTTCCAGCTTTTCCAGGTCTTAATTGGAAGGTTACATAAAGATTAAACTCCCTCAGATTTGAGGTTTCACTGCTTTTTGTCAGCTGTGGCCCCAGTTTCTCTGTGGTTGGAGCCCTCAGTTAGTAAAGATGAGTTGACTGTTTCATTCACTCATCAGTGAGTGTGACTTGAGGGAGTCAGTCACTTTCGAGTATAGGGTAATGGAGAACAGCACAAACTAAATAATTACAAGTTATGCTATTAAGTTCAAGAATAAGGTGCTAAGAGGAGGGAGCTTAGACTATACCACATGCATACTGTGGTAGGCAGGACCTAAGATGGCCCAAAAGATTTCTGCCCCCTGCTCTACACCCCGTGTAATCTTCTCCCCTTGAGTGTGGGCGGGACCTCTGATCGTGATGGACTTGTGAACATCATGGGACCGTGATTAGGTCACATTATGTGGCAAAGGTGAAAGGATTTTGCAGATGTAATTAAGGTCCCAAATCAGTTGAGTTTGAGTCAGTTAAACGGGAGATTATCCTGTGTGGGGCAGGCTAAAACAGGGGGGCCCTTAAAAGGGAGTCTAGAAGTCAGAGACACACTCTCTTCTGCTGACCTTGAAGAAGCAAGTTGCCATGATTTCTACAGCTGCAAGGAAACGAATGCTGCCAACAACCACATCAGCTTGGAAGGGGACCCCAAGCCTCAGAAGGGACCACAGCCCCAGCTGACACCTTGATTGCAGCCTTGTGAGACCCTGAGCAGAGGACGCAGCTGAGCTGTGCCTGGACGCCTGCCCCATGGAAATTGTGAGATAATGTGTGTTGTTTTAAGCTGCTAAGTAATTTGTTATGCAGCAATAGAAAACAAATGCAGTTACATACAAAAATGGTAATACAGCACCATCTGGACATGCTAACATTGGTACAAAACACCGTGGGGCCTCAGTAGGGGCAGAGGTCTTTGTGAAAGGGGTTTAGAGGGAGGTTTCACAAAGGCAGCACCTTCTTAGTTTCTTCCTGGGCTTCTTAGGCAACCACATGCCATCCATCCAAACTGAATTCCCCTGCATGTCCCTGCTGCTTCTTGTGTGAGCCTCTCACATGGCCTGCTTAAACCCTTCACTCCGGTGGGGGGTACTCATTTGGGTCTCTCATAAACAACAACAACAACAGCAACGGTGGTGACATCCATGCCCAGGCCATTGAAGGGCTCTCTCCTGCACACAGTGAGCAACTAAAGGAGAAGGTGATTCAGAAGAAAATTCAGCATTTCCAGTATGTTGGTGTCATGAGAGAACATAAAGACTGGGCTGGGCTTTAGGAAAAGAGGGGAGGTTGGTAAGCAATCACTTGGGTCATCTTGGGTGATCTTGCCCATTAACTAGTGGTGGGTACCTGGGCCCAAGGGCTCTGGGGCAAGTCTTGCTCCTCTTCAGAGGTGCTTTTGCTCATCTGTCTTTGCATCCCCATCCTCCAGTCCTTCACGTGGTCATGCATCCAGCACGTGCCCAACGCAGAGAGCTGCCGTGGGAGGGGAGGGCTCCGGCCGAGGCCCCTCACCACAAGGAACTTGGCAGTGGCCTTAGGATAGGAGCCATCGAGTAAAGATGGATATTCAGAAAAACACTGTATTAAGTTAGGTTTTGGATGAAAATCCCGACAGCCTGTCCGCCCCCTCCCCCCCCCCCCCACCTTCAACTTTGCTTGCATCAGCATTGTTTCCAAAGGTGGTTGATAGATTTTAAGTAGTTCAATCCTATATCATCCATTTCAAAAGACACGGGGAACATTTTTAGTTATTCTTTTCTCCATCGTTCAAGATGTTTGCTTTTCATAATTCAGCTTTTCTTTTCTTTTTCTTTTAAATAGAATCAGCTTAACGTATCACGTTTCATGGGAATTTCATAAAATATGAAATGTGGTACTTGAATCAACGGTTCATTCTCATGTTGGCAAAACACAGCACAAAGGTTCCTAGGCATTATCAGGCTTGAAAAGAAAGGAAATATGTAATTTTATGGTTTTGTTTCGGAATTCCATGAGGATTACAAAATCCCTCTTACGTCAGTTGAAGTCCAAATGGGAAAGGGACTTGGCACCGTGAAGGGCTGGCCCTTGGGTAAATTATAGTTGAGATGGTAGTGACCTTCCAGGCCTGTTGAGGAGCACCGTCAGCTCCTTACCTGGTTGGACAAGCAGATATTCCGTGGAGGCCGCAGCTGGGTGCTGTGGCACTGGGCAAGGGGACAGTGCCTACTGGCTGCTCTTCCGTCCTGGTAGAGAGTTCCTGGGAGCATTTTCCAGCCTAAGACCCTCTGACTGTTCCCCGGGGAGCTGTGCCTGGTTAGTGTCGGAGCGAGGTGTGCTGTTGTCCTCTTTAAGCCAAAGGGGACAGGTATATTATCATCTGTTCTAACTTCGACTTTCTGACTAGTCTTGCCCTGAGAAATAAGTGTACTTCCCTCATAAGAAAGCATTTACTGAAAAGGCACTGCAAGTACCCTGTGACTGCTCCCTGAGCTACCCGATCTTGAGAGGTGGTAGCAGTGGGCCCGGTCTTATAACTTAATGGACTTCCTGAACAAAATGATCAGAGCTTCTCTCTCCACTCTGTCTTTGCAGGCTTGCTGGGTGTAGGCCACTGTAGGGGGAGTGGTTTGGGGCTGTTTTTCCCATGGGGTTGACAGGAAAGGTGGTCAGTACACAGGAGCTTCCCAAGCCCGCTCTCTGTCACCTTCTGGATCTCCTGTCATTGAGTGCAGTGGTGTCTCCTGACAGTTACTGTCAAGAGCACTGTTTGGCCTTGGCACATAGACCAGCCAAGTGCCTGCTCGCTGTCTTGGCATCTGGTAGTGGGACTGAGAAGACACCTCTATGTCACCTCCACACTTGCTCTGTGCTGGGGTGTTCGTGAAGCTGAGCTAAGTGGATGTGTCTGAATCCACTGGGAGGGGAGGGCTCCACCTCGTTCCTTTATGCATGCTGACCCTTCTGCCTCCTCCTCCTTGGCTTCCTGTAGGGTTTCTCTCTACCATTTGTGTTACCCTTTCCCATAAGGCCTCTGCGGGTACGGCCTTCCCATCTCATAGAACATTTGTAAACATTTGTCCCCCTGTCCTCCCTGACTAGATTGAGACCTCCCTAATGATCAGACACTCTTTCTAATTTGCACCTGGACTCCCCCCACCCCCCAAATCCACTCTGAGCAGGACCCTCATGCAGTGCCTGGTGCTTGCTAGGCCCTTGAATAAAGGAATCTACCAGTAACTGTGGTCCAGAGGATGTCAGAGGGACAACAAATCCAGGCAACATGGATAAGGCAGAGAAGTCTTAGAGTTAAAAGCTGGAAAAACAGGAGAAAAGACCCACAAGAGAGGACCATGACTGTAGCCAAAGCCATGTCCATGCACATGTGGGCAGTTCGATGGGACCTGGGCATTCCTGGTTTGTCTGTTCAGCCTGCCATATTAGATAATGTGAGCCAGAAGTGATTGGCCCCGTACTGGGCATTTGGAATGGTTTACTGGAACACAGTGCTCTGCATTCCTGATTGGGGAGCCCTGTGTTTCTCAGAATGGAGTCTGTTTCTCCTTGAGCAAGGGGCACTGTGCTGAGAGAGCCAAGGGCAGTGCAGAATGTGCTGGCTCCCTCCCCTCCAGGATACAAGCTCCCTCGCCTGGTACCTGCGCTGGCGTCTCCTGGCTCTCTGGCTTCCCCTCTGAGCCTCCCGTTGTGTAGGGCATTCACCCCTGTGGTCCTCTGGGGGCTGGGTGATCTCATTTGCTCAGTGTTTATTCAAAGCCAGTGTGCTATGCCTTTGGCTTTCTTTGTTAACTAGACTTCTTACAGTAGTAACAAGAGAACATGGCTGTTTTGTCAGATTATGCCTTGGAGGCGTTGGGTGCTGAGAAAAAGTTGACTTCATCGCCCAGCTTCTGTTCTTTAGAAAGCTGGTTTTGTGTACATGACATCACCTGTTTCCACATCTGCTCCTGTGCCAGTGTGCCACGCCAAATCACCATCCACCTAGCTTCTTGCACACTCACTAGCCTGCTGACGGATTGGTGTCAGCTGGACAGAGTGCTGCACATCGCAGCAAACTCCTTCTACTCTCGGGGGGATTCCAACTCAGGCACACATCACTATCACTTGCTATAAGGAGCGTGTCTGGAGACAGATTGCTTACTTGGAGTTTTAGAAATAGATGTAGCTGTCAGTGATACTCAGGCTGGCTTTGGATGTTGCTTCTCTGGACACAGCTGAACACCAGAATGTTTAGCTCTGAAAACCCTATTGCTGGGAAGCCCCTGTGGTTGTCCTGGAAGTGGGGCTGTGTTCAAGGACAATGGGGTTAAATTCAGATTCCTTATCAGCCTTATAGAATCTGACGTGTGGTGTATCAGCTGCTTTTGCTTAGCTGACTACTAGTCCTACAGTGAGGCAGAGGCCAGGCCGTTTCTATTATGTTCCTGGTGAGGATTCAGGAGCCGTTCACTCCAGCCACTATGTTTTCAGTGGGAGAGCACCTTCACTGAGTACGTGCATCTTGCTTTCTGGCAGAGGCCAGGCCGTTTCTATTATGTTCCTGGTGAGGATTCGGGAGCCGTCCACTCCAGCCACTCTATGTTTTCAGTGGGAGAGCACCTTCACTGAGTACCTGCGTCTTGCTTTCTTCTTTTTCTTTTCAACAGGAGACACTAAAGAGATCTAGGTGTGGGGGGAATATTTTCATATCATATGTATTTTAAATTTGTGAAAAGGCTATGGCTAAGGCTGAAAAGCCCGAGTAACTTGGAGTGGAAGTCCATGGTCTCACAGTGGAATCAGATCTCTGACAGGGTTCCCCGCTGGGCTCTGTAGCAGCAGGTGCTCTGAGGATTTGCTGGATTCCAGGAGCGGGTGTCGCTTGCTTTTGACCTTGAGAACCTCTGCTTCTTGAGAGACACTGGCCTCTGTGGATGGGAGGTGGGTTCACCTGGTGGTGGGAGGTGGGAACTGTGGCCCCCAGTGTCTGTGTCTGCACCCACTGAAGGCATAGGGACTCAGGGGTCCCCCTGCCAGGGTGTGGCTCCCCCCTCCCCAGGTGTGGGGAGGATGGGTTGTGGGGGTGTGGACAGATTCAGGATCATGAGGATGGGGTGTATTTAGATCTAAGGTGGGAGACTATACTCTCATCTGTTAATTACTTCTCTTATCAGTCACAGTTGTAATTAAAATTATTTTGAGCTATATTGTACTTATCCTAAATAATAAGAGAGAAACATGCAAATTAACCATTCCTCTGCTACGCTCAAGCCACCTCACAAGCCATGCCCACCAGCCAATCCGAGTGACTATGCAAATTATCCGACAAAGATGGCGGTTAATTTGCATACTCAGGTGTCAAGCACCTCAGGAGGCGATGGCTCCCAGGACCTTTGCCAGCCCCGGGAGGCGCGCCAAGCCATGCCTGCAGGCTCCCAGGACCATCCCCTCCGCTGAGCTCACCAGCCAATCATGATGAGTATGCAAATTAACCAAACAAAGATGGTGGGCCTGTGGGCAGCACACATGTGCACAGGCACTGAGTGGCTGCTGGGGGCAGGCGTCCCCCCCCGCCCCACCCCAGCCACTTCGTGCCGGTGCGCAGTGTGTGGAGACAAGGAGCGGCTGGCCATGGCAGGACGGGACGCCTGGCTTCCTCCCTGCCCTGGCTGCTCTGGGCAGGTGAGCAGCGCGTGCCAGCATCCTGCCCCGCCCAGACCACTCCAGGCCTGTGGGCAGCGCATAAGAAGAGCCTCTGGACAGGGGAGGCGGGCCTGCAGAGGGCGGCCTCTATTCCCCACATGGCGGTGATGGCAGCTGTGAGCGTGCCAACCGGAGCCTGTGGGCCGAGCTGAAGTGCCAAGGAGTGGCTGCACAAGTCCCGCCTCCTAGCCCAGAAGGTGTGTGATCGCAGGGACAGCCACTGTGGCAGGCCAGATTGACGTCCTCCTGGCCGCACCACGGGGGTTTGCGGGTGCGCAGTGCGTGGAGACAAGGAGTGGCCGGCCACGGCAGGGCGGGACGCCTGGCTTTCTCCCTGCCCCGGCTGCTCTGGGCAGGTGAGCAGTGCATGCCAGCATCCTGTCCCGCCCAGACCACTCCGGGCCTGTGGGCAGCGCATAAGAAGAGCCTCTGGACAGGGGAGGCGGGCCTGCAGAGGGCGGCCTCTATTCCCCACATGGCGGTGATGGCAGCTGTGAGCGTGCCAACCGGAGCCTGTGGGCCGAGCTGAAGTGCCAAGGAGTGGCTGCACAAGTCCCGCCTTCTGGCCCAGAAGGTGTGTGATCGCAGGGACAGCCACTGTGGAAGGCCAGATTGACGTCCTCCTGGCCGCGCCACGGGGGTTTGCGGATCTGCGAAGCCACAGGCCTCTGGTACACACATCCTCTCCTCCCCCCCTTGTGTGTGAACATCCCCCAGCACGCTGTCACTCTCGCGTGCCTGCAACAGTCCTGGACCAAGGCGCTGGCAGGCGCTCCAAGCCACGCCCGCGGGCTCCTGGGACCATCCCCTCCACTGAGCTCACCAGCCAATCATGATGAGTATGAAAATTAACCAAACAAAGATGGTGGGCCTGTGGGCAGCACACATGTGCACAGGCACTGAGTGGCTGGGGGCAGGCGTCCCACCCCGCCCCACCCCAGCCACTTCGTGCCGGTGCGCAGTGTGTGGAGACAAGGAGCGGCTGGCCATGGCAGGACGGGACGCCTGGCTTCCTCCCTGCCCTGGCTGCTCTGGGCAGGTGAGCAGCGCGTGCCAGCATCCTGCCCCGCCCAGACCACTCCAGGCCTGTGGGCAGCGCATAAGAAGAGCCTCTGGACAGGGGAGGCGGGCCTGCAGAGGGCGGCCTCTATTCCCCACATGGCGGTGATGGCAGCCGTGAGCATGCCAACTGGAGCCTGTGGGCTGAGCTGAAGTGCCAAGGAGTGGCTGCACAAGTCCCGCCTTCTGGCCCAGAAGGTGTGTGATCGCAGGGACAGCCACTGTGGAAGGCCAGATTGACGTCCTCCTGGCCGCGCCACGGGGGTTTGCGGATCTGCGAAGCCACAGAAGCCACAGGCCTCCGGTGCACACATCCTCTCCTCCCCCACCCCCCCCTTGTGTGTGAACATCCCCCAGCGCGCTGTCACCCTCACGTGCCTGCAACAGTCCCGGACCAAGGCGCGCACAAGTTCCCCCCGCCCCTCCGCCGCACTTCCATCAACCTCAGCATGCCTAAGTCCCCCACAGGATGTGCACACATCCCCTCCGACACGCTCACGTCCTTTAGAGAGTGTCTGGGTGTTCTGGGTGCTGAGGGTGGGTGCCTGTGAGATGACAGTGAGAGGGCAGAGTGGTGACACCCTGTCCCCGCGGAGGCCAGTGCAGCGACAAGATCACCTCTGTGGGGCTAATGCAGGTGCTGAGGCGGGAGCAGGTGCAGACAGACACACCTGGTGGGTGTGGGCGGCCCTCACTGAGGTGCCTTTGGTCAGTGTTCAAGATCAAGAACCACTCGTTCTTTCAAAAGCACAGGGACAAGGCTTGGCCGAGACGTTGCTCACTGACGAAGTGGGTGAAGCCCTGTCCTAGTGAGGGACAGAGGGAAGACACTCCCGCTGAGTGACACACAGTATGACAGACTGTGTAACCTACACAGAAGCCCCAAGCAAGGAAGACCGGCATGCAGAGGAGGCGCTGTTCTGCCCGGGGTCAAGAAAGGCAGATCAGGGCCAGGTGATGCTTCTTATCGGAGGCTGAGCAGTGGTATGAGTGGGTCATTTGTATTATACCTTATACCTTTACTAGTAGCCCGGTGCACAAAATTCGTGCACGGGGGTGGGGGGAAGAGGGGCCCCTCAGTCTGGCCTGCACCCTCTCCAATCTGGGACCCCTCGGGGAATGTCCGACTGCCATTAGTGCCCCTCACTGAGGTGCCTTTGGTCAGTGTTCAAGATCAAGAACCACTCGTTCTTTCAAAAGCACAGGGACAAGGCTTGGCCGAGACGTTGCTCACTGACGAAGTGGGTGAAGCCCTGTCCTAGTGAGGGACAGAGGGAAGACACTCCCGCTGAGTGACACACAGTATGACAGACTGTGTAACCTACACAGAAGCCCCAAGCAAGGAAGACCGGCATGCAGAGGAGGCGCTGTTCTGCCCGGGGTCAAGAAAGGCAGATCAGGGCCAGGTGATGCTTCTTATCGGAGGCTGAGCAGTGGTATGAGTGGGTCATTTGTATTATACCTTATACCTTTACTAGTAGCCCGGTGCACAAAATTCGTGCACGGGGGTGGGGGGAAGAGGGGCCCCTCAGTCTGGCCTGCACCCTCTCCAATCTGGGACCCCTCGGGGAATGTCCGACTGCCTATTAGTGCCCACACTTTTAACAGATGACAGCTCCATTGTTGTTTCTTTCTTTTCATGCTTAAACCCATTGGAATTAGTAGGTATTCAAAGTGTGTATACATTTTGGGGGGACACCCTGTATGTCTCTAGTCAGCAGTGAAAGGAACCAACAGCAGATTTGGAACCCCCAGACAGGGAACCTCGCTCACTCCCCGCATGTCTCCCCACTTCACTTTCCACCTTCGCGGGCAGCGGGAGAATCAATGTTTTCTCTCATTAACTCAGAAAAACACGTCCTGTCACCCGCTGCCCGGCAGGAGTGCGCTAGGACCCACGCGAGCGAGGCTCAGTCAGGGCAGCCTTTGCTCATGGGTGCTGGCACCCAAAGTGCACATTCCTCCTCTGCAGTCGCCCCCGACTCTTCCACTGAGAGGATGGACCTCCTCGCCCCTCCCCCACGTCCACTTCCACCGCTGGATCGTGTCCTGTTGTATGAATGCACTGTGGTTATTGAGTGGTTCTCGGGTTGGTCCACATGTAGGTTGTGTCCACTTTTTTGAAACTGGAAACATTGCTAGCTCGGGCCTCCCTGTTGTGCTTCCCTGCGCACACACGGGAGTTTCTCTGGGCGGTACAGGAGGAGAGGATTGCTGGGTCCGGGAGTGTTCACATTCACTCTGTAACGTGCTCGGTTTCCAGTCCATGTGGGGCTGCTGCTACTGGACACGCATCTTGCTCTCACCCAGGGCTGCTTCCCCGAACGAACGGGGCTCTGACTTGAGCCTTGTTCTCCCCGAGGCCCCTGTGGCGAGTGTCCATGTGACCGAGATGGCTGCTGACCCTCGTCCTGGAGTCTCTGGGCTGGGAAGAGACTTTTCCTTGGCCCGTTTCCACTGGCCCCCAGGGCCGTGCCTCTGTGACCGTGGCTGTGCTGGTTCAGTGTCCCGTCCAGGGCTGTCCCGCTGGCTGCACGTGGGGTGCTCGGGCCAGAGGCGCCTTGGAAGACTCCTAGGCGGCCTTGTGGAGAAATGGGGTCCGCAGGGCTTGAGGGACTGGTTGCAGCCTCGCAGCTGTCGCAGCCACCCCTCACTCCTTCCCTGGGAGGGGCTTCCCTTGTTGCTGACCTTGCGTCACAGTTCATGCCTTTGCCGTTTCTTTCAGCTGCGATGCTTATGTCCGTAGTCATAGTCACTCCTGTCCTGTGGCGCTCTGGTTGTGGGGACCCCCGCCCCTCCCTTCCTGAGTCACTAAAGGGCACTTCCTCTGTCATTAGGGGGACAGGAGGCCTGCAGGAGTCCTTGGCAGCACCGGAGATTACACGAATCCTTTGGCTTAAAGGAGCATGTTTGATATTAAAACATGATGCCTTGAACACCCTGCCGATGCAACGGGGTGTAGGAAAGAGGATAAACCCATGCAAGTCAGGGAAAATGTCCCCAAATGGAAGTCTCTGGGTTGACAATTCAGCTCCTGACCCCCATCATCAGTTGTCTGCAGCCGCGATGTGCTCAGAGGCAGACACCCATCAGAGGTGTTCTCTGGTGCTGGCTCCTCACAGGTTTCCCGTGTGCCACATGCTGCACTGCGTGGCCCCTCTGCATTGCCTGCGTCCTTCCACCAGCTCCTGCCCCTTCTTGTTGAAGGTCTTGTCCCCCCTTGCCCTCGGCTCTCAGGCCCACTCTCGGCCTTGCCACCGGCCTGCTTCTGCCTCTGCCCCTGGAGAAACCTCCCTGCCATGCGGCTTGGATGACGTCACTGGAGGACAGCCCTGAGTTCCTCCCAGGCCCCAGATCTTGCCCCTGCTGTTTATTCTCTAGAACTATAATTTGGGACATCAGCGAGGCTCTGTAATTTTAAGGCTTAAAGTACCACCGAGTGTCTCATTTCTCATTGCAGTGTGCATATCGCAGAGATTGCCACGATTCAGAAAGTCTTTTGTCTCGCTGGGTGGCTCAATTGGATGGAGCGTTGTCCCGTACACAAAAGGTTGTGGGTTTGATTCCTGGTCAGGGCATGTATGGGAGGCAACCTGAGAGCAGAGATCCCATCTGTGCAAGTTTGCCCACCCTGGGGGCAGTGAGCCCGAGACCCTACTGGGCCAGTTGGAGCTACTGTGATGTCTTATCATGGTTTCCTTTTTGTGTTTGGTGTTTTACTAACTCATCCCATTTGTTCCTTCAAACTCCATCCCACTGCTACCCTTGAAAACTCTTTTTTTCTTTTCAGATTAAAAATATGTGTTATAAACAAACAAACAGAAACTTAGCAACACCAAACAACGGTACCTGCGATACTGGGCTGGGAGCTAACATAACAGGCTCAATGGGGTTGTCAGTGGCTTGAGTTAAATGAGCTTTTCACTCTCCACCAGTAAAGTCTCCAGACTGAAAACTTTATCCCAGCATGGATCCCTGAACTGGGGTTTCTCAAGCCCGCCTGCCCCTGGGGGCCTGCAAGCCCAGACTGGGGTCCGGCTGGCAGAGCCCCCTCTCTTGGTCCCTGGTTCCTATCCCATCGCCTTCTGCCTCCAGCAGTCACTTCCTAGTGGCTTTGAGGAGAAGTAAAGGGTTAATCTGAGGTCTGAACACTTGAAAGTCATCAAAAGTAAAACAGTGGGGTCACAGAGGGAAGCAGTTAGCAGGAATCCCTTTACTCAGGTCCGATGTTATGTTATTTTGCCTGAAAACAGAAGAGCCCTTAGAGCAGTGGTTCTCAACCTTCCTAATGCCGCGACCCTTTAATGCAGTTCCTCATGTTGTGGTGACCCCCAATTTCATTGATACAAATTGAACATAATTAAAGCATAGTGATTAATCACAAAAACAATATGTAATTATATATGTGTTTTCCAATGGTTTTAGGCGACCCCTGTGAAAGGGTCGTTCGACCCCCAAAGGGGTCGCGACCCACAGGTTGAGAACCGCTGCCTTAGAGGGAAACGGTCTGAGTTAGAGGACAGTTTAAACTGCATGTGCCTGCTACTTCTAAGCTAGAGAATAAGCCAGTGGCATGCTGCTGAATTGTGCTGTAATGGGAAGGCATGTGTTTAAAATCCACATATTTTATTTCTCTGATTGCCTTAACAATATCTCAAAATTTTTTGGCCATTTTATTTATATTATTAATTTGTGCCAGAGGTCAACAAACTTTTTCTGTAAAGGACCAGCAGTTTGATATTTTAGGTGTTTTGGATCAAGGGGCAAAATTGAGGATATTTAAGTATTTTTATGAAGAAAGTGAAAGCAAATTTTTATTGACTAGGTTCAAAATATAATAATAATAATTGAGTGCAATGGTTTTATAACTCAGGTTTACTAACAATGCAAGTAAAATTTTGGTGGGGGGAGATAACATTTCGTTTAACTGAAGTTCAAGATTTGTATTTTCTGTCATCAAATTGAGTGCAAATATTTACCTGTGAAAAGCTGTTCTTAGCCCGCAGGCTGTCCAGAAACAAGCGGTGAAGCAGATTTGGCCTGTGGGCTGTGGTTTGCCGACTCCTGATTCATACAAATGATCAGCTTGGAAAACACATCCCTCTTCCCACCAACGGGGTGAGATAACAGGCTGGTCTGACAAAAATGCAGTGCTATCTAACATCCTGGCCTCGCCATGCTGATGGACTGCACACCACCTTGATTTTGATCATTGATCTGCGTGTGATTTTACAGAGAAGTCTTGGTGACTTCCTGTCATTAACAGACATGGATTTCAGGAAGGTGGTGCCCCACTGAGCCCACTTAGGCATTTATTCTAAAATCAGCGAGACAGGGTCACCCTCTGACTCTTCCTACATGTGCTCAGTTGGCTCCCTGGTTTCCTCCATCCAGGCCCCGTGCTGGTCCCGTGTGTGTATATGCCTGACTCTGCACAGCCCCTGCTATTGCAGCCACCTGCCCTGAGCTCAGGCTCCCTGCAGGCAGCAGAGGCAGCATGCCCCTGAGGATCAAAGCCGGGAGGAGGAGGAAGGCCTGGTTCCCACACTCCTGTCTGCTCTTGCTGCTGGGAGGCAGCATCGCCTGGCCGGTCGGGACGCACTAATTCTGCCAGCAATCCTGGCTCGGGTGCAAATGCCTGGGAAATATTCCTTTATTTCCCCTTAGTTCAGCTAAAGTAGTGTAATTTTTCAAGTGGAACATTTTCTGGAATTAACGATATAAAGGAAAGAAAAACAAATGTTGAGAAAGGTAGATTTACAGAATCCGAGTTTGATTAAAGCCTTCTAACCTGACTAAAGTCTGACCTGGCCTTGGCTTCGCTCAGTGCAGGCCTCTCCCTCCTCATCCTTCTTGTTTGGAAGCAGAGGCCTCTGCCTGCATGGCCGCCTGCAGCAGGCGTAGGTCCCAGGCTGCTGCTATTGTTGGGTAGTCAGCTGGCCTGTCTTCTTGCAGACACAAACCAACACCCCCACCACAAACATCATGTTTGTACTTCAGGGGGGGACTCTGGCTGGTGAGCTCCTGGGAAACTCCATCATTCACACTTGCCGTGGGCCAAGGACCCCAATTTCCTATCTTTCTTGGCATCCTCATTTGTCACCATGATATCAAACTCTTGCTCTGGATTCCTCCACTACCCTATCTGGTCTCCTTCTAGCAGTTCTCCGCACTAGTCTCAGATGGGGGACATTCATCCCCCGGGATTCAGTGGGGAGTTGGGTATCCAACTGATGGCTAGGAGATACCCTTCCTTTTCTTTGCTGGGGTGGGGGTGGGGTTCTGAGAAGGCCAAGTGGACAGAATGGTCGAATGAACAGCTGTCATTAACAGACATGGATTTCAGGAAGGTGGTGCCCCACTGAGCCCACTTAGGCATTTATTCTAAAATCAGCGAGACAGGGTCACCCTCTGACTCTTCCTACATGTGCTCAGTTGGCTCCCTGGTTTCCTCCATCCAGGCCCCGTGCTGGTCCCGTGTGTGTATATGCCTGACTCTGCACAGCCCCTGCTATTGCAGCCACCTGCCCTGAGCTCAGGCTCCCTGCAGGCAGCAGAGGCAGCATGCCCCTGAGGATCAAAGCCGGGAGGAGGAGGAAGGCCTGGTTCCCACACTCCTGTCTGCTCTTGCTGCTGGGAGGCAGCATTGCCTGGCCGGTCGGGACGCACTAATTCTGCCAGCAATCCTGGCTCGGGTGCAAATGCCTGGGAAATATTCCTTTATTTCCCCTTAGTTCAGCTAAAGTAGTGTAATTTTTCAAGTGGAACATTTTCTGGAATTAACGATATAAAGGAAAGAAAAACAAATGTTGAGAAAGGTAGATTTACAGAATCCGAGTTTGATTAAAGCCTTCTAACCTGACTAAAGTCTGACCTGGCCTTGGCTTCGCTCAGTGCAGGCCTCTCCCTCCTCATCCTTCTTGTTTGGAAGCAGAGGCCTCTGCCTGCATGGCCGCCTGCGGCAGGTGTAGGTCCCAGGCTGCTGCTATTGTTGGGTAGTCAGCTGGCCTGTCTTCTTGCAGACACAAACCAACACCCCCACCACAAACATCATGTTTGTACTTCAGGGGGGGACTCTGGCTGGTGAGCTCCTGGGAAACTCCATCATTCACACTTGCCGTGGGCCAAGGACCCCAATTTCCTATCTTTCTTGGCATCCTCATTTGTCACCATGAAAACTCTTGCTTGCTCTGGATTCCTCCACTACCCTATCTGGTCTCCTTCTAGCAGTTCTCCGCACTAGTCTCAGATGGGGGACATTCATCCCCCGGGATTCAGTGGGGAGTTGGGTATCCAACTGATGGCTAGGAGATGCCCTTCCTTTTCTTTGCTGGGGTGGGGGTGGGGTTCTAAGAAGGCCAAGTGGACAGTCAGGACTTTTACTACTGCTCACTTGAAACAAGACAAAGAAAATTTCCAGAGACAGAGAGACATTATGTAAAGATGGGAAGTTCAACCTGCCAAGAAGGTATACAATCCTAAATGTAGATGCACAAAACAACGGAGCTGCAAAATATGTGAAGCAAAAACTGGTGAAACTAAAGGAAGAGACAGACAAATTCACAGTTAGTTATGGTTTGAGACTTTAATACCATTCTCTCAACAATTAGAAAATTGGAAGGATATAGAAGAATTCAGTGTCACTATCAAACATTTATAGAATGCTCCAACCAATAACAGCATAGTTTTTTAAAAGGCCTATGGGTTATATACTAAGATGGACCATACATGGGGTCATAGAATAAACCTCAATTAATTTAAAAGAACTGAAATCATACAGAGTATAGTTTTTTAACCACAATGGAAGTCAATGGCAGAGAGATAACAGGAAAATCTCCAGACCCTTGGAAACTAAACTGTACCCTTCAAAGTATTTGATGAATTAAAGGGGACATCTCCGGGGAAATATATATCTTTATATCTATATAGTAGAATGAAAATGAAAAAAAAAAACACATCAAAACTTGTGGAGCATATTTACTACACTAAAAACAGTGCTGAGAGGGAAATTTATAGAACTAAATGTTTGCATTAGAAAATAAGAATGGCTTCGAATGAATAATATAAGCTTCCACCTCCAGATACTTGAGAAAGTAGAGCAAGATAAACCCAAAACAAGTAGAAGGAAGGAAATAATCAAGATAAGGGCAAAAACCAATGAAATTGCAAACAAGATGACAGCAGAGAAAATCAATGAAACAAAAAGTTGGTTATTTGAAAGATAAATTGATAAATCTCAAGCTAGATGATAAAGAAAGAGAAAAGACACAAATTACTAATATCACAAATGAAAGAAGGGATATTGCTACAGACCCTACACATGAACAATAAGGGAATACTGCAAACAACAAGGGAATACTGCAACAATAAGGGAATACTGCAAACACAAATTTGACAACTTCAATGAAATGGACTAATTGTCCTCAGTAGGTAAATGGGTAAAGAAACTGTGATGCATTCATACCAATGGATACTATTCAGCAAGAAAAAAATAAAAGAGCATTAACACACACAACTTAGATGGATCTCAAGGGGATTTTGCTGATTGTAAAGAGCCAATCCTATAAAGTCACATACAGTGTAACTCCATTTATATAACACTAGAGGCCTGGTACACGGATTCATGCACATTAAAAGGAAATTAATTAGGAGAAATATTTTAAAGGCCTGGGAGGGACCACGGGAGGTTGGCTCCAGGGTGTGTCTGGCCCTTCTCACTCAGCCCCATTGGCCGGACCCCAGCAGCAAACTAACCTACTGCTCAGAGCGTCTTCCCCCTATTGGTCAGTGCACATCATAGCGACTGGTCGAACGGTTGAACGAACAGTCAGACACTAAGCATATTAGGCTTTTATTATATAGGATTTTCTTTAAACAACACTGTTATAGAGATGAAAACAGGGACTACTGGGGGTTAGAGATGGTGGTGGTGGGTTGTGAAGTGAGTGAGTCTGTGAAGGGGTAGCATGCGGGGACCTTTGTAGCAGAGGAAATACATGAATCTGCCCAATGATAAAATGATACAGAACCATCCATGCATGTTACACCAACGTGCAGTTCTTGTTTTTGATATTGTACTAGAGCTTTGTAAGATGTAACCTTTGGGGGAAACTGGTGAAGAGTACCTGGAACCTCTCTGTATTACCTTTGTAATTTCCTGTGCATTCACATTTCAAATTTAAAAGTAAAAAGAAAAAAAGATCAGTGGTAGTTATCTGTCACTTGGCTGCTATAAAAGTGCCTCCCACTTGACCAAAAATATCTACAAATTAGCATGGGCTGTATTAATGGACTTGTTTGTCTGATGAAGGGACGTCATAGTCCTCATGCTGATTAGACTCATCTTTTTTTTAAATTTCTTTATTAAGGTATTACATATGTGTCCTTAGCCCCCC